>NW_020837950.1:60456219-60865648 GCF_003676395.1 Aethalodelphis obliquidens | reverse complement strand
GGAGCACAGGCTCCGGATGCGCAGGCTCAGTGGCCATGGCTCACGGGCCCAGCCGCTCCGCGGCATGTGGGATCTTCCCGGACCGGGGCACGAACCCGTGTTCCCTGCATCGGCAGGCGGACTCTCAACCACTGTGCCACCAGGGAAGCCCCATATTCATTCTTGAATTCAAGTTTGTCAACAGGTAATATTCTTTTGGTTCTCACTTATTGGAAGCAAAAGCAGTAGCGCGTTTTTGTGGTGGGGTCACTTTCAGAATTCCTTCCTTAGTGACAGAGCACAAATTGAGATGATTGTGTTTAGAACTTTCTATTCCTTCATGCCCTCTACACACACACACACACACACACACACACACACACACACACACACACACACGTGCACACAAACACATACACAAAACACAGTTTTAATTTATTCAAAGTGCAGCTTAGTATACTTGAAAATGTCTCCAGCAAGGTCGTATAGGTTCTTTGCTGCAGGTTTTATACTTCAAAGCATATTGTAATTAGTTTGGCTTCTACTCTAATATTGCCTTTATATTGCCTTTATGAGAACATTCTTTTCTGTTTTGGAGTAATATTCTGCTTTGATATGATTAATGATAGTCCAATATTTCCTTCTCTATTTCAGTGGAAGAATATGGTTTTTCACAAAATGTCCTCATGCAATACATAGATGCCAAAATTTTGTTCCATGCAAGTTTTCATTAGATTTTAAATCAGAAAAGAAAATGTAGTTTGGGGAAATAAAAGGGAGTTCTGTTTGTTTTGGTTTTCTCTGTGGTCTTATTTTTACAGTCACTTTTATCAGCCCTCTTCCCTATCATGAAGCTTGGGAAAGTTTGGGCTATTTCCATTGCTTTTCCTGTTTTCGTTTGGCGATATGCATTGTAAAATAATGTCTTCTTTTAAAAGTCAAAGGAAAGAGAAAGAGAGAAGCTCTCCTGAAATTTCAATCATGTGTTTTCTAGTCTAAATTTTAAAGATTTTACAATATTTTATCTTTGTTTGGACTGCACGCCTAAATAATTCTCTATCAATCAACTATTTTTTTGTTCACATATTAATTTTTATTAACTTTTACTAGGTGGCCTATAGGTTTTAAAAAAATTGTTCTTTCTTTTTCTATATTTATGACATATTTGTTTAGAATTCAAATCCAAGGAAGTTTACTCTGATGAATTTTGATTCTCTCATATATGAACTTGTTCAAATTTTTTTTTTTAATTTTTATTTATTTTTGGCTGCGTTGGGTCTTCATTGCTGCATGCAGCATTTCTCTAGTTGTGGTGAGTGGGGGCTACTCTTCATTGCGGTGAGTGGACTTCTCACTGCGGTGGCTTCTCTTGTTGCAGAGCATGGGCTCTAGGTGCGTGGGCTTCAGTAGTTGTGGTTCGCGGTCTTAGTAGTTGTGGCTCGCGGGCTGTAGAGCGCAGGCTCAGTAGTTGTGGCACACGGGCTTAATTGCTCCACGGCATGTGGGATCTTCCTGGACCACGGCTCAAACCCGTGTCCCCTAAATTGGCAGGTGGATTCTTAACCACTGAGCCACCAGGGAAGACCCAAATTCTTATTTAAGAATTTTATTCCTCCCCAATTAAAAGTTTGAACAAAGAAGAGGTGTGATACAGAAGACAGAATTGGATAAAGTACAAAGAAGTATGTTACATTGTATATGGAGCCCTATTATTAGTACATTAATAAAAGAACATTCTGAAATCTTATTAGGGCAGTTTTTGGTTTGTCTAATTATGTTTTACTTATACTGCTTTTTGAAAGCATGATAGGCAGAATGGTCTCCCAAAGATGTCCACACCCTAATATATGGAACCTGTGAATATGTGACATTACATGTCAAAAGTCAGAAAGATTCAAAACTTGAGATGGACTCTATTAGATTATATCTATCAACTGTCAGTTAATCCCATTATATTTTGGAAAGAGCTTGAAGGTAGTCATTTAAACATAGAACTCTCTGGAAAATTCCTGAAATGCCAAGATTTTCTGAGTCATTGGTAGAGACACTGACACTAGGTGGATATAGATTCTAGATGAACAAATATAAAATCAATAATTTTGTGTTCTGTCTCTGTGTTGGGGCAGATGTAAAACAGCCCTCAATGTTGCCTAAGGTGTTAGAGTAGCCCTAGAGCTGAGGAGAACCAAGAGAACCAAGAGGGTTTGTTTTAGTTTTTGTTTTTGTTTTTTGCGCATGTGTCTTGTGAGATTTTAGTTTCCCGACCAGGGATGGAAACTGGGCTCTCAGCAGTGAAAGTGCTGAATCCTAACCACTGGACCACCAGGGAATTCCTCCAAGAGGGTTTTTATACAAAATAATTCATGAGCATGCTTGGGGTTGGTGAATCAAACTCAGAAAACTGCTGGAATGGAGATTTGTCTTAGTAAATGTACTACCATCCACACACTTGCTCAAGCCATAATTTAGAGGTCATTGATGATCCTCTCCCTGAGCAATTCCTATCAACTCCTTTTCTGAGGTATATCATTCCACTCATTATGTCTCTCCATACTCACTGATACCACTCAAAAAAAAAATGATAGCTAAGATTTACAATGCACTTACTATTAAGTGCTAAACCCAATACTAAGAATATTCATGAATTATTGCAATCCTTCTACAATCTCTAGTAACCACTGTTACTATTTTTTTGACATGATAAAGAATCCAGAGAAGTAACTTGCTGAAAATTGCACAGGTAGTAAGTGCAGAGAAGGGTTTTGACAATCTCTTTCCATAGCGTACACTCAACCACTCCATTATATTCTCTTCCAAGTCCTGGTCCAAGGTCCCCCCACCCTTCATGTTGCACTGAAACACCAATACTAGTTTCCTTCCATGGACATTTGTCTAGGAAAATGCTGCCTCTTAACATCCCTGCTTAGTTTTAGGGAATTTTCTACTGTGTGAGAATTGGTTGGAGACACTCCCCTCTGGTTTTCACTATAGAAACCAAAGGGACCCTGTTCTTCTTGTAACATCCTTTGGAAGTTTGAGTATGGGCATATGACAAAGTTCAGACCTTTGGTTGATAGCACTCAGGAGTGTGAATTTGAAGAGAATGATGCACAGAGGCAGGAAGAATTGGGGAAATGTTTATGACAACATGGAGACGTCTAGAATCCAGCAAAGATTATGAGAGTTTAGCACGTTCATTGTTGAGTAACCAGTGGCAGTGGCATTTGGGAAGGCATCCCACCACATTATATCTTTATCTTAATTTTTCTATGCTTCCTATTGTCTACCCTTTCTTGATTCCTGTTTGGCTTTTATATTTGATCCTCCAGGCTTCTGGATGATTCTGTGGGTTACTTGATATTCTTCCAAATAGTTCCTTTCCTGTGTAAGTTAAAGTGTGTTTCTAATACTTGCAGCCAAGAACCTTCATAGTCTTCCAACTTCCACTCTTGATCCACTTGCATTCTGTTCTCTCCTTGGCAGTCAGAATGGTATTTTTATTTTTTTAATTTTTTTTGCCGTACATGGGCCTCTCACTGTTGCGGCCTCTTCCGTTGCAGAACACAGGCTCCGGACGTGCAGGCTCAGCGGCCATGGCCCACAGGCCCAGCCGCTCCGCGGCCTGTGGGATCCTCCCAGACCAGGGCACGAACCCGTGTACCCCACATCGGCAGGCGGACTGTCAACCACAGCGCTACCAGGAAAGCCCCAGTATGGTATTTTTAAAATGTTAATTGATATTATTTCTCTCATTAAAAACACAATTGCGGGAATTCCCTGGAGGTCCAGTGGTTAGGGAGAATGGGTTCAATCCCTGGTCGGAGAACTAAGATCCCGTAAGATGTGTGGTGTGGCCAAAAACAAAAACAAAAAAACCCCAAAACCCACAACCAAAACACAATTGCACTGAGAATAAAATACAAACTCTTTACCAGGGCTTACAGGCTTACAAAGTCCAACAATATTTACCCTCCTACTTTTCTTACCTACTCTTGTTCCAGTATCTCTCAGTGTTTGTCAGAGTTGTTCTCTGTTGTTAGAACACTGCCCATCACATTGTTGTATCTGTTGAATAAACTAACATGTAAAATAATAGCTGAATTTGTTATATTTTGGTTGCATACCATCCAACCTCTCCTTTCTATTACTATTCTGTTTTCTCTTCAGGTAAACTATATTGGGTATAGCCTTGGCTAGAGGTAATGCACACTTCCCACATGGGAGCAAAGCGGCCACATCCTCTTTCTATTCCCATGAATGCAGGGTGGGCAGGTAGCATAGGCTCATCCATGCAGACTTCATGCTCAGACAAGGACATGGAGATGGGTAGAGGTCATATTTTAACCAGTGACAGCAACTGTATTAGACCAGCCTCTTCCAATTGTGTGGTCTTTGCTATGTATTTTTATTGCCTCACCTTCTCAGAAGTTCTTGGTTCCTGTCAGTTTCCCAAAGCTGATACTCCAGGTTCCTATTATTTCTGTGAGACTCCGATATTTTTCCAATAAATTCAATTGTTTTGCTTAAAATATAAACACAGTTACTTGCTGTTGCTAACTACCAAGAATGTCACTTATAGCTTAGTAACCTAGGTCTTGGTGGTGAGAAACAGAAAACTCTGTCAAACTTAAAGATAAGACCAAGATAGAGTATACTTGGTTAGGTGTATGACTGGGGATATACAGAAGTGAAATGCAATGAGTTCAGGAGACTTGGTTCATTAATCAGAGGCATGTGCCCAGATTGTCACCTTATTTTTTTAGGAGATCTATTGTACCTCTACTGGAGGTAGTACCATGTCTATAGAAAGAGCAAATATTTTTCTCAAAAAAAATTAAGTGGACTTTGTGTTTACTAAAATGAGAGACAAGTGCTTGTGTGGGGCCTTAGAGTTCTGTGTCATAAAACACCATAGAAGTGAATTATTCTGGTGATATTTAAGGACCAGTGAATGTCTAGTTATGTGTGGTTCTGCAATGGTGATATGCTATAGGTGGAGTTCATTATAAATATAACCATATGACATTGTCACCACCCTGGAGCTCACTGTAATAGGAAATCCTACTGATACAGGGCAACTTTACTCAAATTTGACAACTCAAAATTTAATGGATTCTTTATTGGACCTCAAGCAAAACTTCTAGCTGATTATTTTCTCAAAAATTCAGTTATATTTATTAGAAGTGGGCTGAAAGTTCTTCTGCTAGAGTGTTTACTTATGTTCATTACACTGATTTCTACATTTATTTTGTTACTTTTTCTATGACCTTTTCTCTATGATCCATTCTCCACCTGGTTGCCAAAGAGATCTTTATAAAACATAGGTTAGATCATGTCATTTTCTTGCTTAATCCTGCAATGACTCCTATTGCATTTTCTAAAATCAGTCTCCTAACCTTGCCCTGAAAGGACTTGACTATATTCATTACTGTACATTTTGCTTTCTATTATCCAATCACACTGGTATTCATGGAACATATCAAGCTTATTCTTATCTCTGGTCCTTTGTCACTCACCATTACCTCTGTCTAGAATGCTGTTTTTTCAAGAAGGCCTTCTTTTGGGTTGCACTTCAAATATCATCTCTTCAAAGAGTACTTGTCCACCTTCTCTAAAATACTTCTTACCCCATCATTTTCTATTTTTTGTTTTGTTTTGCTTTGTTCACAGCACTTAACATGTTCATATGCTGTATTTGTTTACTGGCTTTGTACCTCTCCCATTGAAATTTAAGCCGTTGACAAGGAAATCTGTTTATTTCATTCACTGAAGAATTTCTTGCATATAGAACTGTGCCTAGATGACTGAATAAGGAGTGTTTTATGGAAGAGCAAGGTGAAGATGAATAAATAATGCTCTACCTGTTGATGGAGTTGTGGATTTGCTACCAAGTGAGACCAAAGTAAAGTGGGAAGACAGAAAGTGGGTGTTATAGAATAATAACCACCTGAATTAGTCTACCAAATGGATCTCTGATGATGTGTTCTCAGTTTGAGTGAATGGAGCTCCCTTTAATCACTTTAGGTCTTTAGCTCCCTTACAGCTATTCTACTTCAGAAACATCCTATCCCAACCCACATGCCTTGCTAGAAAGGAAGTGTAGCCTGGAATTCAGCCAGAGCTAACTAGAGCTAGACACACAGCTCAATTAGTTCGGCTCCTCTGCCAGCTTTCACAGCCAAGTCAGTTCATCCTTTGGGCATACTGTGAATACTTTTTGGAATTACACATGCAGTGAAGTACGATTCCAAGGCAGTTCTTAAGTAAACAACTAAAATACAGAGGCATAATAATCGGTGAGAGGTAGGAACAAAAAGTAGAAGTGATTAACTGAGTAATTAGGTAGAGTCCTCACTGAAAGATGATATTTGAGCTTGAGCTTAGGGTAAAAGATGAATAAAATTTAAACAAGCAAAGGAGAAAGATCAAATGCCAGGCATATGTTAAACATGAATACTGGTGAGAAATTCTTAACGTGGATAATTGAAGGTAGTTTGGTCTAGCTAAATTATGAAGGAAGGATAGAAGTCAAGAGACAATGGAGGTTGAGACTGGAAATATCATGAGAGTCCAGATTATGAAGGAGCTTGGGGGTTAAGGAATTTCAAATTCATTTTATGTGTAGCACAAAACTAATGGTGTCATTTATTGTGATGAATTTCAATCATTTTTTGTGTCTCAAGCAGGTATTTTTAATATCATTCATTCAATAAATGCATATTTATTAAATACTTATTCTTTCATAAGCACTATGACAGTAAAGAAAAATGAAACAGTCCCTGATGTGGAAGATCATATAATGAAATAAATAACATAATGTATTTTAAGTACTGTAATAGATGGATGCACTGGGTGAACTGGAAATATTTTGGATGGAATGCTCAATAAAAGAAACCAGAGTCTATAATTGTGGTAGATTAAAGCAAATTTTTTGCTACCACTCCCAGTTATGTAGTTGTTTCTAATTTCTCTCCCCTTGAACCTGGGATGGCAATAGTGATATATAATCAATAAGTTAAAGCAGAAATGACCTTCTGGAAATTCATAAGTAAAGTCATTGACCATTCTTCCAGGCCTCTTAAGATACTAGCTCTTGGAAGTCTAGGTGACATGCTAGGCATCATGATGGAGAGACCATATTGACAGAGCATATAAAGTGGCCCAGAGACAACATAAAGAAAAAGTAATACTTGGCCAGTCCCTAGCTTTTCTAGCCACCAGCTATTAGAGCCAATCCAACTGAGGTATGAGACTATGTAGAGTGGAAATGAGTAGTTACTTCCTAGCCCGTCCCAAATTGCAAACATGTGAGGAGTTTTAAGCCACGTGAAATACCAGAAGAATCAATCTAAAGTGAGAGAGACAAATTCAAAGCTAAATCGTCTGAAGACAAATAGACATGGGGACACACAGTGATTTCATGAATTGGAAAGAAAAGAAAGACTTCAGGGCAATTGCTACATGGTCACTAGTTGTGTAATACATGGTGGGTTAATCCAGATTAAGAACACAGTGTCAGGGAAAACAACCATAGAAATCTGGAGTAATTGCCATCATAAATCTTCTAACTTACTACAATGGATGAAAAACCAGAAGTTGGCAAAAGATATGTGTAATCCCAGAGTAAAATAATAGACTAGTAAAATTTTAAGTAGAATAGTAGGGTTGAGTGATAAACACATTTATATATACATAAAATTACGATTCTTAACTTTAAAAAATAATCCACAAAGAAGTAAAAATCCTTCATTTTTTCTTTTATGAAAACTGATGTTACTTTTTGAAATTAGTATTTATGTGAGAAATGAAAAGAGAACAGGCATGGGATGGAATTGAATGATGATAATTTGGAATATTGGGACATTGAAGCTTTATTAGGTTGATTGGATTGTAATTTTTTTCTTCTCTAGTAATTTTTCTTTATTGTTATATTGTTGGTTTAATTTAAAAAGTTAAAGTATAGAAAATAAGAAATTCAAATAAAATCAATTTTATTTTCTCAGCATGTAGTGCATCTTCATTTTTCTTCCAGACAAAACAGTTTTCTTCATTGTTAATGTTGTTATTGCCAAGTCTTGCTAGCTTTATTTTCTCTGGAAGATTTGCAAATGTTCTGTAAATTCCCTGGTGTTGCAAAATTGTCTTCAATTTGCTAATTTTTATTTATGGAAATTCTCGTGAAATTTCACTAACAGCATTAAAGTGCCTATTACTGTTAAAGAGTACAAGTATTCTATATGTCAAAATTTACACATAATTTATATGTATATTTTTTATTATTTTTATTTTATTTTATTTTTTTATTTTTATTTTTTTTGCGGTACGCAGGCCTCTCACTGTTGTGGCCTCTCCCGTTGCGGAGCGCCCCACATAGACTCCTACAAGTTAAGTTCCTTGGGTCAAAGTGAAAGAAAATGCATAAGGTTATTAATAAAAATTGCCAAATTTCTTTCCAAACAATTGGAAGTTGATTTGACTTCCATTCCTTCAAGCAGCATAGGAAAGTAGCTGTTGAACAACACCCAGGGAAACACCTTGTTAAAAGTTTGATGCCTGAAGCCGGAGGACAGGCTGAGGCACTAATGTTCACACATTCTGCTAAAAATAGACAGAAGGCTGAGACATTCTGGCATAGAAGGCTGGCCACTTCCAAATCCGTAGAGCCAAGATAGCCTGAGGCCTTCTAAAGCCAAAACTTCTCCCTGGTTATGTGACCAGTTGTGCATGGTCCAAGCCAGACTGAGTCACACTGTCTGGGAGTATCAGTGTGAGTGCGGCATAATGTGCTCCCTCAAAAATAATCAAGTCATATATGGATTGTTTCCATAGCTCCTATGCATTATTAAGTACTACACCTGAATAGTTTTACTATATCAGGCTCACACTTTTGTATATCAGCTAATGATGGACTGTTTTACAGTATCGCCTAGTGTGATGTCTTCCAGCCAATTATTTAGAAGTAATGGTTTCATTATCTTTGTCTAGAGAGCCTACTTATTTATGTAGCTAATTATGTATATGTAAAGAATTGACCTAGAAATGAGTGAGAAATAGAGATGAAAGTTCTGATAACTGTTAGAATTAAGTGTTAGAGTTTTAGTATTAAGTATAAAGAAGAATAAAATATTACTTGACTAAAGATAAAATGGACATGAATTAGGCTGAAACGTATGAAATTATTTTACTTTCAGAAACAGCAGTTTCCTATGTTTCAGCATAGCTTTGGTGGATATTTAGTCTTGTTGAGATGAGTATTGAACTAAAGGAATGTAAAGGAAAATAATATTAAGGGCAGGTATGAAATAGTATGAATATACTATTAAAATTGTGTCCAAAATTTATTATTCTGTTAACAAAACCCAGTTATTTCATTTAAGCCTAATGGTTGGCTTTCTTCCACTCTCTTATCACACTATATCAATGACACATCATACATAGATGTGGATGTGCTACTAGTGCACAAGAACCTAGTTGGGGAAGCATTCAGTGTGCTTAGGATTCTGTTTCTTTGAAATTACTCCTTAGTAATTTTTTTTTCTTTCTTGGTGGTGGTGCTTTACCTCTTCTGGGTTATAAATTATTTGTACTATCTTATTTTAATAAAGGGTTAATAGAAACTTTAAGCTTTTTATTGTGGTAATAATCTACCGCACCCAAAATGTGCACAATAAAGGACTTCTTATTGCTTGGCCTTCATTCCAAACTAAGCCTTCATCAGTAATTGAGAGTACAAAATCCCTGGCAAAAGTTCAGTTTGGAGAATATGCCTATCAAATTCTGTCCACGGGTTCAGAGATCAATTACTAATGTTAGAGAATTTAACTTCATAAATAATTTTTCAAAGTTGTAATATGATTTTCTTTCTATTAAATGCTTACAAAGGTGCAAAATATTTTTCTTCATATCCACTGAATTGTTTATAAACATCCCTTCTTTCTTTACTTGTAGATTTTGGTATTCTTTTCTTAGTTTTCTCTTCTAACAGTAGAGTAAATAAATCACCAAATAAATAAATAATAAACTTGTCTTTAATTGTTATTGCTTTCAAATAAAAAGTGTGTATTCATAATACTCCGTTATTCTTATAACCAAAGTAATAGTATATATGCAGTTGAGTCATCAATAAGGTAATTAAAAAGTAATTTAAAAAGTAATTACAATTTTATTTTCTCTATATGTCATTGTATATTTGTTCTCTGTTGCTCTATGCAAGAAGGAGAAAAGCCATAAAGAGAAATAATTCATTTTGCACTGGGTGGAATACTGTTACCTCTGAATTTCTTTCTAACTCTGACATTGTACTGTGTGAAAAGGGGACTATCAAGGACTCAAGTCATAAAGCTGAGTAACATTCTCCTATTGTTGATCATATGCCAGCCTCTGCATTAAATGTTTTAGACCCTTTCTTGTTTAATCCTCACAATGATTCGATGAAGTGGGTGGTTTATTATAAAAAGTAACTGATAGAAAAATTAATTAATATTATTACTTTGCATTTATTTAAACTATTTCTTTAAACTTCAGCAGTGGTTTGGACCTTTATATGTTTATCAACTTATATTTACCGTAAGTCAAAAAAACTCTTTTAAGAACATTTTAAAAAATATGCTGAATATCTTCTACACACCAGAGTCTTTCCTCTTTGACCTGGCATTCTTTCCTAATCCTTGACTCTGGGTTCAGCCATTCTACTTGCTTTGGCCAATGACATGTTAACATATATAATACAAGCAGAGTCTCAAAACATGCTTTATGATTGAGGTTGCTCCATCTTGCACATCTGCTGTTGCCACAAGAAGACATGCCTATGTGAACCCCATAATCCCCATAGGTGGATGTCAGACACGCCAGGTGCAAGAGTGAGACCCCAGCCCAAGTCACTCTATTCGCAGTGTTGTGATTTGTGAACTATAATAACAAATTATTGTTGCTTTAAATCACTGAATTTTGGAGTGGTCTGTTAACCAGCAATAACTAAATGATACAAAAGTCCTGAGATGAGTTTCTCATAGAACCTCCTAAGAAAGAAAAATGAGAGTTACAGTTATATGAACTTTACACAGTACTTTTTCTGTATACTAACACATTTTTTTTTCCTTTAAAGAAATCAGTGAAGTACACAAAACTGATTGATGTAATGCAGTTTTCTGAATTTAATTTCATTCCTGGGGAGTGACTGGTACCACATATATGGAGTAATAAAAGTGTTACTAAAGTATTGTGATCCTCAAAGATCATTATCTCCAGTTTTTTTGGTTGTTTGTTTTTTCCTCTCCAATCCCCTTGCCATACCTTAGCCATAGGGGTCATTCAAATCTTATTTTGTCAATTTCCTGCTAAAAATCTTTCATTTGCTCTTTGGATAAAGTCCAAAATTCTTAACATATTGTCCAGGGTCTTACATACCTTGTACATCCTTTTCTAGCTTTATTTCATGTCACACTTCCTCCTTTTTTTTCACGCCATGTTTCTGCCTCTTTTCATTTCTTTCTTACTAGCTCTTCCCTCTTTGATTCCTGTGCCTTCCTGCACACTGTTCCCTCCACGTAGGACATGTGCTACTTTATTCCTTGCCTAATTAAAAATTTTTTTCCCATTTTCATCTTAGAAATCAGTTCATTTAGGAAGCCTTCCCTTCTTGCCTAGTTTGAGTTAGGTAGTCCTTCATTTAGGACAGGGTACTTCCTTTTATTTTCAGTTGTCACTGCAGCAATTGTTAGTTTGCTTAACCCTATGAGACCAAATGCCCTGAAAATTCACTTATTGCATTCTTAGTACTTTCATGGGGCCTGGCAAGTTGAATGCACTTCAGGTCTTAATAAATAAATAACTTCACTTAATTTAGATCAGTCTCTCTAAAGTAGGACTAGTAAAGACCACAAAGTATGAGCCCCTTTGACCATTCAGTCATGCTTGTAAACCTAAAAGTTAGACTAAAAGTTATGATTTGAATACTGTAGAGTCTATTTCCTGAGGATACAGACATCATTATGCAAACATGGGACAGTTTGACTCATTGAACTACTTTACAGCATTTTACATAAATTATTCTTGGATGAATTAATCACATTATTAATGAACCATAAAAACCAAGTGTTGTATTCTTTGAGGACTGTCTGCATACTCATTGAGTGTTTTCCTGGCACAAGCAAATTAGTCACGAATATAATCATTTTCAGCACTTTCTTTAACTTGTTTTTATTTTCATATTTCTTTATATCATTTTGTTGTTGCATTTGTAGTAAATATTGTAGTAAAGCCAAAAAATATACATTTCTATTTTATGTCTATTTTATATTGAGTTTGACAAACCTTATGGAAAAGTCACTTCTTAGTGTTTGTTGGAAACAAATACATAATTGGTTTAAAGATGTCTTCCTGTAAAGAACTCTTTGAGGAAGTATATATGTATGTGTATGTGTGGTTTTTTTCCTTATTGTTTTAAATTAATGAGGCAGTGTTTCTCCTGAGGAGCTGGAGACAGGGAGTAGAAAGAGCATGGCTTTGTTTTGTTTTTCCTGAGGAAGAGGACTTGTATTAATACTTTCTCATGGTGTTGCTGGTAATTAGTTATTGTTGAATAAAGGATAGGTGTGAAACCTGCATGGACCTGAATTCTTGGCCTTTATTAATATGACATTAAACCCTTTCATTTCATAGAGCTATATGTGCATATAATTCAGACATAAATGATCACAAAGGCTAATTTTTGAGGGGCAAAATAGAATTGCGTATCCCATTTGCTTTGGCACATCGATTGAAAAGCCAGATGTTAAGAACAGATGTCAATGAGCTATTTTTCATATGCCATGGTTTACAGTTATGAACTCTCCATTTATCACCTCAGATGGGAATAGTTAATTTGACAGTGAGTGTTTTGGTTATTAGCCAATTTCAACATGAGTCCTTGGTTTTCGAAATCTGATGTACAGATATGTGATAAAAGACTTACAATGGAAGCACTGTTAACTTGATTTTTGTGCCTTAGAGTTTACCAGCATATATAATGCAATGGAAATGAATGTTCACTCTTCTGGTGAATGAGCATAAATTCAGTGTTGGCAGAGAAATAACGTAAATGTTATGACTGAAATACAGAATGGTTAATCCAATTGTAAATTCCAAATAACCAAAAATCAGACCCTTGTATGGGTGCATGGCAGAGTGAATTTTGCTTATTTCTTGTGTTTGATTGTAATAACAATGTTCATTAAAATATTTCTGGCCATGTTTGTACTAAATATGTTTTTGGTGTTGGCTTAAAAATTTTGCCCTACTATGAAATAATTTTCGTATGTATAGAGTACCATATTTCAAATTGTTAGATTTATTGATAGATTAAATATTTTAAACCAGCCATTTACTATAATCTGCTAGGAAACTTAAGTAACAGACAAAATAGCATAATAATAATTTTTTAAAATGTATATGGACAATATTTGGAAGATTTAAAACACTTTAGCACATATTACATCTTTATATTTTCACACCAACTTTGTGAAATAGATCATTATTTTTATTTTATTATCCCCAAGGCTGGTAATGGCTGGAGATGGTATTTCAAATTTTTTTTCTATTTTCTGTTCTAGTTTTCTTTCTACTACACTTCACTCCTTCTCCTTCAATTCAGAACTCAAAAAATAATAGTTACTTCAATCCAGGGGTTTAAAAATGTATCAAGGTCTCCCCTAGGAGATCTGATCATATTGCAAACAATTTAAGCCCTTGTCAAATCTTTACCTAAACTAATGACTTTGATAAGTGCAATAGAAATTGGCTTAAATCACCCTTAACCAACTGCTGTGTTAACTGAAGGTCTCCATTTTCTCTATAACGTACTGATTAGAGCCCATAGCATACTGAAACCTCTGCATTTCTGCTCCTACCACTTTAATTGTATGCTGGGTATGAGCCAGTAGTGTCTTTTCAAAATTCTTTGTACCAGTTGCATCTGTTGTATTAACTGAATATTGCATAACCCAAAAGTGAACAGAAAAATAATTACTTCTATGAAAACTAAGTGACATGGTTTGAAAGGTTAAATCAAGGTTAGTTGCAATAAAATTTAGTGTGTACCTGAAAACTTATGATTCTTGGGCGAGGGGCATTATAAAGTGCTGGAAGCCCTTTGCATTCAAGCTGCTTTGCATTTACTTTTATAAATTCTAGTTTCTCTTTCAAATGGCAACAGTAGATGGTGCATTTTACATATAAGTGATGTAAGAAAAATGGTAAACTGCAAATTGTAGACCAATTCTTCAAGAAATGTCCCTTTTCCTCAATGGAGAGTGAGCAAGCATTTCTGTTTTAAATTAAAATTAAATGTTAAAGTTATAATTATATCACTTATGATTTCCAGATTTAACTTCCTTTTACAATGATCTTACCAATGTCTGATCTCAAATATGACAGTTATTAGGGATTCAGTTGTTTCTAAATACCCAATATTGACTTATTAAATACCTGTTGCCTAACCCAGTGTTCCAAGTCACAGTGATGGTTGTTCATAGAGCGCCAGAGTAGACTTTCAGAGGTTTCAAAAGTACACTTTTCAAAGGTCATTGTGTGAAATCCGCAAAATAGGGAATCCGAACTGTGCATGGCAGGCAAGGAAGGTGAAGAAACTTCTGTGTCATGAGAGGACCCATAGTACTACCTCACAGCAAACAGAAATGGTGAGGTTTTCGGCATCCTGGTTCAGAGTCCTCCCTGTGCTGTAAGGTTGAGCTTTCCATTTCCACTCACATGAGTGGAAAGGACAGGCAATGAGGGGAGCTTACAAGTGTGTGAATCCATTCTCTGACCTTAAAAGAAGTGGAGGGATGTGGTGTGGTGAGGGATGAATGGGCTCAAAGTAATCATGTCAGTGGGGATCCCAGCTTAAGTCTTTTAAAAAAGTGTATCACTCTCATATAAACAATTTCTTTAAAAATTTTTTTCAGCCTAAAGGGCTAAAAAAATTGGTTAGGATAAACAAAACAATAGTAAAATATTTTTACACACCTTCAGTATGAAACTTAAATGCACACACAGATATTTCATATCAACTCTGGTTAAATCCCCTAGAACACTTAATGCTCAGTTATATATCTAAAACCTCTTTTGGTCTTTCTAGCACCTAGATATATGGCAGAGAAATGTTTATTTTTGCACACAGATATTAATGACGATTACTGGAGGGCTTAAAATTCAGATTATTTTGTTAATTTAAATTTGGCTCTCTTAAAATTCTATAATTCTGCTTTATGATCCAGATAAATATGACCTTGGAAGGGAAAACATATAACTTAAAATAAAATATAATACCTATCAGTTCTTAGGTTTTGTTTTTTCATCTGCAGTCCTGCAAAACACATTCCATTTCCATCCACAAGTTAATTTCTTAAAGTTGTCTTAAGAATTTTATCTGCATGAAAATTTTCAGTAACTACAAAGTAACTGGAAATTTCTCCAAAGATATGATTAAATTACCAGGAAAAATCTTACATACTTGGAATTTCTGAATGATTTGGACAAGCGGCCAAAAGCTTTGTCATTAAAGCTGTACCAAGTACAGCTAGACAGCTTACTGCCTTTTTTGTGCTTTACATTCGTCAATTTGGACAGAAAAATCAAGCCTGTACACATATCTATGTGCATACTTCATGAGGCCGTATTGACTGAATTGACACAGGATGAGAAGGGAGACTGTTTGTCAGGAAACATGCTGTTTCTTTTTTTTTCTCCCCAGAATTTTCTATTTATTTGTCTACTAATTTAATCAAAATGTTCAAACAGTGTAGAGTTGGCCCTCGGTATCTGCAGGTTTCCCATCAGTGGATTCAACAAACCTTGGATCAAAACATTTTTTAAAAATCCAGAAAGTTCCAAAAAGCAAAGCTTGAACTTGTACTTGCTGGCAACTATTTATATAACATTTACATTGTATTTACAACTATTTACGTAGCGTAGGCATCGTATTAAGTACTCTAAGAAATGTAGAGATGATTTAACGTATAGGGAGGGTGTGCGTAGGTTACATGCAAACGCTGTACCATTTTATGTAAGGGACTTGAGTGTACACAGATTTTGGTATCTGTGGGGTGCCCTGGAACCAATCTCCCTTAGATACAGAGGGACGACTATATATGTAAATGAAATCAGAATTCATTGAGTAATTCATTTTTTCCCCTTCTTTTTAAGACTTTATTATTTTTATTCTTTTAAAGCAGTTTTAGGTTCACAGCAAAATTGAGCAAAAGGTACAGAGATTTCCCATCTATTTTCTGCCCCGACACAAGCACAGCCTCTCCCATTATAAACATGCTTCACGTGAGGGTACATTTGTTATGACTGATGAATCTACATTGATACCATAAACAAGTGGTTTGGTTTTCCAAGCAATAATTTCTGATGACCTACTGTGTACCTCATGTGTAAGTGGACTCTTAAAATTTTATGAAAAATCCATGTAATAATTGGAAAAAAATTGATGAGTAATTGGGTGAATAAAGTACTGAACGTGCTTTCCTTTGGCTTTAGCATTAAATCATCAAACAACTTCTAAGAAACCATCTAGTTTTATTCAATTTAAATTTTACAGAAAAATGATCTTTTTGGACAAATAGGCCTCTTCTACTGCATTATTTCTGTTATTTAATTTGGGAGGGTTGTAGACTTATAGATTCAGTTGCCATCTTAACTGGAAATCTCATCCATCAGTTGTTCTAGACATTTAGAACATTTTAAGGGGGTATGAGCAAACTGGAAAATATATGCAAAATAAGGAAGAAGTTAAGGGATTTAGAGACTAGATTATATTTAATAATCAAAGAAACTGAACACATTTCTTGTTGATAAAACTCCTCGTAAGGCATGTCTTCAAATATCTGGAGGGCTGCCAATTTAAGTGAAGATTAGACTTACTGTTTACAACTCCAAAAGGCTGAGGGAACTAAGAATAAAGGAAATGCACAGGGAAACAGATTTTAATTTAAAAAATGACATTCAGTAAATTAAAATAATCCAAAAACTGAAAGAAATGCTTTGTGAAATTACATTGTATTTCCCTTTGTGATATGAGAACATACGTTGTATAATTTCTATTCTTTTAAATTTCTTAAAGTGTATTTTATGGTCCAGGATGTGGTCTATCTTGGTGACAATTCTGTGTGAAATTAAGAATTCATATTCTGCCATTAATGGATGGGCTATGGCAATTAGACCCAGTTGATTGATAGTGATGTTTAGATCATTTACACCCTTACTCATTTATTTATTTATTTATTTATTTATTTAAAAGCAAAAAAAAAGAAATATGAACTTTATTAAAAAAATATTTTCCATGTATCAAGTAGTACAATCATACAAACAATTTCATCACAAATGACCTAGACAATTCATTTAAAATAAAATTAAATAAGTCTTCAAGGGTAAGATTTTACATTCTAGCCAGTCCTTAAAAACTAAAGTCCCCTATCCTTACTCATTTTCTGCCTACTGTATCTATCACTACTGACAGAGGGGTGTTGAAGTCTCCAACTATAGTACTGAATTTGTCTATTTATTTTAATGCTATAAGTTTTTGACACATATATTTTGATGCTCACTTGTTAGATGGATGCAGGTATAGGATTGTTATGTCTTCTTGACACGTTGACCTCTTTGTCATTATGTCATCCCTGTCTTTATTCTTGATGATATTCCTTGTATTGAAGTCAACTTTGTCTGAAATTAATAGTTACTCTGACTTACTTTTGATTAGTGTTATTATGGTATATATTTCTCCATCTGTTTACTTTTAACCTATTTAAAGTCATTTCTTTTTTAATTAATTAACTTATTTTTGGAGTTGAACATTTATTTTCTCATTAGAATAAAGTGGATAATGAGTTAATATTCCTGAACAAATGTTTGCCACCTAGCTTTATTGAAATTACCATTAACATTCTATTTTACCAATTCTATGTAGTATACCTGAAGAAGATGAAGTTTTCTTTTAGGTTCTCGTTACATATTTCATACATAGTATCAATAGTGTATATATGTCAATCCAAATCTCCCAGTTCATCCCACCCCCCCACCCCCCTTGGTGTCCATAGATTTGTTCTCTATGTCTGTGTCTCTCTTTCTGTTTTGCAAGTAAGATCATCTATACCATTTTTCTAGATTCCACATATATGCGTTAATATACGGTATTTGATTTTCTCTTTCTGACTTACTTCACTCTGTATGGCAGTCTCTAGGTCCATCCACATCTCTACAAATGACCCAATTTTGTTCCTTTTTATGGCTGAGTAATATTTTATTGGATATATATATATCACATCTTCTTTAGCCATTCTTCTGTTGACAGACACTTAGGTTGCTTCCATGTCCTGGCTACTGTAAATAGTGCTGCAGTGAACATTGGGGTGCATGTGTCTTTTCGAATTATGGTTTTCTCTGGGTATATGCCCAGTAGTGGGATTGCTGGGTCATATGGTAGTTCTATTTTTAGTTTTTTAAGGATCCTCCCTACTGTTCTCCATAGTGGCTGTATGAATTTACATTCCTGCCAACAGTGCAAGAGGGTTCCCTTTTCTCCATACCCTCTCCAGCATTTATTGTTTGTAGATTTTTTAATGATGGCCATTCTTACGGGTGTGAGGTGATACCTCATTGTAGTTTTGATTTGCATTTCTCCAATAATTAGTGATGTTGAGCATCTTTTTATGTGTTTTTTGGCCATCTGTATGTCTTCTTTGGAGAAATATCTATTTAGGTCTTCTGCCCACTTTTTGATTGGGTTGTTTGTTTTTTTGATATTGAGCTGTGTGAGCTGTTTGTATATTTTGGAGATTAATCCTTTGTCACTTTCTTCATTTACAGATATTTTCTCCCATTCTGAGTGTTGTCTTTTCATCTTGTTTATGGTTTCCTTTCCTGTGCAAAAGCCTTTAAGTTTAATTAAGTCCCATTTGTGAATTTTTGTTTGTATTTTCATTACTCTATGAGGTGGATCAAAAAAGATCCTTCTGCAATTTATGTCAAAGAGTGTTCTTCCTATGTTTTCCTCTTAGAGTGTTATAGTGTCTGGCCTTGCATTCAGGTCTTTAATCCATACTGAGTTTATTTTTATGTATGGTCTTAGGAAGTGTTGAATTAAGGAAACACTCCCATTTCCCATTGCAACAAAAAGAATAAAATACCTAGGAATAAACCTACCTAATAAACCTAAGGAGGCAAAAGACCTGTACACAGAAAACTATGAGATGCTGAAGAAAGAAATCAAAGATGACACAAACAGATGGAGAGATAGTCCATGTTCTTGGATTGGAAGAATCAATACTGTGAAAATGACTATGCTACCCAAAGCAACCTACAGATTCAATGCAATCCCTATCAAGTTACCAATGGCATTTTTCACAGAACCAGACAGAA
Organism: Aethalodelphis obliquidens; assembly: GCF_003676395.1. Classification (NCBI taxonomy): domain Eukaryota; kingdom Metazoa; phylum Chordata; class Mammalia; order Artiodactyla; family Delphinidae; genus Aethalodelphis; species Aethalodelphis obliquidens. Next base: position 60,846,268 of record NW_020837950.1, on the reverse strand, counting down.
AATTTTACAATTTGTATGGAAACACAAAAGACCCTGAATAGCCAAAGCAACCTTGAGAAAGAAAAATGGAGCTGGAGGAATCAGGCTCCCTGACTTCAGTCTATACTACAAAGCTATAGTAATCAAGACAGTATGGCACTGGCACAAAAACAGAAATATAGACCAATGGAACAGTATAGAAAGCCCAGAGATAAACCCATGCACATAAGGTCACCTAATCCATGACAAAGTAGGCAAGAATATACAATGGAGAAAAGACAGCCTCTTCAATAGGTTGTGCTGGGAAAACTGGACAGCTACATATAAAGCCATTCCACTCTGACAACCTTGTCTTTTAATTGGTGTATATAGATCATTCAAATTTTAAATGATTATGGATATATTTGGATTAATATCTATCATGTTTGTAACTGTTTTCTATTTGTTGCCTTTTTATGTTGTTTTTCTTCCCCCTTACTATTTTTCTGCTGTTTTGAACATTTGCTATAATTTCATTTTATGATCTCTCATAGTATATAAATTATAATTCTGTTTATAAAATTCTTAGTGGTTGCCCACAAATTTGCAATATACCTTTAACTAATCTAAGTCAACTTTAAAATAATCCTATAACACTTCCATGTATTGCAAGTATCCTGTGAAATACTGTTCCTATTTTCTCCCTCCCATTCCTTGTGACATTACTGTTATTCATTTCATTTATCCATATGCTATAATCACCCAATACATTTTTACTGTTTTTACTTTAAACAGTTATGGTTTTGATCATTTACGAATGAAAAAATGAAGAATTTTATATCACCTTCATTTATTCCTTCTCTAACGCTCTTCATTTCTTTATGTAGATCTAAGTTTCTATATCATTTTCATTTTCCCGGAAGAATTTTTTAAGCATTTCTTGCAAGGCAATTCTGCTGGTGATGAATTCCCTCAACTTTTACTTTTAGAGAAAAGTTTTACTTCTTCTCTAGATTTGGAGAATCATTTTACAGGATATAGAATTCTAAGTTGATGATTTATTTTCTTCTAACACTTTAAATATTTTTTCTACTATTCCTGCTTCCATTGTTATGAGAATTACACTCTAATTCTTATCTTTCTTCCTCTCTAGGTAAGATTTTAACCCCCTCTGTCTTTTTTTTTAGGATCTCCTTTTTGTCTTTGTCTTTCTGATATTTGAATGTGATATATTTAGGTGTGGGTTTTGGGTTTTATTGGTGGGGTGGTATTTATACCCCTAGGTACTCTCTGAGCTTTCTAGATCTGTGATTTGGTGTCTGTCATTGATTTTGGAAATTTCTCCCTCATTATTACTTTTCACGGCCAATCCTCAGAGATAGGATGGAGCCAAGTCAAAATCTGATACAAAAGTAGAGAGGAGAACTCCCAAGCAAATGTTGTAGCATTTTCCCAACCTTGTTAGAGCTGGGAAAAGAGATTGCCTTGGAGTTTTTATGGGGGTTAGGGGATAGAGCCAGGATGAGGGTTCCTGTACATGGTGTGAACTTCCTACTAACCCCAAAGGAAGGAGCACCTTGGCTTGTCTAGATGTGGGGTAAAAAGAGAAACAGGGAAGGGTCAGGCTTAAAAGATGTCAGAAATCAAACAATGGAGTTAGACTCATTATTATATTACATCCTTTTTTTTTTTTTGGTCCATTCTCTCTTTTTCTGGTATTCAACTGTGTGTGTGTGTACATTACAACTTTTTGTTTGTTTCTTTCTTTTGTTTTGTTTTTGTTTTTTTGTGTTATGTGGGTCTCTCACCGCTGTGGCCTCTCCCGCCGTGGAGCACAGGCTCCGGATGCGCAGGCCCAGTGGCCATGGCCCACAGGCCCAGCCGCTCCACGGCGCGTGGGATCCTCATGGACCAGGGCACGAACCTGCATCCCCTGCATCGGCAGGCGGACTCCCAACCACTGCGCCACCAGGGAAGCCCACAACTTTTGAAATTGCTGTTTTGGATGCTCTGTTATGTTTTTTTTTTTCTTTTTTTTTTTTCTATTTGTATTTCAGTTAAGAGATTTCTACTGACCTATCTTCAAGCCACTGAGTTCTTCCTCAACCACATCAAGTCTGCTGAGCCTATCAAAAGCATTCTTCATTTCTGTTACAGTGTTTTGGATTTCTAGCAGTTAAAAATTCTTTCTTAGAAGGACATATTGTATAACACAGGGAACATAGCCAATATTTTACAATAACTATAAATGGAATATAACCTTTAAAAATTGTGAATCATTATATTGTACACCTGTAACTTGTATACTATCATACAGCAACTGTACATTAATTTAAAACAAAAAGTATAGAATGGTCCAAGGAAACACATAAAAAAATTCTTTTTAGAGTTTCCATCTATCTACTTACATTACCCGTCTGCTTTTTCATGTTGTCTTATTTTTCCATTAGCCCTTAAACATATTAATCATACTTGTTTTAAATTATCTGGTAATTCCAACATCTGTATCATTCTCTGAGTCTATTTCTGATACTTGCTTTGCCTCTTTAGACTCTATTTTTACTTCTTTTGAAATTTCTTGCATTATTTTTTGTTGAAAACCAGGCATGTTTTATTGGATAATAGAAACTGAGGTATATAGATCTTTGGTATAGGGATTTATGTTACTCTGGCTAGGAGTTAGACTACGTTTAATATTTGCTATAGTTATACATGCTAGAGATGTTGAATCTCTCTAGTGTCTTTGTTTTTGTCCCCCGTCTGAACTTTGGGCTTCCTTATCAGTGTGATTGAAGCTCCTTCATCTCTAATCCACTATTTTTTATATTGGATTCCTGTTAGTGTGGTAGTAAGGTTTGGAGGAATAGGAGCATTCTATGATCTTCCACCTATGTATAAATGTTTTAGTATACCTGTTTCTCAAGACTGATCTTGACGAGTGTTTCTTCAGTGACACAGCTTTTTCCCCCTGACCCCCATATACCCTACTCTGATGTCAACATTTCCAATCCATTTCTTTGAAGGCTTAACCCCTGTTAATAACTATGTTTTCTTTCTTCCCTATGTTTCCCTTTTTTCCCTACAGAGGGCTAGAGTGAGAGAATGTCCTTTTTTGACCTGGGTGAAGACTATAGCCAAATCTTTTTTGGAGAGTAGGCCTTTATTATGGAGAAGTGATTATTCTTTTATCCCTTCCAGAACCACAAAGGGTCTTTCTGAGATAGGGTTCTGGAGGTAAAGCCAACAAGATGGTGAGAGCTTCCCTTAAGTTTCCAGTGCCTAGTAGTTTTTTCTGCTCAAACTAGTCCACACTTGGCCTTCAGAAACTCATCAAAATTACCAGTTAGGTGTTCCTACTAGTTCATGGATCCAGTAGTTTCCACTCCAGATATATTGATCTTGGTTGTATCTCTCTGGATAATTCTGTCTCTCCAAATTCCAGGGTGGTAGTTTGCCCTACAACCTCATTTCTTGATTACTCCAAGAAAAGTCATTGATCTTCAGTTTGTCCAGCTTTTGTTGTTGATGTTGCTTAAACAGGAGTGATGACTCCTAAGCTCTTTACAAATTGGAGCTATAATCTGTTCCTTTGTTTTTAGTGATCAGAAAAAGTTTAAGATTAAGGAAAGTTTACAAAATTCATGTAGTTCATAAATAGTATAGGAACGTCTTCCCCATCTTAGGATATTTGTGTCTCGTTTCTATTCTGCTCCCAATTCTCTTCATTCTCTCATTTTCAGGTCTCCTCTTAAAAGTTTCTTCCTCAGAGATGCCAAGAAGATATGAGATGCTTTGGGCGTAGACTCTTGTAGTTAACCTGCATGTTTTTGAAAACTAGCTCCATCACTTACTAGAGGCTGACCTTTAGCAAGTTACTTATCCACTCTCTGAGTTAATTCCCTCACTTGTGAAATAGAGATAAAAATAGACTCTTATCACATTAATAAGTTATTTAATGTTGATTCCTTAGAATAGTATGTGGTACATAGTTAAGTCCTCTATGGGTGTTATGTATGTTTAATGAGCGGTCTACAGTGAGGATAACTTATATATCTCCATTGTGAACTTTATTTCAAGTCTTCACTTTGAATAATCAGCAATACCTTGATTTTGTAAATTCTAACAGTTTATAGAACAATTATATTGATGTCCATCACTATACTTTTTATTCTGATCATCATAATCCTCTGAGATAGTTTGAGCAGACATTGTATTTCTCAATTTATAAGGACTTCATTGTCTTGCCAAAATTTCACCAGTAACTAACTGAACTAGAACTTTAGTCTATGCCTTCTGGCCCTGCGTATAGTGATTATTCCATATCCCGTACTGCCTCAGCAGATTTTAATGACCTCTTAACCATATTCATGTTGTAGTCTAAGTGGTATCCCATTTTATTTGAGAGAAAATAGTGAAAATGAGAATTAAAAACTATTTTCCTTTTAGCCTTTGATCTTCCTTTAGCACTCTCTGTGCAGAGCTGCGGTTTAATTATTGTTTTTATTTTTCTGCTGAAATGCACCTTAAAAATCTTAACACTTATAACATGATGGTAATTATATGGAAAATGCAAGTCTAACCAGCATCTCTGTTCACAATACCTAAGAAAACCAGGGTGAATATTTTGAAGGAAATTGAGTTACTGTATAATTGTCCCAATTTTCACTTCATTTTAAATGTGTGCATGCTATGTAGAATCACTAAAGATTTCACAAGTATTATATTAGATTTAATACCTGTGGTGAACTGTAATTAGAGCTTACTTTCCAGGCCTGTGTAATTGTCAGTAGTTTACAATATTCTACATTTATGTCTGCTTTTGTTACCAAATGCTTTGCTATGTGTATTTGCCATCAGTCTACAAGTTAGCATCCAGCTATTATAGATTTCCAACTTGACAAAGGAAGTAATTATTACATGGAATAAGGAATCAGTTATTAAATTACAGAAAAGTTCCATGATCCAATTATTTTATTTGTAATAAACTTGTTCTTAAATCTACTTTTATAACTTAAACTGCTTTTTATGTTTTAAGAGTAGGACACCGTGCTACTGTTCAAATTATTAACTGACTCTGGATAGGTCATTTAATCTCATGCTACCAGGACAGCTTGTTCACAATCAATGGAGAACATCAACACTGAACCAAATCTGCAAGCCAAGAAGAAAGTAGGGCCCATATCTTTGTCTTAATTCTGTCAAATTGGTCATACTTCTATTACACTTGAAAAGAGTTGACAAATTTGTAGTGCATTTTCCAAATGTCACACTTAGCTAAGAACAATTTATATCTTTTGGGTTTTCCAGTAAGGCACTCTAATCCGCTTTAATATTTTTTGGCTTCTTCATCTCGCCTAAGTATAAGACTGGGAAAGGGGAAATTCATAGTTTTAACAATTAAAATGCTCAGTTGTTTTGCCAGGTCTTCTTGAGAACACACATTCTATTTCCCAGCTGTATGAACTATATACATTTTATTTTAGAGTACACAAATAGAGATATTTTTTCATAGCTCTGTAAACAGACAAATTAAACTTCTATTCAGGCTCGCTGAATCAAGGACCACAGTTTCATATTATTGGCTAAGTCTCTTTTGCACTGACAAAACACATTCTTGTATTTCTATTTACAATGAAAAATTTTAGGAGAAAAATTAAAAAAGAAAAAGAAACAAGTCCTTGTAAGATCTGGTAATGTTTTATTTATGTTTTTAAATTAATTGTTGAGAACGGTTTTTACTTCTCTAAAGGATGGATGATGCATTCTCATACTTCATGAAATAGTGGATTTCAAAATGAGTTCCCAGGATTCGTAGGGTCATTGGGATGTGCCTCAGGGCTGCTGCAGCAGTGGGGAGAGAATTGTGGAGGGGGAATGAGTGGCATTAGTTATGGGTTTTCCACTCCTATCTCAATCTGAGTAAGGGGTACTTTATAATATTTATTTTGTTATTAGAAAAATAAGAATTCAGCTGCTAAAACAGCAACACAAGTTTGAAGTCCTCTAGTTTTTTGCAGGTGATATTTGCACAACAATGTTTTTAAATGAACTGATATTGAGATATACTGTGTCAGGAAACAACATTAAAAATAAGTATGATGACTTAACCATGGACTTTTAGAGCTTCTAATAGGGAATAAAAGTTTTAGGAAAATGATAAGGCTGAAAATTCACAAAAGGAACATATTATTTCATGTATTTTTTTGTGTGTGAGGATGTAAGGACACTCGAATTTCTATTCTGCAAGGAAGTCTGTGAACATCCAGTTGGTCATTATTCTTAAGAATTGTCCAAGATATATAGACACCTAGATAGTGAATCACCCATAAATGTTCCGTCAGTAGTTGAAAGACTATTCAAGTCTAAATACCCAGAAGAAAATACCTGATTTTCATCTTAAATTTCTAAAAATTGGAGCAACCACTGAATTACCATAAGGTGAAGTTAAGAATTTCCAAAAAAATAATTTTAGTTCAATATTTGAAAAGTCATGTAAGAAATGTTACTAGCAGAAGAATTGTATTATAGAAGTACAGATAGGAAGTCCATAAATATCCAAGGTGGACAATTTTCCTTTGATTTTCTTTTTGCTCAAAACAGTCTTTTGTCATACTTCAAACTTTAACCTTAAACTTCATTTTACTGTGAGGGCTGCCAAGTTCTCTACAAGGCAATAGCTTATAGATACAGAGGAAGTATAAATTATTATCATTAATAATCCACCCTGTTCTTCCCCCACCTCATTTAAACTAATGGACCATATGTTGCCATTTTCTTTCAACTGTATCCAAGAATATTTCAGAACAAAAGAGGAGAAGAGATTGTAAAATATTATATGACCACGACCTCACATTTATTTTCCAATTAAGACAAGAAAAGTAATGATAACTCTGATACTTTTCATCTGTCTCCATGGAAATATTTCTTGATTAAAAATAGAGTAATCAGATTTTTGTTTTTTAAGGTTATAAAGGAGAAAAATACTTTTGAAACTGTTTCAACGATTTCTAAAATTTAAAGGACAAACATCAACAAAACAGTGAGTCTATCCTTTATAGTGTAATTACGGCTGATTTTTTTATTTTACTACTCAAATTAATTGGCCAAGTTTTCATTTGTCTGTGAAAATCTTAAATATTTTATATACATTGTGAAGGCATATATAGTGTTGAATGAGTAGAACATGCTTTCCAGTCAGCAGGGAAAATAAAAGTAATGGAGTCCTAGCAGTTGGATGTAGATAATTGTCAGGAAATAACAGGTGAAAGAAACTGAGCTGTAGCTTATGGTAAAGAAGAATGGTGACTGATATAGGGGTTTTGAATGTTTCAAATCATATATGTCTGAAATATTGGGGCAAAACCAAATAGACGCTTGAGGAAGAATTTAGCAAACATAAAGGAAAGATGGTTGAGGCACAAAAATCAGGTTCAGAAAACTACAGAAGGGTAAGCAGAAAGAGGTGGATCTCCCAATGTTATGGTAGTGACCTAGTCTATCCAGTGACCTAGTCTATCCAATCCAAGTCTGGCTGGTTCTAAGCTAGGAGCTTGATACAATAGCTCTTTTGTAACAGATTTCAGGAGCACCACTGGTGTTACTTTAACTGGAGAGTGGGGATCCCCAGACTTTGGCAATGGTATAAGATGATGCTGAGGCATAGTCATCAGTTTTCTCAATCCTGGGCTTTGGAGGGTTGTTATGTGAGTTAGAGTATCTACAGAGTGATTTGGGATGAAGCTAAAGAAATGCTGTTTTCAACTGCTATCATGAAGTAACAAAGAGGTGTGACCAAGATTTTGGAGGAGGAAGACCCTGAGCTCACCTTCTCCCAGAGGCACACCAAAATTACAACTATTTCCAGGGCAATTATCTATGGGAATGACCTGAAGACCAGAAGAAAAGATTTCCCACAACTAAAGATATAAAGAGACGTGGTATAGTCAAGACCCAAACCCCCAGGTAGGTGACCCACAAAGAGGAGGATTATCACAATTACAAAGCTTCTCCCTGAGAAGCAAAGGGTCTGAGCCCCACATCATGCTCCCTAGCCCAGGGTGCTACCCTGGGAAGATGAGCCCCCAGAACATCTGGTTTTGAGACTAGCCGGGCTTACTTTCAGGAGAGCCACAAGGTTGCAGGAAATGGACTCGGCTCTTAATGGATGTGTGCAAAATCTCACACACTATTGAGTCCCAGTGCCAAGGCAGTAATTTGCAAAGACCTTGGGTCAGACCCACTTGCTAATCTTGGAAACCTCCCAGAGAGACAGAAGGCAACTGAGACTCTCACTGGGAACATAGCTGCCAGTAGCAGCCATTTTGGGGAGCTTGTTCTACCACGAGGACAATGGTGATGGCAAACAACAGTTTGGAGCCTTCCTTCTAACTTATTAGTGCTGGGGCCCTTACCCATTTAACAGTAGGCCAGCACCATCCCAGCTTCACCTGGGCCCCACAACCAACCACCTGGGACTTGGCCCTGCACACCAGTGGGCTGGCACAAGACCTGGCCCCCTCAGCACCCACAGCCAGGCATCTCAGGACCTGGTTCTGCCCACCAATGGGCCAGCACGAGCTCCAGCTTCCCTAGGCTGTGTATCCAGCTGACCTGGGACCTAGCCCCACCCACCCACTGTGACATCGATAAAGAGATTGAATTGAAGACAATACAGATAGATGGAAAGATATACTGTGTTCTTGGATTGGAAGAATTAATATTGTTAAAATAACCATACTCTCCAAGGCAATAACCATAATCTCCAAGTCAATGCAATTCCTATCAAAATGCTAATGGCATTTTTTCAGAGAACTAGAACAAATAATTCTAAAATGTGTATGGAAACACAAAAAAGACCTCAAATAGCCAAAACAATCTTGAGAAAGAACAAAGCTGGAGGTATCATGCTCCTTGATTTATTACAAAGCTACAGTAATCAAAACAGTATTGCACAAAAACAGACACATAGATAAATGAAACAGAACAGAACTCAGAAATAAATACACATTTACATGGTCAATTAATCTACAACAAAGGAGGCAGCAATATACAATGGGGAAAAGACAGTCTCTTCAATAAATGATGTTGGGAAAACTGGAGAGCTACATGTAAAAAAATCAAGCTGGACTCCTTTCTCATACCATAATGGTTTAAAGACTTAAGTGTAAGTTCTGAAACCATAAAACTCCTAGAACAAGTCATAAGAAGTTGGCTCTTTGACATTAGTCTTAGCAGTATTTTTTTTTATATATCTCTTTAACAAAGGGAAACAAAAGCAAGAACAAGCAAATGGGACTACATCAAACGAAAAGCTTTTGCAAAGCAACTCTCTGGAACTCAGGGAAGCCTAGGAGGCTACAGTTTTTCTACAGACAAGAGGCAGGTGGAGGACATGGGCAGGTGGCAGAGACTGTTCTGGGAAGGTGCCATAGGGTCCTGCTCGGCTATAGACTCATCGTAGTGATCATTTCATAACGTATGCAAATGTCAAATCATTATGTAGTACACCTGAAACTAACATAATATTGTACCTCAACTATGCTTCAATTAAAAAGTAAAAAAATAAAAAAGTGACATAATCTAGACTTTTAGGTACTAATAAAATAATTCTATATTTTTGCTTTAAAATATTGTTATTATAACCTAGGGCAAGTCCGGGTATGAAAACATCTTATATATTTTTCATCATTGTATTTCTAGTACATAATATATGGAGAAAGAATGATAGACTCTGAAATTGTAGAAAATTATATATTTGACTTAACTCTTACTTTATGACTCATGTTTCAACTTGTCTTCAGCATTTAAAATTAGCTATTAAACATCAGTTATATACCAGGTAGCTTGCTAGGCCTTAGCTAAAGAAAAATTAAAAATTGAGGTCTCTGTTCTCAGAAACTTATATTGTTGTTTGAGAGGATTTTCTTTTCTGAGAGTTTTCTCTTACTTTTCTTTCTGAAAAGATGAGAATAAAAATAGACAGGAGGACTAAATGAAAGAAGGAAGAATTATGGAGTTGATGACCTATTATTTGGTCTCTCTATTTCTCCTCTTGCTACCCTTCTAATATTCTCCTTAGAGAAGGATCTTGTAAAATCTATATCATGTCATTCTGCGGCATTAAACATTCAGACGGGGCTTCCCTGGTGGTGCAGTGGTTGAGAGTCCACCTGCCGATGCAGGGGACACGGGTTCGTGCCCCGGTCCGGAAGGATCCCACATGCCGTGGAGTGGCTGGGCCCGTGAGCCATGGCCGTTGAGCCTGCATGTCCAGAGCCTGTGCTCTGCAACAGGACAGGCCACAACAGTGAGAGGCCTGCATACCGCAAAACAACAACAACAACAACAACAACATAGAAAACACTCAGAGGACTCCCCATATAGCTTAAAGAATAAAAGCCCAGCTCCTAACTTTGAATACCTTGTCTCATAAACTTACTCTCTAAGCTTCAGATATGCTCTTTCCTCCCCTCTATATTTCTTGCCTAGCACCATTGCACTAACTATTCCTTTGACCTGAGAAACTCCTGGCCTGGATCTTGTCACAGCCAACTCCTTCTTCAGCTCTATCACCTCTTCAAATAGTGTTCTTATAACCTTCAAATAGAAAGCCACTTTCTAGGATATTGTCATATACTATTTTCTTCATGTGAATTCTTACTACCAGAGATTAATTGCTCTACATATTTACTTATTATCTCTATTACTCATTAGAATGTAAGTTTCATATGTTTGTTTTATTTACTACTGAATAGCCACATCCTAGAATAAGCTCTTATCTAAGATTTTTATTAAAAACCCTCATGAAAATGTCCAAATAAAGAAAACAAGCTAAGGTAAAAAATGTCATAGAAAAAAATATCCAGTAGAATTCCTGAAAAATTTGTTCAAATACACATTTCATTTGTCAGGAAAAGAAATAAAAATAAATAATTAAAAATGAATATAACATGACCACAAAGAATCAACATTAAATACTGAACTCACTAATGGTAAGTAAAAAAAATTTTTTTGAAAAAAAATTTTAAGTAAATTTATTGATTTATACCAGTGAAAATTCCAGTGGTAAGATAAACTTCAAACATGGTTAAATCCATGTACTATAAGAACATACTTAAAATTCAGTCTACCTGTATTCATATCCCCAGTCTGCTTTTGTTATGTTGGCTTGATTTTCAGGCAGGATTTCTCCACATGTTGGCTACCATTACCTCAAGGCTTATCATCCCATAAAGTAGTGACCTCAGCAGAAAGAGAACAGTTTTTGCCCTAAAATTTCCAGAAAAAAATCTAGGATTAGTTATCATTGAACTGGCTTGGACCCTGTGCTCATTCCTGACTTAAGTACTAAGGAGTATTCTGACCAAAGCCTTAAAGCCATATGGATGGTTGAGATTATCTGGAACAATGTGGAATGAGAGTGGGATAAATTGTTTCTCAAAGAACGCAGGAGTGTTGTCATTTGTGGAAAGAGATGGATTATAAGTAGGCAAAAACCAAAAAATATTCACATCAAGAACAAAGCTTGTTTTTTTAATGTACTCATTACCCAAAAACAAAAGAGATTATAATATTTGACTATACTAATATGAAACAGGAAGTGGAGTAAGAGGGACAAAACCACCACCCTTTATTTCAGAGAAAGTAAAACATATTTGATCATTAATGTCCATTAGATTGATATGAATTTAGGAACTATTTGAAAAATTTTAAGTCATTGACAACTAAATTTACAAAATTAATAGCTATCTTCCAAACTAATGATATATGAGCTACATAACACATTAGAGTTTATTAAATCTTAGCTGGCCAATGTTGATTCTGATGATATAGTACTTTTACTTTATGTTGCTGTAATATTGGCATGAAAATCATATATTACCAGGCAATATAAACAAAGAGAAATTTAAAATTCTGTGATAGGGATATGCAAATCCATGACTTCTTTTCAGTAATGGTGTCTGAGGTCATATTCAATATGAAAACTTCAATCTATAAACACTGTCTACCTCCCCAGAGCACAGCTCAGAAAGAAATACAGAGCATACCTAGAGGTGGGAAGATCTGCTAACTTCCATTTCTGGAAATTATCTGAAGCCCAGGTTTCAGAGATGGCTCAAAATGGAGAGGAGAGGGGGTGGGTGGAACTCATAAAAAAATGATGCCAGAAATCTTTGTACTTATAAGGAACTTAAAATAATTGCAAGCAGAGAGATTTTAATTTTTTTCATTGCCATTAAAAACTTTCTTATACAGAAGCTTTTGCTCAAGTGTTAGATGACCAGCTGGTGTCAGGTTGAATTGTGTTCCCTCAAAATTCGTATGTCAAAATCAACCTCCAGTACCTCAGAATGTGACCTTATTTGGAGAAATGTTTTGTAAATTGGTAATCAAGCTAAAGGGAGGTCAATAGGGTGATCCCTAATCCAGTATGACTGGTGTCATCATAAAAGGGGGGATTTGGACACACAGATCCTCATAGAGTGAAGAGTATGTGAAGAGGCACAGAAAGAACACAATGTCTATAAGCCAAGGAGAAGCCTGTGATAGGTCCTTCCCTCATAGCCCTCAGAAGAAACCAACCCTGTTAACTCCTTGATTTTGGATTTTTAGTTTCCAAAACTGTGGGATAATAAATTTCTGTTATTTAAGCCACTCAATCTGTGGTACTTTGTTATGGCAGCCCTAGCAAACTAATATAGTTTATGACCTGAGTTAAATACAGAATAGCCTAGACAGACTAGAGGATAAAGAAGGAAGTCTAGGCCAGGAGAAAAACATTTCCCTCAGCCACACCAGTTTCTTTTTCTTAAAAAAATTAATTAGAAGTTGATATTAGATCTACATTTTGTGTTATTATATACTATCTAAAATTTGTTGTGTTTGGTAGTGGTGTAGTAAATTACACATACACAATTCACATTATGGATATTGATTAGTTATTCAAAACAATCCATATTATTATCTTTATAAATGCTGAATTAAATGAGCATCTTTAATAGAGGTGAATTGAAAATATATGTTTCTTGAGAAATGTGTCCCTGGCATTCTGCTCCATTTTGGGGGAAACAAAGACAAACACAGTCTGTGATGTCCTGATTTTAGTGTTGCTACCAACACATACCTAAAGGAGGTGACTAGGTTGGCACCACTCTCTGAGGAACAATGCTTTGAATGAACTTAGTACTTACCCAGAGTACCCCACTTATATATTCACACTTTATTTCTTCTTTGAATAATAGGCTAAGACAAATATTTGCATAAAAGGCAATTTAAATGAAGAGTTTTTCTTTTAGTCACAGCCTCTGAAATTTATGTTTCATGTAAAAAATATAAAATAAAATACAGATCCTAATTTTTCAATTTGAGTTTACTAGATAATGACCAATTCTTAATCATAGGTTAAGAGTATAATGTAGTCTACAGAGTTTGATTTTTAAAAAAGGAAGAACTAACATTTGCATATTACTTATCATTCTCTTTCATATTTATGCTTTTTTACTGTAAGAAGATAAGAAAACTTCTCCTAAATGAGAAAGGACTGATTTTTTGAGACATGTAACAATTTCTGTGATTGCCCTTAATTATATAAGGATTTGGTTCAGGTTTAAACAAGGCCTGCTAATTTGGATAAGTATAAAAATCTCTGCATCATATATCTTACTTCGTTGATGTTGCATTCTTTTTCTAAAAATTAATTGTTTTTTCAACCTTTAATTCTCAAGGACTCATGTTTTTTTTAAAAATCAGTTGTGCAAAATTAATTTTCGTGTAATGTATTAAAGTAGGAAATTAATCAAACAGAAAAACCCATCAGTATATGGTTATTCTTTTTTTTACTGGGAAATAAAATTAAACCATATTATGTATTTAGAAATTCTGAAAGAGGCAGCAAGCCACATTTTATTTTACTTTACAAGTTTACAAATTTGAGAATAGGTAATACAAACTATTTGAAAAAGTTCTTAACTGTACCATATATATTATGGAAAGCCAGGGTAAAATGTGTAAAACATTAACTGAGTTTTCAGGATTATCTGTTAATGAGGTCTGCTTAAGTAGTCTTCTTTTCTAAGATGTTTACATTTGTAACTCATTATTTTTTAATTAAACTAAATCAGGCACATCTGTATCCAGAATATGATGAAAAGTCCCTGTTTCATACCTCAGTCTTTGTACTGCTAATACTAAGTGAAAAAAGTGCACAGCACAATCTTGCCCTCAAAACAAAATACCAATTAAATAATCTGGAAAGTGTTACTGATGAACTGGAGACTCGTTTCTATATTTAGTTTTGAAATAAAACATGCTTTATCCTTTCACAATGTTTTAATGTTGAAAATTGCCAGGAGTGTTTAAAAGGAATAAAAATCTTTGCATGAATGCTAAATTCTTTATCAAATTTAATTTACCTGCACGTACATGACTAGCATTGATATTCTACCATCTAGTCAGTTCATTACAGTTTGAAAGACAAATGTAAGTATTCAGCTTATGGGAGAGGACTGTGATGTATCTCAGGTTTATTTAAGAAAAATAATTCCAGAGCAGAAAAATAAGTGCAAAAAAAACTATAGCTTGTAAAAAAAAAAAACCCCAAAATACATGAATTTTACCAAATCAGGTAAAGCAGGACTGTAATGCTACTTAGGTTAAAATCTCAAATCCTTTTTATTTGCTTTTGGTGTTTGCTAAATACTTTTATTTTTCTAGTTCAGAGTCCATCTAAGCTGTGCATATAAAGACATTAGGATAATTGAAAGATAAAAATTTAGGAATTGGACAATAACATTATGTAAAGAGTTTTGTTGATTTTTTTTGTCTTCCATTTATTTTTCATTTACTGCAATATTACATTAGATTTGGCAACATTTATAAATTGCTCTTTTCAATCATCTTTTTTTTTTTAAGAAGGAAGAAGTTTCTTCCATGTGTAGTTCTTATTTTTCTCCTTAAATTAGCTCTCGTGGAATCATAGGATAAGTTGGGCTTTTAAATATCTTCATTCTTTATTTTCTTTCAGTAGAATTAAAAGCTAGAAACTGTGTACTTTCAATTATTTATTTTTTCTTTTTCAGTACATTATTAAAAATGAATTGATGTATAAATAATGTATTTTTTGTGTTATTTTATATAGCTTATACAAGACAGCTGTTGAATTCTATACCTCCAGATTCTCTTATGATTAACTATTTCTTTGACCGAAAACATAAAATTAGACAAAATTGTTCTAGAGCATTTTTATTGCTGAGTGTGTAAATACAGTCAGATAGTTTGAAGAAAACTTGATCTTGTCATAGCAAAGTTTGAATACATCTTGAAATAGAGTTGAAAGCAAAAGCTGTAAAGTTAGACTGCCTGGGTTCAAATTCAGACACTAAAAATTACTTTCTTTGTAATCATGGGTAAAATACCTAATCTTTCTAACCCTTTGTTTTCTTGTGTAGAATATGGGAAAAATAATAGTGCCAAACTAATGGTTCATTGTGAGGACAAATCATGATGCGT
The DNA here is from genome assembly GCF_003676395.1 of Aethalodelphis obliquidens. NCBI lineage: Eukaryota > Metazoa > Chordata > Mammalia > Artiodactyla > Delphinidae > Aethalodelphis > Aethalodelphis obliquidens. The sequence continues at coordinate 60,830,803 of NW_020837950.1, read as the reverse complement.
GCAAAATGACCACCAAGCTTCCTGACAAGTAATGAGCACTCAATAAATATTTTTATTTTTAAGTTTCTTCAATGTTTTATTTAAATTATGAGTTAATTCATACCAGCCTTATAGATTGATTTAAAACACATTATTTATTGAGTTTTACTCACTCAATGGTAGTAAATACTCACTCAATGGAGTGAGTGAGTGAGTATTTACTCACTGGAGTATTTACTCACTCAATGGAGTGAGTGAGTATTTACTCAATGGTAGTAAATATTTGCATTATTTTACCTAACAGAAGCAAAATGTAGAGATACTTTTCTATTCTGGACGACACTGGGCTGCTTTACTTTTGGGTAGCCTATGAGTTTTCTCAGTAAATATTAGAGACTTTAACAGATGCATAGGCTTATTCTCATGAAAACACCAAATTAACCTTTAATGTGAATAAGAATTTTAGAGGAAAAGTTCTACTGTAAAATATTTGTTTAGTACAACAGCACTCTTCGTTAAAGTTTGGGTTAATGTGGATTGCCTTTTTTCCAAGTTAAATATATAAAATTTTAGAGCTGTAATTTCACTTTTCAGTCATACTTCCTTCCATGATGGTTTCATTATATTTCATTCTCATGTTAAATGAATAAATGTATTCAATTTGCTAGTACATTTATAACATTTTTGTCACAATGATTCTGGATATTCCACATTCAATGATATAAATTAAGGAATAAAGAAAGCATTTTTCATTTTAAATTTAAGCAGTTGTTTCATTTAGCAAGGCATGCTTTACAAATTTCCTTCTATTATATTTCAGAAAAGAACTACAAAAGCTGAACAATTTTATGCCATCTTTTAAAGACGTTTTAAATGTTATAGAAATTTGATTGAATATAGAGATACACAGGATTCACCATTAATGATATAACTGCTTTTTGTTATTTAGGAGTTAAATATTCTTTGCAAATCATTATATTTCTATAACTATCATTTTTTTTGGAGAAAAGTTGTATATTTTGGAATATTTCCTTGAAATTTATAGAAAATCCCTTTCAAGAGCCTTCTGTACATCAAGTGTCTCTCACCACTGTCCCAGTTCAGTAATGACTTCAATGTTAATGTCTGCTTCTGCTCTATTAATACCTCAATTTCTAACTAAGCCCAAATGACTGAGTGAAAGTTAAGCAAAATTGAAGGTTGTTAGCTTTAATTGAGGCAGATGGGTAACTTTATTTTGAGAAAAGTTGTAATCCCTAACATAGATATGATCATTATATACATTTATGAGATGTACTATGCTGCACCAAAAAGATATATGCAAAACCTGAGTTACAGGGACTTGTCTATGCTTGGAGAAATGTGTGTGTGTGTGTGTGTGTGTGTGTGTGAGAAACAGTATATAGGTAACATTGTATACATATGTTTATATTTATGTTATAGATATATGTTTATATGTATGTATATACATAGATACATATGTGTATATATAATATAAAATGTTTAAAATATATAATATGTTTATATGTGAATATATTATATATGTAAACACCTTGATTTATTTGTAATATCCTGTAACTATATATATCTCATTTTTAAAAACAAGAACCAAAGGGTAATTCTTCAATCAGTCTATCTTAATCTAAAAGCCTACATCCTACTTAAAGGCAAAATGTTGGAAGGACTTTCATAGGGAGACAGGCATGTCTTCTGTCACCATTAAAATTTGGAAGTGGACTACAGGTGACATAACATACAATTATACTTTTTATTCTCCAGAACATTATGTAATCTGTTCTGACTTAAGTTAAATGATCTATTAATTTTTAAATAAACTTTTTATTAAGGTAAAACATGAATGTAGAAAATGCACAAATCAAAGTGTCCAGAAGGATACATTTTCTGAGCATACACCCCTGATGTCAACACCGTGTTCAAGTCCTCAGTGGTCTCCCTGGTATTCTTTTCTAGGTACTACTCACCCCCAAAGTTTATACACTACCCTGATTTTTTTTAATTAATTAATTTATTTATGGCTGTGTTGGGTCTTCATTTCTGTGCGAGGGCTTTCTCTAGTTGTATCAAGCGGGGGCCACTCTTCATCGTGGTGCGCGGGCCTCTCACTATCACTACCTCTCTTGTTCTCTGCGGAGCACAGGCTCCAGACGCGCAGGCTCAGTAATTGTGGCTCACGGGCCCAGTTGCTCCGCGGCATGTGGGATCTTCCCAGACCAGGGCTCGAACCTGTGTCCCCTACATTGGCAGGCAGATTCTCAACCACTGCGCCACCAGGGAAGCCCCCACTACCCTGATTTTTAACAGTATATATTAGTTTTGCCAAAAGCAGCTATTGATTTAACTACATTTACTTATATGATAAGGAACTTTATGCTTTAGTAATAAAGCAAATTCTTCATCAAAGCCAGTAAGATTCTGCAAGTAGCTAAGAAATAAGCAAGGACTAGGTAATAAAAGTTGGAAGCAATACTAAAATATGCCAAATATTCTTATCATATATAACTGAAAATACTGGTGTGATTCGTCATTAGTCTCACTTCTGATAATAGAAACTCAGACCTGGGAATCTGGCCTCCTTGCCCTGCTTGAAGTTTTATCCTTGACACACTTTGACACTGGTCATTGGGAATTTGAAATAAGGAACTCAAATGCTTAGCTTCAGATAGAGACGATAGTCTTAAGGGGAACTGTGGAATCTGAGTTGTAGCAGGAATTGTTGAAATCCTTTTTGTTTGGCTTAAGCCTTTGTAAATACAATATTCACCTTCACTTTCTCCCAAGGAACATGAATAGCCCTGTATAGGAATTGGTAAATGAGCCATGGAGAATGAGGACGGAATCAAATTGAGTGAAATAATTTCAGCTGCTGGGAACTCTTAATAGGCATGTAAACAAGAACGGGTTTGTTGTGTGTGAACGCTCTCACAGAGGTGCATGGACTCTTATCTCTCCATGCTGGCTGCATTTGGAGCGGTTCATGTTTAATTTGAAACAGTCTCCTGATGGTTCAGTTCAATTTGAAACTGTGCTCGGTCCATTATTTTATTATTTTTAGCTTAGAACAAAAGAAAACATTGTGAAATAACAGTCCTTTCAAGTTGGTGGGTTGCATAGGACACTCCATATCGTTTTTCATAGTATCACTACAGTATTTGGATATGTGGCTAAAGGGTTAGAGGGATTGCATGTCATGCATTTTATTTGTGTCAGAGGTTAAAAAAAAATAGTACAGGAATCAGGCCTAAAACTTTCCATAAAACATGTAGCTCTTTTGTTAACAGGTCTAGGTCTTCCTTTTCTTTTCCCCGTCCCTGATCCCTTGCAATGCCATTGTCTGTATATCTTTCTTTCTGTTTGTTAGAAAAGTAAAGGAAAATAGACCTTTGATTTTTGCCTACCAAATCTCACTTCTTAGGGTTATTTTTCATTCCTCACTAATATTTTTCTAGACTTTTCAGTGATTTTACCAAAAAACTGTTCCCTATTTTGAGGCCTGAGATGCTTAGGGAACCACTGTTTTATGTATACTTAACAGAAGAGCACTTTAATTACATAAGCTATTGTAAGAGTAACTGTTTTAGAATAAATAAAGAGGGTAAATAAAAATCTGCTGTGTCTATGATGAAAATGTTTACAATTATATTTTAACAATTCATGTGCTAATTGACATAAGTTTTGGGAAAAAATCACAATTTTTTGAAAAAAGGCCCTTTTTTCTACAATTAAATGAACATATAAGGAATCCTAAGAGAGTACTACTTTTAATGCTGTCAATTAAAAGCTTTCCGTTCCTACAGAACAAACTAATGTAATGTTTTTAGTGATTTTGAACATGATGGAATTTAGCCTCAATTTTCCTGTGCTATAAACACAGACTTAACTATTGCAAACATCTGACAAAATTAAGTTTAATGCTCACTTCATTTTTCATTATCCCCACTCTGCCTTGGACTTTGCTAAATGCTAAGAAAGAAGCAGGAAAAAAACCTAAACAAAAAGTTTCAATTAGTCAAATCAAGTTTGTAGAAGCAGTAAATACAAGTATCAATGTCAAATAAGTCGAATAATACATATTGAAGTGATTCCTTCTCTGGTTTACTAATTTTCGTTTTGAACAACATCATCCAATCATAGTTCATAATCAACAAGAGTATTCAAGGAAAAGTGGCCTGGAAACCACAGAACATTTTTGTGTGCGTGCAGAGGATTCTAGCATAGAATGAGAGCATGGCTTTGGTTCTGTTTTTGGTGTAATTTTGTTCTTCTTTAGATGTCAAACAGTGCCAATGATTCATGATTGCAACACCTTAGGAAGAAATGTAAAAGACAACTTTTTATCTACAGCTTCTAGGTGGGAAAAAAATGCCTCAGTGGAATTTAGTAATTTATTTTTGGCCAGAAAATGGAGTGAAAACTAACATCTCTGAGCTTCTCATGTTCTTTTTTTTTTCTCCTCAGATACTATTTCCCCCCAACTAATTGTGATAGAAACAGGAATTACAAAGCCCCTGCTGCTTTAGATTATTGGTTATGTGGTGAAGTAACAATAGAATAGTCTTTCCATAAAAGACCAATTGGTACGTGTAAAACCAGGAACTAGTAAAGACATTGCCCTGTTGTCCTTTCTTTTAGAAGAGGGATGGGCAACCTACAGTCCTAGGGCCAAATCTGGTCTGTTGCCTGTTTTTGTAAATAAAGTTTTGTTGGAACACAGCCATCCCTATTCATTTATGTATTTACTAAGGCTGCTTTCATGCTTCAACCATAGAATAATTAAGGAATTACGAGAAAGACCATATGGCCTACAAAGCCTAAAATATTTACTGTACTATCTGGCCCTTTAAAGAAAAAGTTTCCAAACTACTGTTTTAGAAAATAAATCTCATACCACATCATTGATTACATGAATTATGCTTACACACCATGACTGCTTGTCTATTTTTACTTCCTTTTCAGTACCTAAATCCAAATAAACCTTTAATAGTAATAGAAATAATAACTGTTTATATTTATTAATCACCTTATATGTGCCAGATAATGTACTAAGATGGGTATTGCTTAAGCTGCTAAGTTTGTGGTAATTCATTATTGCAATATAAAGCTAACTGAGTAGGTATTCTTATTTTGTTGATAAAGAATCTGAGGCAGCAAGAGATTAAGTAATTTTCCCAATATGTCACAAGTGAGGAGTTGATAGATTCTGTGCTGTAAATCCCTCCCTCCGGATCTATCTTACTCTAAACTTTTGGGAGTGTTTTAGTGTTTCTTGGGAAAATCTCTCCCAGGGTGATTTCCTGTCCCATAACATGGATTTGTATTTCTAAGAGGCTGTTCTTATTTTCAACCAATTAGACAGGATTACTGAAACAAGTTAAAATGTAAATTATCATTTTACATTTAACCTGGAGAAGGAAATGTTGAAATGTATTTCAACTTTCTTTCATCTGGAAGATTGATCAAAAAATCATCACATTTATTGGGAGAAGAAACAAACATCATTTAAAAAAATATTGCATGTATGTGGTCTGCCTTATTATAAGACCATTTCCTTGGGACAGGTAGTTGGCCCCCATCACCATTTTTTAAAAAAATTTTTTGGCCACACCATATGGCATATGGGATCCTAGTTCCCTGACCAGGGATCAAACCCATGCCTCCTACATTTGAAGCGTAGAGTCTTAACCACTGGACCACCAGGGAACTCCCAGCCACATCATCATTTTAAAGTGAGATGCACTGTATACAAGCAAGGTGATCTGTTCGTCTTTTAGGGCGTTAGAAAGCAGAGAAGTGTAAACCTGTGTTACTGTAAATTTTCAAATATGGGAGCAAAATAGATGAATCAGAAATCCAGACTGTGACCATATAATAATCAGTAACAGTTTAAAATGATGATACTTTTTTTCTTTTTAGAATTCATTAAAATTAACAATAAAGTCAAGGTAAGGTACATTATAATGTTAAAATAGATTCTTGGAGTTGGGAGATTTTTATTGCATTAATAATGATATAAGTTTATATTTACTCTGTTCTTTAAAGAATTATTATGCTTCCTCTGTTTGTACTTTTTTGGAAGAAATGACAGTGTGACTGACTTTAGAATTTTTATTCAGCAATATTTTACCGAAATGGACGTGAGAGTGCAAATTAAAAACTCACACCAGATGACTTGGTTTGTTTTTCTCTTCTAATTAATAATAAATTCTAATTTTATTATAATAAATGTAGGCCTAGATTATGGGAAAGTGTAGGATAATAGAGCCTAATAAATTTTGAAAGAACAATATTATGAAATATTTCATAAATGTTAACTTTTTTTTCAAGATATGACTAATATCTCTATTTTGACTTTTTTGACTAGCTTTTAAAAACTAGTTTTCAATATTTAGGAAAACTAATCCATGAATGACATGAAATAACATTATTTTGATTTACTGTGGAAGCATATAAAACAAATGGTATAGAGATGTTTTAAAGATAATTTTGCTTCCTGTTAATTGTAATTATTGATCAGTAGCTGCATAAATTATTATGGAGTCAAGATTAGAGACTCTAAGGCTTTATGTACAAATTTTAAGAGTTATTTAAACAAAGACTTTTTAAAAGGAATTTACATTTAATTACTGAAAGTAAATAAAGATTATGTAAATAAGCTAAGAAGGATTAATCATTGTTTCTGAAGTCAGGACGTTCTTAAATCAAAATGCATGTGATCTCACTATAAGAAACTGTATATCTAGTTTATCTTCCCAGAAAAATACTGACCACTATTCTAAACTGAATCTAAAAGCATGCAGCGGGACTTAATCTGACTGAAAGTGTAAGCTTCCCTTAAGTTCTTTTTAGTTATTATTTTTATTGTTGTAGATTTTGCAAAAACTTGAAAATGCCACTACTACTCATCTAACATTCTTAATTCTGCTGGTAGGATAAAGAGTGAAAGGATATGGGCTTTGGAATTAAACATGTCCAAATTTTATACTTGTCTCCATTCCATACCTGAGTGAGTTATATAATCTTTTCTTGGGTTATTCATCTTCAAAATGGGATTCATTGTACCCAGTCTTCATGTTGAGAGGATTGGGGATGGTACCAGGACTGAGCAGTGTGTCCAGAACCTAGGAGCGTTTCTATACATGGATGCTGTGATTTACATTCTTGTTGGCATCATCACTCTTAATGATGAAGTTTGTTATTTTTCACAGACCAAGAAGGGTCAGTTTTTTAGGCTGTACCCTTTTTGTTTCTCTGAGATAAAAGTCCACCTTATTATTTTTAGTCAGAAAAATATCACTAGCTGGATATAGTTTGAAACATCATCAGTAGTCATATGTTAAACTTGCCCAATATTCTGCTACTCATTGTTTTGGTCATTCAGGTATTTTGAAACTTGTAGGCATTATTAAAGTTATTAGATCCTACATTAAAATACTAGATAGCCTTGTAACTATATAAGTTTAGGAGTATTTCAAGAATAAAGGGTATTAAAACATTAAAATTTAAATTTCTTCTCGTATATTTCATTGCTTTGCTTTATAACAAAAACTAAAGAAAGATTAAGCTACAGGAGAAGAGGAACAGAGAGTAACACAATTATCTAGCAGAAAAGTAATGTTATAAAGTAATGTGTAAAACAGAATATCAAATTCTAGGCCTATGGCAGTGAGCAAAAGCCGAAACCCCTGTCATCATGGAGCTATATTCTGGTACATATAGTAAATCCTGCTTAGAATTCTTAATTTTTTTAATGGAGGACTTATATTAGGGATTTGGAATTAATGACCATGAACTCTGGCATTTTCTCAATGGAACAATCTCATTACCCAAGATACCTGATATGATGCCTTGTAAAAATATGAGAAATCAAACAGCCATCTCTTTAAGTAGCAAAGAAGAGCTTAAGACAAGATATTTATGAACAAAGGACAAATTATAATAGGATATTATTTATTAGGATGATTAAATTTTCAAGCTTCCCCAGCTGCTAGTCTTCTTTAAAACATTGTTTCCTTTAAATTTATGTGTCTCCTTTATATCTTAGCATACCTCCCTATACATACTTGCATATGAATATGTATTTATATGTTATTCATATATTTTTAAATACTTGTATATTTTGTATATTCTCAGAAACTTTCAGTTATACCATATTTTATATTGGTTTCATATAATTACTGAAGATGCTAAATAAAACCAGATCCACTCTTAATCTCTTTGGCTCTCTCTAGAATCTCCCTCATCCCAGCTTGTTATAATGCTATTTATCATACATTTTGTTTATATCTGTTTTTCCAATTCTTCAACCCTTTTGAAAACTTCCACAAGTAGGCAATGCAAATTCATTTAGCTGAAAAAACAAACAAATCCTTATGTTGGGTTATAAACTTTCATTATACTGAGCTAAATTTATCCAATCTCTAGAGTAGTTTTTCAGAAAAGTAGTAATATGGTCTGACTTTCATTGCTCATTTGTCTCATTTTAAAACTCATCAGTTGCTTATTCATAAAATTTTCAAGTTAAATAAAGGTGATTTCTAATGATGCAAGCATAGTGACCTGTTATGATTGCAGGATTTAGAAAATAGCAACTCCAAAATAGCTTCTCTAATCTTCAGGAACAGTTTTGTTTGGCTCAAACACTGAAATAGACTGAGTTCTCCTTAGAATACATGAAAATTGATTTCAAGCTATTCAGTTCCTTTTCTTCAATTAAGGTAGCTCTCTGAAAAGATGTTCTAATACAATTTTAAGTTTACAGAGCAAGTTAATTGTATTATGATTAAGAAGAGGAAACGTTAGAATCACAAGTATGTTTTTCTGAAGACTCTTGCTTCTAGAATAGTATTAATAATTTGAACCTATTTTTGTACCTTCTTTTCTTCTTCATGTCAAAAGTTATACATCCATTACAATAGAAAAGGAATACAACAAACATTTAAAAAATGCACATACCCAAAAGGAAAAGTCATTCTTAAACTATGATCTAGAGATAAGTTCTTTGACTTTGTGATGTTTGGAATTCTATTGTTTTTATATTATAAAACACATATTTTTAATGGGATTATATTTTTTAAATTTAACATAGTATTTTAAAATGTTAAAATGTACAATGAATGTAATTTCTTTAGCGTAATTGGTAATGGTTTTATGGGGTTCCACTGCACAGGTGGTTAATCATTAGTTTGCCTTCATTGTGGAACTTTGGGTTGTTTACAGTTTTTTGATAATACAAACAATGCTGGGAAAAACACCATTGTAACTATGTCTTTGCAAACCATGATTATTTACTTATGATAAATTCTAAGAAATGGAAGTACTTAGTCAAAGTTATATACACATTTTTGAAGTCCCCATATGAACTGCTTTGAAATTTGTACCAATTTAGAATCCTATATAATATTTAACATACTGTTAGCAAGGACCATCATTAACACTGACTAGCCTTTTTATTTTTATTACTCTGTTTTAATATTTATTAAGTTGAAAATGGCACATTTAAACTAATTTTTAATTGTCTTCCTTTGATTTTTAGTCAGTTTAAATGTTCCCCCTACTTATTTTAGTCATTTTTATTTATTTTATGTAAAGTTCCTTTCATGTCCTTTGCTATTTTTCTTCTGTGGACTTAATAGTGTTTACTTGGTTTGCAAAATCCCTTTGAAGTATAAGAAAATGAATATATTATCTACCTGTCATAATTTTTGTATATTTTTCTTTAAATTATGTTTGTAATATATTTAAATATATAAGTAAAATATATCATTTTAATGTATAATTTGTCCATTTCATGTTACCAACTTTCTCACAAGAAGCTTATACAACAGAAATGATCTTAGAACAGGGCCTGGAAAATAGTAAAAGGCTATTTAAGTATTAGCTATTAGCATGATTCTCATTTTTATAATGGAGGAAATTGTGGCAGATATATACTATATAACTTGCTCAAAGTCACACAGCTTAAAATGTGTACCTAAAATATAAACTCAAGCCGATAGACTCTATTTACTTATTAAGTTGAAATCAGCCATTTCTTCAAGGAGTCTTTTTAGTTCCTTTTAATGGGAAATGATACTTAAAAATCAAGATGTACATATTGCTAATGGTGTGTCATTGCTTCTAGGCTCTTCCAGTCTATTCTGGTTCTTTCTAAAGATCTAGAAAACACACACACACACACAGTCTTCCACAGAGTTCTTCCTCACCATTCGCATTAGATATTTGTGTATTCTTTCTTCCACAGAGTCCCCTGGTTCCTGAGAATATCAATGTATTTGCCTATGTGCTCTATCCTACATCACCCACAAAGTTGTTTTAGATTCAACTACATTTATTCCACAACAATAAACAAACCAACTAAGTAATTCCTTTGCAGTTATTTTTGTCCTTGGAATATCTACTAAGTGTGTTCTGTCAGAGGACTGGGTCCAAAAGTTACTCAAATTCATTCTGTTTCTTGTGTATGTTATTAATTTGAAATAAAATTTGTTTTATTTCTTTTTATTTAGATGCAGTTTGGAGTTGACATATTTTATTTTTGTGATTCCATTTTTGAATATGTAAAGTATTAATGGTTCAAAAATCAAACCATATAAAAAGTTGAACTCAGGGATTTCTCACTCACAGAGCTGTCACATTAATACCATTACCTCTTACTCTCTCTGGGTGATGATTTTTATTATCCTGATTTATTCTTCCTAGGTTTCTTTCCACAAAAATAGCAAGTGCACACATTGCCTTCTGATTTCTTTTTCTTCCTTACAAAATAGTGGAGTATGAAACATTATTTGCACTTTATGTTTTCACTTAATAAATCACGGAAACCACTCAATAGTGGTTTACGGAGATTCGGCACCCTTGTTTGTTTACGCTTCCATAGAAATCCAGTGTGTTAGGTGGTTTCCAGCATTTTGTTATTATAGATAACACCTCAGTGAATAAGTCTGTTCCTGTAATATTTTATATTTGTAGAGTTGTATCTTCAGTTAAACCCTAGAAGCGGAATTGTGCCAGTTGGCTCTTTCACTTAACAGTGTATGAAAGGGTCTGTTTCCCCACAGCTTTTGAACTTTCACATATTTCACAGGTGAAAAGTGATATCTTGTGGTACTTTTAATTTGCGTTTCTCTTAATAAGAGTGAAAATGAGCATATTTTAAGGATCTTTTGTATATTTTTTTCCATAAACTGTTCATTACTATGCTTTTATAATGAATTGAGGATTTGGTCTCTTTTCTTCAGTTTTCAAGAGTCCTTTATATATTAGTCCTTACCTGTGATATATGTTGCAGATATTTTTTTCCAGTTTATCATTTTTCCTTTAACTTTACTCATGATTTTTCCATATGATAGGTTTTTTATGTATTTGAATTTATCAATATTTTATTTTACTGCTGGTTTTCCCAAAAACCAGCTTGTAAAAAGAAAAAAATACGTTTTCTTACAATAATTACAGCAATAGTTCTCTTTCAAAAGTGAAACTGGCCATATTAATAAAATTATTGGTATTTGGAATGTAACCCAGGACTGTCCCAGTAAAACGGGGACATATAGTTACTTGTTATAGGTATTATCTCATTTAAACTATATAGCTAACATCTGCATTATTTACTTAATTTTCTTATGTAATTTTCTTTTTTTTTAATGTAATTTTTACTTTATATTGGGGTATAGTTGATTTACAGTGCGGTGTTACTTTCAAGGGTACAGCAAAATCGTTCATTTAATACATATACATATATCCATTTTTTTCAGACTCTTTTCCCATATAGGTTATTACAGAATACTGAGTAGAGTTCCCTGTGCTATAAATAGGTCCTTGTTTATTATCTATTTCATATATAGTAATGTGTGTATGTTAATCTCAAACTCCTAATTTATCCCTTCTCCTGCCCTTTCACCTTTGGTAACCATAAGTTTGTTTTTGAAGTCTGTGAGTCTGTTTCTGTTTTGTAAATAAGTTCATTTGTATCATCTTTTTAGATTCCACATATAAGTGATATCATATGATATTTGTCTTTCTCTGGCTGACTTACTTTACTTAGTATGATAATTTCTCGCTCCATTCATGTTGCTGCAAATGGCATTATTTCATTCTTCTTTATGGCTGAGTAATACTCCATTGTATATATGTACCATATCTTCTTTATCCATTCCTATATCGATGGATATTTAGGTTGCTTCCATGTCCTAGCTATTGTAAATAGTGCTGCAATGAATTTTGGGGTGCATGGGTCTTTTGGAATTATGGTTTTCTCCAGGTATACACCCAGGAATGGGATTGCTGGGTCATATGGTAATTCTATTTTTAGTTTTTTAAGGAACCTCCATACTGTTCTCCATAGTGGTTGTACCAATATACATTCCCACAAACAGTTCAAGAGGGTTCCCTTTTCTCCACACCCTTTCCAGCATTTATTGTTTGTAGATTTTTTGATGATGGTCATTCTGACCAGTATGAGGTGATACCTCATTGTAGTTTGGATTTGCATTTCCCTAATAATTAGTGATGTTGAGCATCTTTTCATGTGCCTCTTGTCCATATGTATGTCTTCTTTGGAGAAATGTCTATTTAGATTGTCCACCAATTTTTTGAGTGGGCTGTGTATTTTTTTTGATACTGAGCTGCATGAGCTGTTTGTATATTTTGAAGATTAATCCAAAGCGACGATGGTCGCTTTGTTTGCAAATATTTTCTCCCATTCTGAGGGTTGTCTTTTTGTTTTGTTTAAGGTTTACATTGCTGTGCAAAACCTTTTAAGCTTAATTAGGTCCCACTTGTTTATTTTTGTTTTTATTTTCATTACTCTAGGAGGTGGATCCAAAAAGATATTGCTGTGATTTATGTCAGAGAGTGTTCTGCCTATGTCTTCCTCTAAGAATTTTATAGTATCTGGTCTTACCTTTAAGTCTTTAATCCATTTTGAGTTTATTTTTGTGTGTAGTGTCAGAGAATGTTCTCATTTCATTGTTTCACATGTAGAGGTCCTGTTTACACAGCACCACTTATTGAAGAGACTGTCTTTTTCTCCCTTGTATATTTTTGCCTCCTGTGTTGTAGATTAATTGGCCATAGGTGCATGGGTTTATTTCTTGGCTTTCTATCCTGTTCCATTGATGTATATTTCTGTTTTTGTGCCAGTACCATACTGTTTTTATTATTGTAGCTTTGTAGTGTAGTTTGAAGTCAAGGAACCTGATTCCTCCAGCTCCATTTTTCTTTCTCAGGATTGCTTTGGCTATTCGGGGTCTTTTTAGTTTCCATACAAACTGTAAATTTTTTTGTTCTAGTTCTGTGAAAAATGCCATTGATAGTTTGATAGGGATTGCACTGAAACTGTAGATTGCCTTGGGTAGTATTATCATTTTGACAATACTGATTCTTCTAATCTAAGAACATGGTATATCTTTTCACCTGTTTGTGTCATCTTCGATTTCTTTCATCAGTGTCTTACAGTTTTCAGAGTACAGGTATTTTGCCTCCTTAGCTATGTTTATTCCCAGGTATTTTATTCTTTTTGATGCCATGGTGTGTAATTTTATAGCTGTTCGGTTTTCTCAGTCTAATCATTTTATCATTCTATTATCAATGGCAGTGCTATGCTAGTAAGCAAAGTAATGCTGTATTTCCATGTATTATCTTATAGTGGGACAAATGTTTATTAAGCATATGCTGGCCCATAAAGATTCACTGATTAAAGAAAGTATTAGGTTTATTTATTTATACTGCCTAAGATTTGAGCTCCAGATTTTTATTTTTACTTAATCATTAACAATTAATTCTCTGTAAAGAGAAATGATTAATCATCTTTAATTATTCCATATTGCAAGAAATTTCATATACTTCTTGAAACTCTTCTATAGTTGTTGTCATCAGTTAAAGAAAAAGTAAATGCCCCCATCCACATTAGAGCCAAGTTAACTTCAATGGGGGAAGGAAATTAACCCCACTGTGAGCTTAATTTGTACTGATGTTTTACCTATGTTATTTCAGTTAATCCTCCAGAGAGCTCAGTATATCCCATAGTACTACCCTCGTTTAACAAGGCTAGACACTGAGACCCAAAGTTAACTAATCTGCCTAAGGTAGGAAGTTAGAAATGAAGTGAATGAGGATATAAATTCAAGACTGCATCACTCCAAAGACCTTGCTTTTCCATAATACTTTGTGGCCTCAAATGGGAAACAAATTGCTAAGTTTTCTGGGAGCTTCTCAGAGTAAAGTATTTTTATTTGTTGGACTGTCATATGTTAGCAATGTAGCTAGTTGTAAGCTCCCATGTCACCCAAATTATTACTGTACTTCACACACCATTTAAAGATAAACCCCATATTCCAGTGAAACGAAGCACAACAAATCACAGAAAATAAGTTCCATTGCAGTCATAATGATAATCTTCCCAGATTCTCAAGTGGGTGTTGGATATTCCTGTGTACGGGGATATATGCCTCCTTAGTTTAGATTCCCCCTCCCTCATTTTGTTGTCATCCTTACAAGGGGTGTGTGTTCTTAGAACATGGAGTTTCTTTAAAGATTTCTTTCAGTAGGCCATTGAGGGATGGGCTGCTTCTTCTCAGGGTCTGAGAAATTAAAGGACATGCATAGCCTCAGGCCCTCATTTTGAAAGCACTATCCATTCCTTATAAAATGACAAAAGAAGCAGCAAACCCAACCTTTTATTTTCTCACCTTGCACTTAGATCTATTTAGTAATGCCGTAACATTTCTATCAGGTTTTCTCCATAAGGCCCTTTCAGAACACAAATAAAAGAATGAATACAGGAGCTGAGCTTTCTCCCATTCAACTTTCAGCTCTGTTAGCTTTCAATACCAGAAATGTATTTAAAACTGGATAAGGTTTGTTAACTCTTATATACTATTGTCATTCATCCAGATAGAAAAGAAGAAAACTATATATGTGATAAGATTTGCAATTCAAATTAAACTATTTCACTTTGAAAATATAGTGTCGTGAGTTGGGGAAGACAGACAGGGAAGGACAGAATAAGGTTTCACATTTACCTTTAGCAATAATATTGTGGGCAGTGTTTAGGAAACGTTAGCTATATATTTTGTATATTCTTTAGAGAATATTGTAAAGAATATTTTCTGATGAGGCTATGCTTTATATTTGATTCTAAGAAGCTTACTGTTTCATAACATATCAGCGTTTAGAAAATATATTTCTGAACAAAATTAGATTTTTTTAAAGCATGAAAGCCAAAGAAATAAAGCTACTTCAAAAATTAAAATAAATATTTGTGTATTTTAAGTCACATGTGGCAGGTCTCATCCATATTTTACACAACTTATGATATTCCTGCCGGGAGGCAGACAAAGAGAACTGAATGGGTATAATTAGAATCTTTCAAAACGGAGCACAAAACAAACAAAGAACAAACTCTTTTCATAACATTTAAGCTAAATTTCGCCACCTTTCACTCAGAATAGTAGTATTTTAATAATTTCATAAGAGGATTATGACTTCAACTCACTTTAACTTGAAAAATAAACTCAACAGTTTTTTGAATAACAGTAGTATCAAAGTGCATTGGATTTATTTAACTTTAATTGATCTAAAATTTTTTCTATAATGAAACAGCACAATAGATGTTTCCAAGTTCTATGTTTGAGAGGTGACTGTGTGATATATTATAGGTCTTTAGGAAATAATGGAAGCAAGGGACACAAAATGAATTCAGCATGACTACAGTTTAAAATGGTACTAGGCTAGCTTCAGTAGAGATTGATAGATGGATCAGATGCAAATAACAGAGAACAGCTTTAGCACTGTTATGCTAAATCTCCTGAATCTAAGAACCAGCCACCTGATCCATATGGCTGATCTATAAGCAACCATGTTTATGCTGCATGAGCCTTCCCAGTCCAAGTTGATTTGCCCAGCTGTGGACACCTGAATCAAGCAGAGCCAATCTAATTCTTTCTCCCATGAGTTTGGAGTTTTGATCTGCAGAGCCATCTCATTCCTGGCTAAACAGGCCTATGATCCATCTACTAAGGGAAAGTATAGGACTTTTAATAGCTAAGATCTCTAAAATGACCCTTATTTCTACCCTTTCTGAAGCTTAGTAGATCAGCTCTTCCTTGGATTCTGTTACCCAGTCTCCTTTCAATAATTTTCCTAATTATATTACCACAAATTGGTTTCTGGTACTTGCAACTGAAAGAACCTTAACAGAAAGTCTCCCTGTTTAACATTTTCCCTGGTACACCTCTTAATCTTTTTAATATCAAAGCATCACAAAACATACATACCTTTTAATACAATGTTTTGAGTGGTGTTTAAATAAAAAAATATGTATTCACCTCCAAATGGTACACATATTTTTAACAAAATTATGTCTAAGAAAATTCTAGAAATACATTCTATATTCAGTTGCTAGACCATCCGAGTCATGTGTAGACATTTTGAAAAGCATGTCTAGTGTCAAAAATGGGAATGTGCATCTTTGATATAGCTGGTGCTAAAAGAGGTCATGACTACACAAAGCCACTTTAATTGTTCTGGAAGAAATGTTTAAGCATTTAACATTCTAATACAATGCTACTTCACAATATTTTAGTTACATTTTGGAAACTGGTTGAGAGTTTTGGTTGATATTTGAATTATACATTTTCCATTAAAAAATGGAAAATAGCCTGATGCTGAGGGTGTGGCTCAGCAGAAGAAGGTACAGCTCTGGGATGGGTGCTGATTTGGCAGGATAAAGCTGCAGGAGAATGGACAGTCTGGAAACAGTGAACAGAAACAAACAAAAAAATGGAAAATAGATGTTCCCTGTTTTTTTTTGTTTTCCAGTCAGAAATTGCTTAGTGAACTTGAATAGGAAATTCCCGTCTAGATATTTACCTGCAAATACTGAAAGTTTCAGTCTGTTGAATGAGATGACACTAATACAAAGGTAAAAGTGGTGTGCTCCTCAAGAATGGTGAAGAATAATGCTATGAAGTTTCTGAGGAAACAGAGGAAATGATCCCTGACTCATGTAGGAGATGTTTGTAAGCAAATCAAAGAGGCAAAGATTTGAGACTAAGATTTTAGATATCTACATAGAGATCATAGATAAACAGGATGGCCAAAATGAGATTTTAGTTAGAGAAAAGAAAAAAAATTTTGGGAAACATTTTGCTTATACTTAGTATTAAGATGGGAATAGGTCTCTGAAACCATGTGCTAACACATGTATGTGTGGCTTTCTTAGGAAATGATCAAGGCCTTTCATTAAATTACCCCCAACCCTCAGTTGAAAATTAAAAGAACCACAGTTCTGTAGGAATGCATGGCTTAAACTACAATTTTTTAAAGAAGATGTTATTTTTTTTCTTAAATTATGCTATCTATAAGAAATGGTCAAAAGAAAGTTCAAGGTATATAAGAAAAAGAATTTGACAAATAAGTTTCCAGTGACGTTTGAATATTATAATACACTTGTATATTCAGTAGGCAACTTTCTTAGGGAATCATATCAATGGAATGTTCACATAAGCAAAAAAAGAATGTCCTCACTGAGTTAAAACATAGAATCAACTCATTTTGAAAGACAGTAGAGATAAACAGAATCTCTAAAGCACTTAGGAAAAAGTGGTTTCCACACCAGGAAGACTAGACCATAATCTGAGTGAGGGATTTTAGCACAGCTAAGGGAAGAGTAGAACAAATAAAAAATTAAAAGGAGGAGGTTTGTTTAGGAAGAGAGCCTTTACAAATGATTAAAGTTATAAATATTGGTATGCCCCATCCTTTCTTAATCCTGTTTGGGAAGAAACCGGCCTGATCAAGCCCTAGAACCAAATCTGTTTGCCCTCATGGTCTACAGCCTTAACAAAAAGACTTTGGCATGAAATTGTTTTAACCTGACGGCACTTAGCATTTTAAATCATATATCAGTCTTTCCTGGCCACAATTTATAATCATCAAACAGCATTTTGATTTGAATTTAACTTCCTGTAATGTAAGGACATACAATTCTGGGGTTCAGTATTTAGAAATACTTGCCCACAGCAATAAGCCCTTTCCTTAAAAACCAGGTTGTTCATACAGTTAATGAGTTTTGATGTGGGTTGCCCCTTTCTAAAACTCCAGTTTCCACATTTGTTAAGTATGGACCTCATCTAGCCATGAAAAATATTTCCGTCTACACCATTTTCCTCCTCTGGAAAAGTAAACAGTGCCTTTGAAAAAATAATCAAATATAAATACACACAGTGAAATTGTCAGTGAACATACATATACGTTAAAAAAATTTTTATTTATTTATTTTGGGCTGCGTTGGGTCTTCACTGCTGCACACAGGCTTTCTCTAGTTGCTGCAAGCAGGGGCTACTCCCTGTTGCAGTGCAAGCGCTTCCCATTTTGGTGGCTTCTCTTGTTGTGGAGCGTGGGCTCTAGGCGTGCGGGCTCAGTAGTTGTGGCTCGTGGGCTCTAGAGCACAGGCTCAGTAGTTGTGACGCATGGGCTTAGTTGCTCCGCGGTATGTGGGATCTTCCCGGATCAGGGATCGAACCCGTGTCCCTTGCATTGGCAGGATTCTTAACCACTGCACCACCAGGGAAGTCCCATACATATACTTTTTGCTAAACATGGAATGTGCAAAATTCAATATATAGAAAATTATGCCTGCTGCATTAAATATAGGGCTGATGCTTAGCAAAACCTGAGGACAAAGACGACCCTGGCTGGTTGTAACAGAAATCTTTTTGCAGTCTGTGATGTCTAAAGTTACTTTTTTAATGTTACTTTATAATGAGTTGAAAGAAGGCTTATTCAATTGATGTCTGTCCACATTATGGAATTTGATTTGCATAAAAGGATATAAAAGTGCTCCCCTCCTCCAATGTAGAAACCATTATTCTATATTAAGAAAGACTTTCCAACTCAAAATTTCAGCTAAAAGCACACATGTACGCATACTTCTCTTTCTATTGTCTTGTTTCACGTTTCCCTTATTTCCACAAGGTAAGAAAAATATTTCTGTAAGACTGATATACTGTAGCTACAGCTCTTTTATATAATACTAAGAATTTATTTGGATGAATATACTGATTGGAGTTTTTCAATCATCATAATTTTTTTTTTTTTTTTTTTTTGTGGTACGCGGGCCTCTCACTGTTGTGGCCTCTCCCGTTGCGGAGCACAGGCTCTGGACATGCAGGCTCAGCGGCCATGGCTCACGGGCCCAGCCGCTCCACGGCATGTGGGATTTTCCTGAACCAGGGCACGAACCCATGTGCCCTACATCGGCAGGCAGACTCTCAACCACTGCGCCACCAGGGAAGCCCCATTATAATTTTTAAAGTAATAAAAGATTATAGTTACACTTCCTTCTCAAGTGTCATATTGGAAGATTGGTTTGTCCTTAGAGAATAGTAGAAATTATAGTTATATAAATGAGAAATGATGGGGAATTATAAATACTTACTCTCATATAAACGTGAAGTTTCTGATTATCCCACTCTTTAATGCCAGAGACGCATTTTTAAGTAGAGCAAAAGAAAATGCTATTTTTAGTCCTTATAGACTATGCATGTTATTTCTTTTCTACTATAACAAGAACAGGTAACATAAACATAACTATTTTACAGTAGCATTGTATCATTTTGTGTAAGGGTGTGCAATGTAAAATACTTTATAAGCATGTAAGTTACCTCTCTAAATTACAAATAAGAGATAAAGCAAAACATCATTAAATTATTAATAGCTCTGGGGAATAGAAGATGTTTACCTGCTTACATTCTTTTCTTAAATTAACTTACCCAGTGCCCAAAAGCATTTAATGAGCACTACTATTCCATAGACACTGATCTACACACTGAAGATGTAGCTATGAACAATAAAGTAAAATTTATATTTCTCATGGAACTTATATTCTAAGGAAGTATGGGCAGCTGAGATATTTCAGATAGGGAAAAGTGGTATAAATAAAATAAAACAGGGTGACAGAGCCTCTAGGTAGGTAAGCTATTTTAGATAGAATTAGGGAAATCCTTTCTGAGGAAGAGACATTTGGGCTGACACCTAAATGACGAAAGACAGGCAATTATGAGAAAATCTCTGGGAAATGCTTTCCAGGCACAGAGAACAGCAAGTGTAAAACCTCTGAGGATAAACGTCCTTGTGCATGTGAAGAAATCAAAGAAGGTCAGTGAGTGATGCATAGCTAATGAAGTGGAGATGAGGTCAAATAAATAGTCATGGACTGGTCCAAGAAAGAGAGCTTATACAGTATGGAATAGATTTCGGATTTTATCTTGAGTCTCTTAAAGTAGAGCAGTGGTATGTCCTAAAATATCTTTAAAACTTCATTCTGGGTATTATGGGGGAAATTACTGCCAGAGAAACTTATAAAAATATGTCAGTCATAAAAAGAAATAATACATATAAGAGAATAGACTTCCACTTTGCCCAAGATGAGTAACAGAAAGTGGATTTACCCATACACCTGAAACAATGAGAAAAACTTGACAAAAATATATGAAACAATGGTTTTCAAGACATTGGACATGAGGTACTGAAGAGCAGTAATCCCTGAGAGATAATGGGATGAGCCTTATAATTGCCCATTTTGAGTTTATGGTCTTGTGAGAGTTCGTAGGCTGCAGTGCAGAGAACCAGGTTGAGCACAGTGGATTTTATTAGTTGAGGAGACAGAGCTGAGGGTTAGGAGGAAAATGAGCCTGCCATAGATGGCAGGACAGAAGATATGAGGGAGGAAAAAAACTGTTCAAAGGTATGGAGGTCAGCAGAATACTGATCAGCGTGTGCACAAGAGGAAACACCCAAGGGTATAGAAAGAACCCGGTCAAAGGATTTGTGATAAAAGTACTCTTCAGGTCTCCTGGAGAACTAAGAATAATGCCTATCACCACAGTCAGATTGGAAAACCTCATTGTTCATAGGGCACTAGGAAGAGTGCTCAGAAAAGTTTGCCTCAGGTAGTAATTTCCTAGGGCTGCAGTAATAAGGTACCACAGGCTAGGCAGATGAAACAAGAGAAGTGTATTGTCTCACAGTTCTGGAAGCTAGAAGTCTGAAATCAAGGTGTTGGCAGAGTTGGTCCCTTCTGAGGGTTATGAGAGAGATGGCTTCATATCTCTCTCCTAAATCCTGGTGGCTCTGATTTCTTGGTTTGTGGCAGCATAACTCTAATTTCTGCTCTATTTTCATATGACCATCCTATTCCTGTGTATGTTGGTACAAAGTCCCCTTTTTATAATGACACCAGTCATATGAGGGCCCATAAGTGACCTCATCTTAAATTGCTTAAACCTGCAATAACTGTACATCCAAATAATGGTTAGGACTTCAACATATCTTTTTTTGGAGAGGACAAAATTAAACCCATAATACCTTAGTAAAGGGTAATAATCAGCTTTAGAATACATACTGCTCTAGTTCTACCTAACAAACTTTGAAAGAAATATCAAAAGAATCAAACTCTTTCTAAATAACTTAACTGTGTCCCAGAACAAAACTCAAAACTATGTTTAGGGAAATAGAAAATATTTAGCACTAAACAAGATAAAATTTACAATATCTGGCAGCCAGTCCAAATTACCAGGCAAAAGGCAGGAAAATATGAACCACACTAAGGAGGAAAATTAAACATTTGAAACCAGTGCATAACCGACACAGACATTACAATTAATAGACAAGAATATTAAAATAGGCATGTTAATTTTATTACACAAGTACAAAAACAGAGAAGAATGAACATGTTAAGTAGAGATTTGCGATATATATGTGTGTGTATATATACATATATATATATACACACATATATGTGAAAGATACATTAATCTTTTAATTCTGTGGACATTTGCTTTATTTATGGCATTATTTTGTTTTGGGGCAGGAAGTGCATATCATTTGACAATAAGTTCTTGGTGCTAACTTTTGTATGATCACAATACTTCGGGTATTCTTAGCACAACACTTCTGTTTGAGTAAATATACACAGTGTCATTATTATTTTTTAAAATATTTTCTTTTATTGTTATTTTTTAAACATCTTTATTGGAGTATAATTGCTTTACAATGTTGTGTTAGTTTCTGCTGTATGACAAAATGAATCAGCTATACGTATACATATATCTCCATATCCCCTCCCTCTTGCGTCTCCCTCCCTCCCACCATCCCTATACCACCCCTCTAGGTGGTCACAAAGCACCGAGCTGATTTCCCTGTGCTATGCGGCTGCTTCTCACTAGCTATCTATTTTACATTTGGTAGTGTATATATGTCCATGCCACTCTCTCACTTTGTCCCAGCTTATGCTTCTCCCTCCCTGTGTCCTCAAGGCCATTCTCTATGTCTGCGACTTTATTCCTGTCCTGCCCCTATGTTCCTCAGAACCTTTTTTTTTTTTTGGATTCCATACATATGTGTTAGCATACGGTATTTGTTTTTCTCTTTCTGACTTACTTTACTCTGTATGACAGATTCTAGGTCGATCCACCTCACTACAAATAACTCAATTTCTTTTCTTTTTATGGCTGAGTAATATTCCACTGTACATATGTGCCACATCTTCTTTATCCATTCATCTGTCGATGGACACTTAGGTTGCTTCCATGTCCTGGCTATTGTAGATAGTGCTGCAATGAACATTGTGGTACATGTCTCTTTTTGAGTTATGGTTTTCTCAGGGCATATGCCCAGCAGTAGGATTGCTGGGTCATATGGTAGTTCAATTTTTAGCTTTTTAAGGAACGTCCATACTGTTCTCCATAGTGGCTGTATCAATTTACATTCCCACCAGCAGTGCGAGAGTGTTCCCTTTTCTCCACACCCTCTCCAGCATTTATTGTTTGTAGATTTTTTGATGATGGCCATTCTGACCGGTGTGAGATGATATCTCATTGTAGTTTTGATTTGCATTTCTCTAATGATTAGTGATGTTGAGCATCCTTTCATGTGTTTATTGGCCATCTGTATATCTTCTTTGGAGAAATGTCTATTTAGCTTTTCTGCCCATTTTTGGATTGGGTTGTTTGTTTTTTTGATATTGAGCTGCATGAACTGCTTGTATATTTTGGAGATTAATCCTTTGTCAGTTGCTTCATTTGCAAATATTTTCTCCCATTCTGAGGGTTGTCTTTTGGTCTTGTTTATGGTTTCCTTTGCTGTGCAAAAGCTTTTAAGTTTCATTAGGTCCCATTTGTTTATTTTTGTTTTTATTTCCATTACTCTAGGAGGTGGGTCAAAAAGGATCTTGCTGTGATTTATGTCATAGAGTGTTCTGCCTATGTTTTCCTCTAAGAGTTTTATAGTGTCTGGCCTTACTACAGTGTTATTATTATATATTATATGTTGTAATCGTGGAGACCATTTGAGCAAAATGGATATTTGATAAAACAACATGGAGAAAGTTATGATGTCATTTGCTGTCTGTCAGGTTCTAGATAGGAGATAAAACTTTATGATTTATGAATATAAGTGATATTCTACAGCTTCAATAATATAGTAGTTTTAAAGAAAATCATTCATTTTATATTTATATAATATATATTTGTTTTTCACATTATAAAATTATATTTATTTTAAAACATATGGACAAGAAAGATATTTAAGCACAGTATAATTATGTAAGTTGCATGTTTAGATTATTTTAATGTGATATGGTATCATGAGAATTATTCATGCCATTTAATTTTCTTTGAAAACATATTTTCAAATGTTTACATATTTCATTGTATAAACTATCCTGAAGTGTAAATACTTCTTTATTCTTGGGTATCTTGGAATTTGGGAGAATAATTTCCGTTAAACAAGTACTTAGACCTTAACAGAGCTATTATGAGATTGTGCAAAGTACCAAATTTATAAATTTATCAATTTAGAACAGTGTGTTAAGAACTATACATGCTATTACTGTTTCATATTTTGTGTTGACAAATACCTTGTTGATAATTTTCTTGTGTATTTTGCCAAGGCATACCACAGTAAAGACCTATATGTTAGAGATAATTTTTCTTTGACTATGATTCCAGAATATTATTGGGAAAACTAGATTAAAAGTTAAAGATTAAAATATAACAAACTATGAAAAAAATCATGTTAAAAAATTATAAGGAAATTCTTACTTCAAACCCTGATGCTGAAATATTTCTAATGTACTTCTGGACAATATAGATAACATAGGTATTTTTAAAATTCAGTAAGTTTAATTAATACAGTTATGTTTAACACCTTCTAAAAGATAATGAGATGATCATTATCAGTAATGGAAAATCTTATACTATTTGTTGCATGTACAAGAAAATAAAAACTGAAGCTTTTAACCTATAAGAAAATCTGATATTAGATATGACTTGGGCTTAATCTCAGATGTACCATTTCCATTTTATGATATATTGCTGGGGCCGTCTGACAGTATGACTTGGCAGGGAAGGCTTTCCCACTGTCAAGCACCCATCTCTACCAAGGTTCAGTAGCACACCTGGAGCAGTTTCTCACAAGGTTTACAGTTCTCTCCTGTGGCCTTGCTCCAGATTCTCAGGGGCCTGTATCATGATCCTCTTGCTGCTATGTGCCATAAGTCTCAGATTTGGCAGCCTCCATTTCACCCAGGGCTGGAGTAGTATTCCTAGGTGTGGCATGTGATGTTTTAAGATCCAAAGAGGCCTACCAGGCACTGTGCTTTCTTTTTGTGCTAGGGGATATAAAATGCAATAATTTGCCTCTTATTTTGGAAGTGATATCTGAGTAGGCCCCTGCCTATTGCATCCCTAATTTTTCTCTAAATTGGCATGTCTCTCAAATCTTTACATGTCTTAACACTCAGTTCACGAAGCATGCGTTACCAAGGTCTCTAGTGTACTAGCCGTCTCTTGCTTCTCCTGTCCAGTTGGCATGATGTCATCGATATAAGTGATTAATGTGATACTGTGGGGATATTTATGTTGTTCAGACCTCTTTGTACTATTTTGTGATGGAGGGCAGGAGGTTAACACAGCTCTGAGGAAAACAGTAAATGAATTCATTCCACTTAAACACGAGTTGTTTCTGATTCTCTTTTTAATTGAAATGGAAAACAACACATTCACCAGAAATGCTCAGATACGAAGTAACTGAGGCCTTATTAATCTGCTTTATTTGGCACAATGACAGTGATCAAGGATGTTGCCTGATTCAGCCTGCCCTCGTCTAAAATCATTCTCAAGAATATATCCAGTTTTTTTCCAGGGGCCAGACTGGCTAATCTAATGCAGAGAAGACTGAGAACATCACCACTCAATTCTTTAGGTCATTAATAGTGGTGCTAATTTCTACCATCCCATCCCTCTCTACGCCTGGGATGTAATATTATTTTTCAGTTACTACCTTGGTTGGGGGAGGTTAGTTTCATAGGTTTCCACCTGGCCTTACCTGCTATAAAGCTCTTCCCTATAGGCTACGTATGTGAGGGATCGTTCTAACTGCAAAGTATAACAATTCAGATTATGTACCTGAGTACTGGAGAAATGAACACTGAATCAATTCCATTTGTCCACTGTGAGCTGGACTTTAGCCAGGGCTTCATTTATTACAGGGAGCCAGTAACACCTGACTTTACTCGAGGGCCATGATGACGCCTTAATGTCAACTCAGACCCCAGTTCTCCGGCTATTTCAGTGTTTCTCCTACCTCAGTGCACAGTGACCTGAGTAAATGGCCATAGCGCCCCCCGAGGGAAAGACTGAAAAATCATTACAGTCTTGTAATAGCTGCAAGGTTCTCTCTTCCAGGGACCAGGCTACTTTGTTACTCAATGGGTTCCAGATTTGAAAACTGGCTCAGAGAAATGAGTAAGAGCTCGTTACTTTTTATTGGAGCACTTGCCCTCATGCCTCTGCCCCTGTATTTTTGCCTGTTTTGGTTAAGCAGCACCCTTCTTGACAGCTCATCGGTTTTGCCCCCAGGTTTGCTATGCTCTATTAACCATCTGCACAACTCCCTGAGGATAAAAGCCCCCTTGGCTTCTCCACTGACCTTGCCTTGCAATTAATGTAATTGCAGCCTCCTGGCTTCTGGTGATTAAACAGTGCCACCTGGCTTCTATTGGTGGGGGGGCATCATCACCCTGGAAGTTAATGATCTTAGCTCCATGGCAGCTACAACTGTCTTCACCCCAGCCTGCAGAGATGAGCTACTGGTGAACTTCTTAATGATACCCAGCATTGTCAACAGAAGGAGGTGAGTCTCCCCTCTCACCAGAGGAGGCCTAACGTCCTTAGTGAATGGTGTGTTCTCGCATCCCTCCTGTGGAACCCAGCCTCAGGTGGGTCTCCTTGTCTTTCTTATACCTCCATTCCAGAATATCCACTGACCTCAGCCTCTTTATTCCTTTGTCTGCCATCTGTTAGGATAACTCAGGGGTTTCCACTTCACTGAGCATAGGCCTTTGTTTTTTTCTCAGACTCCGAGAACCACCCTGCAGGGAGTTTGCTCCACTTCCTGGGCTTCTTTCCAGGACCAGGGTGTTAAACCCTGTGTCCCGAAAACTATCAGCCCAAGTGAATAAATTCTCGTTTGTCCAGTGTAGCCCCCTTAATCACTCATCCTTAAATTCCAACCCTAGGAGTGTTTTCCTGACTCCTACTTGTACAAGCTAGCTAATTCTTAAAACTCTGGTTGGATAGTCTATTTCATCACTTATAAGGCCCAGCACTTCTCCAGGCAGGTTAGGGAGGGATGTCGCCTTTTATGCCTTTTATGCCTCTGCCTTTTATGCTGTAGGAACTCTCAGTGCTTCTATTTAAAGCCAATCCCTCCACTTTTGCAATAGATTCTATCCCCCTCACTTACTTAAATATATTACTCCAGCAATTTTCTCTTGTTTATATTGCATCAATTTGTCAGTATATCTGCATTCATCACTTCTCTTAACTGCTTATACTGTTAACATAGCACTCAGCCACCACAATCACTCACATAGACCTCTGTAAACCTCCTAAATGTTCTCCCTACTTCCCCCTTTACCCCACCCCCAGCCTATTCTCAACACAACAGAGGGAATCTTATAAAATTTAAGTCAGATCATGCCCCTCTTCTGCTCAAAATTCCCCACTATATTTCCGTCTCAGCAGGCAAGTCTTATAATGCTCTACAAGGCCTTACATGATCTGGTTGCCCATTCCTTCTCTGAACTCATCTCCTAGTACACTTTCCCTCACTGCATTCCTGTTGTATTTTCTCTGCATATTCTTGAATATGCCAGACATTTTCCACCTTAAGGAACTAGCACTAGTTCCCTCTCTAGGGAATACCCTCCCCTCAGATATTTACCTGGCTAATGCCCTCACTCCCCTCAGGTATTTGCTCAGACATCACCTTTTCAAAGAGATATACTCTGGCACTCTGTTTAGAACTCCTGTTCTCATTAGCTTGTTTCATTTTTTTCCCATAAGACTTCTCATCTTCTAACATACAAGTGTGCTTCCCTAATTTATTACAACTGCTCTTCTTTTACCGCCTCCTCTCAAGAGAATGTAAGCTCTGAAGATGATGTTTAATATGAAATGTGAATGAGAAGAAGAAAATACATTCCTGGTAGAAATGCTAATGTCGGATCCCTAAAGAGAAATGGAGTAGCTGTTTCTGAGGAACCAGAGGAGGCCAAGCATGATGGAAGTTTAGTAGGGCAAGGTTTGCCCAGGATTGAGGGGGGGTCCTGGAATGTAAGATTTTTCAAGGCTAAAATGAAGACGGTCTCAGGCAAGCCTTGGCCTTGGTATTGGGATAGGCAACATCCTAAGATATCTGCCAAGATTCTACCCCATGGTGTATACACACCTTTTCCCAGTTATTCAATCAAACACTAAAGCAGGTGCTGCTTTGAACTCCCTAATCAGTAGACCTTAATAAAGGGAGAGTATCCTAGATGGGCCTGAGCTAATTAAATGGGCTGTTAAAAGAATCCAGAGGGATTTTACAAAAGCGGCACGGGTTCTCTTACTGACCTGAAAGCAAGTAAGCAGCCATGTTGTGAGCTTCCTCTGCAGGCAGGGGTCACATGAGTAGGAACTGAGAGTGGCTTCTGGCGGCTGAGAGTGACCCCAAGCGCCAGCCACCAAGAAATGGGGACTTACGTCCTTTAACCGTAGACACGAAATTCTGCCAACAACTTGAACGAATTTGATAGAGGACCCAAGCTCCAGAGGAGAACACGGCCCCGGCTGACACCTTGATTTCAGCTTTGTGAGGCCCTGAGCAGAGAACCTAGTTACGCCACACCAAGACTTCTGCCCTGCAGAAACTGTGAGTTAATAAATGGGTATTGTTTTATGTAGCTAAGTGTGTGGTAATTTGTTACACGGAAGTAGAAAATTAATACGGTGTTCTGAAGCAAGGAGGAGTTTTTAAGAGAGATTCAGACTACTAAAAGCAGTCTGTAGATCACGTAAGTCTTAAGTCAGAGGATGGAGTTTGGATTTTACTCTTAGTGCTATGGGAAGATAAGAGAAGATTTTAAATGGAGAGGTGCAAGACGAAATAGTTTTTTACCTGACATGCCCATGACCACTGGATCCTTAAAAATAATACTTATGTGTCAGATGCCTGAATCGTCACAGAGTTTATCTATCTCACCTCTAATATAGGTGTCTCTGTAACAAAGTCCCCTGGAGTGGATCAATGTGATATCCTGCCAAATGTCCAGGGAGTTCTGATCTCTTTGGACTATATTATGACACACCGTGGGGGAGTTAATGCAGCCCTGGGGCAAAACTGTAAATGCATTCTGTTGTCTGTTTCAGGTAATTGTAAACTTTTAGTGAGACTTTTTTTTTACTGGTACCATTATACATAGAAAAGATTACATTCACTAAATCAATGTACACATGCTATGTGCAGAAGACTCTATTAACCTACTCTGAAAAAGATACTATACCTGGCAAGGTGGCTGCAGTTGGAGCTATTGCTTGGTTAAGTTTGCAGTGGTCTATTTTTACTAGGATCTAATTTATGTAGGAAATAGAGATGTGTAAGAACCTACACTCCTGCATTTCTAAAATCTTTATTGGAGACAATTTCTATCACACTCCTCCTCCAAGGCAATACTGTTTATACTGTTTTTGATGTACTCTAAGCGCTGAGGAATGGCGGTGGGGTGGTGTTGTGAGGGATAGTTTCAGATGCTGCCTCTTGGCTTTCAGGTAATTGTTAATTGATCCCAGCTTTTTGTTGTCTTCTTGTAAAGCATAATTGAGTTTAGTTCATTCAATGCTATTTTTCCTAAACTTAACTATTTCCTCCATATGTTTCAAACAACTGGTAAATTGCACATTCCTTTTCACTGGTAGATTATTCTGATTTATGAGTGAATTCTTAACAACTGGACCAACACCTCGTGCCAGGGAATATCCTATGCTCACCTAACCACAGGTGATGGTGTCCTGCATGCCAGCTGGCGATGAGTGATCCAGCTCCAAGATTCATCTCATGCCTGCTTTCTTGGACCCACTCTTGACATCAACTGTCACAGTTTGGATCTCTAGGAAGCAGACTCTGAGAAGAAGTTAAACGTGCAGACCTTTTCTAGGGAGAGTTCTAGAAATGAATACTTATGGAAGGGAGGTAAAAGAAGTAGAGTTGGGCAGAAGAAGATGAGCAGTAACATGGGTCTGATAGTTTAGCCCCATCACAGGGAGCTCTGAAGATAAAAATGGCCCTTTACAGTGTCCATCAAAGCAGATATTACTGATTATCGTAGGTTACTGTGAGTACTTTCTAGGAAAGCAGAAGTTTGTTTGATCTTCACATCAGTCATTTTTAATGAACAGCCAGTTCAACTGGCTGGGCATTTTCATGCTTGCCTCAACAGTCATCGGATATAATTCACGCTGGCAATGATGTGACCTTGGCTGAGACAGCTCTCTGCAGCTGAGGCAATCCCTAAAGGGTTTGACATTCCCAGCAGCCAGGGCAACAAATTCTCCTTTTTAATGAGATTTGGGAAGTGCACTTCTATGTCCATCAAAACCACTGTCATTGATTATCGTAGGTTGCCAGGGAGTACTTCCCGAGAAGGGAGACTTTTTTTTCTTTTCATCTTCACATCAGCCATTTTAATGAAAAGTCAGTACAAGCAACAAAGTACACATGACTCAGTGACCCTCAGGTTCTCAGTCTAGCTGACACAGGCCTTGGGTAACCACACCTTGGTCATTACCATGAGGCCCAGCACTTCTGATCCTGATGTGAGGTGTGGAGATGTCTCTAAGGGACCCTGTGTGGTTCTCTGGGTGCTCTGTTATGCCTCTGGCAGCTTCTGCTGACAGGCCCAAGGCCCCAGTGACCCCCTGCTTGAGGTCACCGAGGATCAGGTTATGCCCTACTAAGTGGCTTTTGCACAGAGAGCCCCACGCTGCTCTTGGTCACATTTTGCCTGTGGTCCAGGAGGCTGGGAGAGAGACAGTGAGCTTCTCCACCTCCCTAGTGAGCTTCTGCTGGTGGTAGACAAAACTTTTCTTGAGCATGAAGCTGAGGCTGCGCTTTGCAGCGTGGAAGGGCCTCTTCCTGGTGTGGAGCTGCAGGCGGTTGATCAGGTTCTCCTTTCAGCTCTAGCACCTCTCACACTCATGCCACTGGAAGGGGCACTCGTGTACAGGGTGCCATGCCCTTGGAGCCAGAAGCACGCACGTGGGGATACTGGCGGGGCTGGCTCCTATTAAAGCCTGCTGGTGCCTGGCCAGGTGCCACCACTTCTGTGCACAGTGCATCCCATACTCCCCATCCAGGTACAGCAGTGAGGCTGGCAGGGCCTCCAAGTCTAACAGCAGCCAGCTGGGCTTCCTGCCATCAGTACCAGGAGGAGGGCCTCTGGGTCTGAGTGTTTACTCTGGTAGCACTCAGCTGTAGAGCTCATCCCAGGGTGGGGGGATTTGGCGAGGTACGTGGCTCTAGCCCATGGATCTCAGCTCCCTGTCACCCTCTCTAACGCAAAGTCTCAGGGCTCTCTTCTCAGGAGTTCCCTTCCTTTTGGTAAAGTGTGCATTTTGGGGGTTTAAGCTACTGCTCACGTCACCACCAGTGACTTTCTGTATATTAAACTCTGCACTGAGTCTTTAATACCCTTCAATATCTCTCCATCAAGAAAGGAAATAGCTTTCCCTTTTAGCACCCAGGGCCTTTCAAAGGGGAGATGCAGAGAAAGGATGATTGGGCTTCTTCAGACACAAGCCCTCTCAACACATTGATTCCCAGAGTGCACAGGTTCCATTTTAGCATATGCCTGTGTACTTGAGTATGTGTTCCTGTGTGTGCTCGTGTGTGAGGGGTCAGCCTGTGTCACACTTCATACAGCCATAGCTCATTTTTGACATCCTGACCTCACCCAGCTATCAGCTGAGCCAAATCTCTCTGGCTTCTCTCACTTGTCCCCGCTGTGGAGTTAAGGCCACACATGGTCTAATTTACAAACTGCTCTCCTACCATCTCCCCAGTATGTACACATAACACTGTATTCTGTCATATTTGTTGCACATCTAACACCCCATTTGCGGGTTCAGTGTTTATGTTTTTTTAATTTTATTATAAGACTTTGAAAATCAAAGATTATGACCAGATACCTGAGTTATGTGTTCCCCAATATTTCATGACAGTTAAGAGTCCTAAAGATTTTTTTGGCACATAATAGGCTCATTTGTTGGTGCAAAGACAGGATCACGAGGGGGGACTATTGCCTAATTTTGCAGATTAGGATATTATAATTTTATCCACATGCTAGTCATAAAATGCACACAATGCAGCCTATCATTAAAATACCTTTTGGAGAACTATTGCTTCACTATAAATTGGTAAAACTTTCAACCAAATAAGATGAATGGAAGAGTCTCTGTTCGTGCTTGGTGATCCACTCCCTTCCTTCATGCCCACGTATTATTTCCTGTTTCACACCATGCCATAATCCACGCTGGTTTGCACCAGATTGGGATATTCAATGAGTCGAATGCTTTATACTAATTGCAAAAACATCATTTTCTCTGACAATGCCTACTTCAAGATTAGACCTAAGAACAAAATCTTTCTCACCTGAGTTTCTGTTCTAATGACATCTGTTCCTAATTTGCTAATGCAAATATCCCTGATGGGCTTCAGGAGGATCTGTGGCCTGTTTCTTCTTTGACATTTCTAGTGTGAAGTGGAAAACAGTTCCTGGCATGAAGAAAAGAATGGAAGTTTTTTTTGAAGTTGTAATTATAAGCCTCTATACAAATGAAAGCTATTATTGTTCTTATTATTAATTCAATTTGTAAAATAAATATGATACTGATAATGGAATGATACATAACTATCAAAATAATCCACTATATATTACTGCTTATCAAACAATAAAAAAGAATCCTCTGGAATGTTTATATAATTGTAGATGTCTTGGTCCCATTTCTCAAGACTCCAATTTAGTAGGTTTGGGTAGGGTTCAAGAATTTTTAGCAACCATGCTAGATAATTCTGGTGCAAGTGGTGAGCAGTCATTAGTTAGAAAGTTATGACAAAAAGCTTTTTGGTTCATAAATTGGTTGAAATTGTTGGAAGGAGATGATAAACTAGAATTTGAGTTTAAAGATTATCCCAAACTCTTCCACTTTGAAGTCACTGCCAGAACCCAAGCCACTGCTCTTTCCATCATCACATCCTAACTAGCATGTACAGATGCAAGGTTGGTGTGACAGAATTCAGATTTAAAAACCTTACTGAATTTAGTAAGTTTTACTATGATGCTCATGAAAAAGCCAGATCTTTTGCACTTTAAATGATTCCATGTGACTATGTTGACATAAATATATTAACATAGATTCTTAGTATTCTGAATGATGCTTTGATAGGCAGTAATATCATTACATGTCTCTTTAAAAACCCTTGCACATGAAAGAATTTTGCTCTATACATTCTTTTGTAACCTCCAGGAGATATGAATACAAGTTCCTTACTTGCAACAAGAAAGCTGGAGATAATAAATAGATGTAAGAGTCCAAGAAAATCAACCCAAATCTATTTGGACTGTATATA
Source organism: Aethalodelphis obliquidens (assembly GCF_003676395.1). Lineage (NCBI taxonomy): Eukaryota > Metazoa > Chordata > Mammalia > Artiodactyla > Delphinidae > Aethalodelphis > Aethalodelphis obliquidens. Next base: position 60,797,800 of record NW_020837950.1, on the reverse strand, counting down.
TCCCCTCTGGAGATTCTAAAGAATTTTTAAAAGATGCAAAGACAACTTATCCCTCTTTTCAACTTATATCCTGGTAGATACTGTGGTTTCTCTGGATAGACATTGAAATGCAGTATTAACATATGGTCCATATGCATTTCTAATTAAAATGTTCACTGTCAAGTACAGGAGATTTTTCTTTACATAAATTACTTTGCATTTTTCTTGGTTTTCCAAGCTGAGAATTTTTGGAAAATATCATTTGGCTGTATATTTTCACTGGGAATAATATTTTTGGCCTGGAGTTCTTATTGATGTCAAATCTTGGCTTATACTAAAAGTGGGAAAGTCGAAATTGCTCAGCAGCAGTATATATGAACCTGGGAAAAAAACATGTAGGCAGTAAACCATGCTGGCATGATAATAGAGAAAACAGTAAGCAAAGTGAAATGAAAGAATGTTAAAGAAAAAAAAAACCCATACTGAGCTCTTTTAGAATTTAAAAAATCATGATAGATTTAATCTTAAATCTGATTGATTTATATATTTACAATTTGAGAAAAAAGTCACTTATTCTTCTGAGTTAGTTGTGAATTCACAAGCTTTTTTTTATTACATCTTTATTGGAGTATAATTGTTTTACAATGGTGTGTTAGTTTCTGCTTTATAACAAAGTGAATCAGTTATACATATGTTCCCATATCTCTTCCCTCTTGCGTCTCCCTCCCTTCCACCCTCCCTATACCACCCAACCTAGTGCATTGTTTTTTATTTATTTATTTGTTTTAACATCTTTATTGGAGTATAATTGCTTTACAATGGTGTGTTAGTTTTTGCTTTATAACAAAGTGAATCAGTTATACATATACATACGTTCCCATGTCTCTTCCCTCTTGCATCTCCCTCCTGCCCATCCTCCCTATCCCACCCCTCTAGGTGGTCACAAACCACTGAGCTGATATCCCTGTGCTATGTGGCTGCTTCCCACTAGCTATCTATTCTACGTTTGGTAGTATATATATGTCCATGCCACTCTCTCGCTTTGTCACAGCTTACCGTTCCCCTTCCCCATATCCTCAAGTCCATTCTCTAGTAGGTCTGTATCTTTATTCCTGTCTTACCCCAAGGTTCTTCATGGCATTTTTTCCCCTTAAATTCCATATATATGTGTTAGCATATGGTATTTGTCTTTCCCCTTCTGACTTCACTCTGTATGACAGACTCTAGGTCCATCTACCTCAATACAAATAGCTCAATTTCGTTTCTTTTTATGGCTGAGTAATATTCCATTGTATATATGTGCCACATCTTCTTTATCTATTCATCCGATGATGGACACTTAGGTTGTTTCCATCTCTGGGCTATTGTAAATAGAGCTGCAATGAACATTTTAATACATGACTCTTTTTGAATTATGGTTTTCTCAGGGTATATGCCCAGTAGTGGGATTGCTGGGTCATATGGTAGTTCTATTTGTAGTTTTTTAAGGAACCTCCATACTGTTCTCCAGAGTGGCTGTACCAATTCACATTCCCACCAGCAGTGCAAGAGTGTTCCCTTTTCTCCACACCCTCTCCAGCATTTATTGTTAGTAGATTTTTTGATGATGGCCATTCTAACTGGTGTGAGATGATACCTCATTGTAGTTTTGATTTGCATTTCTCTAATGATTAATGATGTTGAGCATTCTTTCATGTGTTTGTTGGCAGTCTGTATATCTTCTTTGGAGAAATGTCTATTTAAGTCTTCTGCCCATTTTTGGATTGGGTTTTTTTTGTTGTTGTTATTGAGCTGCATGAGCTGCTTATAAATTTTGGAGATTAATCCTTTGTCAGTTGCTTCATTTGAAAATATTTTCTCCCATTCTGAGGGTTGTCTTTTGGTCTTGTTTATGGTTTCCTTTGTTGTGCAAAAGCTTTTAAGTTTCATTAGGTCCCATTTGTTTATTTTTGTTTTTATTTCCATTACTCTAGGAGGTGGGTCAAAAAGGATCTTGCTGTGATTTATGTCATAGAGTGTTCTGCCTATGTTTTCCTCTAAGAGTTTGATAGTTTCTGGCCTTACATTTAGGTCTTTAATCCATTTTGAGCTTATTTTTGTGTATGGTGTTAGGGAGTGATCTAATCTCATACTTTTACATGTGCCTGTCCAGTTTTCCCAGCACCACTTATTGAATAGGCTGTCCTTTCTCCACTGTACATTCCTGCCTCCTTTATCAAAGATAAGGTGACCATATGTGCATGGGTTTATCTTTGGGCTTTCTATTCTGTTCCATTGATCTATGTTTCTGTTTTTGTGCCAGTACCATGCTGTTTTTATTACTGTAGCTTTGTAGTATAGTCTGATGTCAGGAAGCCTGATTCCTCCAGCTCCGTTTTTCAAGATTGCTTTGGCTATTCAGGGTCTTTTGTGTTTCCATACAAATTGTGAATTTTTTTATTCTAGTTCTGTGAAAAATGCCAGTGGTAGTTTGATAGGGATTGCGTTGAACCCGTAGATTGCTTTGGGTAGTAGAGTCAGTTTCACAATGTTGATTCTTCCAGTCCAAGAACATGGTATATCTCTCCATCTATTTGTATCATCTTTAATTTCTTTCATCAGTGTCTTATGATTTTCTGCATACAGGTCTTTTGTCTCCTTAGGTAGGTTTTTTTTTTTTTTTTTTTTTTAAACATATGAATGTATTTATTAATGTTCATATCAAGATTGAGAATAGTACTCATATGAAATGCATTATTCTTAATGGTAGCTAATACATATTCTTTTTTTTTTTTTTTTTTAACATCTTTATTGGGGTATAATTGCTTTACAATGGTGTGTTAGTTTCTGCTTTATAACAAAGTGAATCAGTCATACATAAACATATGTTCCCATATGTCTTCCCTGTTGCGTCTCCCTCCCTCCCACCCTCCCCATCCCACCCCTCCAGGCTGTCACAAAGCACCGAGCCAATATCCCTGTGCCATGCGGCTACTTCCCACTAGCTATCTACCTTACTGCGTTTGTTAGTGTGTATATGCCCATGACTCTCTCTCGCCCTGTCACAGCTCACCCTTCCCCCTCCCCATAACCTCAAGTCCGTTCTCTAAGAGGTCTGCGTCTTTATTCCTGCTTTACCCCTAGGTTCTTCATGACATTTTTTTCTTAAATTCCATATATATGTGTTAGCATACGGTATTTGTCTTTTTCTTTCTGACTTACTTCACTCTGTATGACAGACTCTAGGTCTATCCACCTCATTACAAATAGCTCAATTTCGTTTCTTTTTATGGCTGAGTAATATTCCATTGTATATATGTGCCACATCTTCTTTATCCATTCATCCGATGATGGGCACTTAGGTTGTTTCCATCTCCGGGCTATTGTAAATAGAGCTGCAATGAACATTTTGGTACATGACTCTTTTTGAATTTTGGTTTCCTCAGGGTATATGCCCAGTAGTGGGATTGCTGGGTCATATGGTAGTTCTATTTGTAGTTTTTTAAGGAACCTCCATACTGTTCTCCATAGTGGCTGAACCAATTCACATTCCCACCAGCAGTGCAAGAGGGTTCCCTTTTCTCCACACCCTCTCCAGCATTTATTGTTTCTAGATTTTTTGATGATGGCCATTCTGACTGGTGTGAGATGATATCTCATTGTAGTTTTGATTTGCATTTCTCTAATGATTAATGATGTTGAGCATTCTTTCATGTGTTTGTTGGCAGTCTGTATATCTTCTTTGGAGAAATGTCTATTTAGGTCTTCTGCCCATTTTTGGATTGGGTTGTTTGTTTTCTTGTTATTGAGCTGCATGAGCTGCTTGTAAATTTTGGAGATTAATCCTTTGTCGGTTGCTTCATTTGCAAATATTTTCTCCCATTCTGAGGGTTGTCTTTTGGTCTTGTTTATGGTTTCCTTTGCTGTGCAAAAGCTTTGAAGTTTCATTAGGTCCCATTTGTTTATTTTTGTTTTTATTTCCATTACTCTAGGAGGTGGGTCAGAAAGGATCTTGCTTTGATTTATGTCATAGAGTGTTCTGCCTATGTTTTCCTCTAAGAGTTTGATAGTTTCTGGCCTTACATTTAGGTCTTTAATCCATTTTGAGCTTATTTTTGTGTATGGTGTTAGGGAGTGATCTAATCTCATACTTTTACATGTACCTGTCCAGTTTTCCCAGCACCAGTTATTGAAGAGGCTGTCCTTTCTCCACTGTACATTCTTGCCTCCTTTATCAAAGATAAGGTGTCCATATGTGCATGGGTTTATCTCTGGGCTTTCTATCCTGTTCCATTGATCTATCTTTCTGTTTTTGTGCCAGTACCATACCGTCTTGATGACTGTAGCTTTGTAGTATAGTCTGAAGTCAGGGAGCCTGATTCCTCCAGTTCCTTCTTTCGTTCTCAAGATTGCTTTGGCTATTCGGGGTCTTTTGTGTTTCCATACAAATTGTGAAATTTTTTGTTCTAGTTCTGTGAAAAATGCCAGTGGTAGTTTGATAGGGATTGCATTGAATCTATAGATCGCTTTGGGTAGTAGAGTCATTTTCACAATGTTGATTCTTCCAATCCAAGAACATGGTATATCTCTCCATCTATTTATATCGTCTTTAATTTCTTCCATCAGTGTCTTATAATTTTCTGCATACAGGTCTTTTGTCTCCTTAGGTAGGTTTATTCCTAGATATTTTATTCTTTTTGTTGCAATGGTAAATGGGAGTGTTTTCTTGATTTCACTTTCAGATTTTTCATCATTAGTATATAGGAATGCCAGAGATTTCTGTGCATTAATTTTGTATCCTGCCACTTTACCAAATTCATTGATTAGCTCTAGTAGTTTTCTGGTAGCACCTTTAGGGTTCTCTATGTATAGGATCATGTCATCTGCAAACAGTGACAGCTTTACTTCTTCTTTTCCAATTTGGATTCCTTTTATTTCCTTTTCTTCTCTGATTGCTGTGGCTAAAACTTCCAAAACAATGTTGAATAATAGTGGTGAGAGTGGGCAACCTTGTCTTGTTCCTGATCTTAGTGGAAATGCTTTCAGTTTTTCACCATTGAGGATGATGTTTGCTGTGGGCTTGTCATATATGGCCTTTATTATGTTGAGGAAAGTTCCCTCTATGCCTACTTTCTGCTGGGTTTTTATCATAAATGGGTGTTGAATTTTGTCAAAAGCTTTCTCTGCATCTATTGAGATGATCATATGGTTTTTCTCCTTCAATTTGTTAATATGGTTTATCACATTGATAGATTTGCGTATATTGAAGAATCCTTGCATTCCTGGAATAAACCCCACTTGATCATGGTGTATGATCCTTTTAATGTGCTGTTGGATTCTGTTTGCTAGTATTTTGTTGAGGATTTTTGCATCTATGTTCATCAGTGATATTGGCCTGTAGTTTTCTTTCTTTGTGACATCCTTGTCTGGTTTTGGTATCAAGGTGATGGTGGCCTCGTAGAAGGAGTTAGGGAGTGGTCCTCCCTCTGCTATATTTTGGAAGAGTTTGAGAAGGATAGGTGTTAGCTCTTCTCTAAATGTTTGATAGAATTCGCCTGTGAAGCCATCTGGTCCTGGGCTTTTCTTTGTTGGAAGATTTTTAATCACAGTTTCAATTTCAGTGCTTGTGATTGGTCTGTTCATATTTTCTATCTCTTCCTGATTCAGTCTTGGCAGGTTGTACATTTCTAAGAATTTGTCCATTTCTTCCAGATTGTCCATTTTATTGGCATAGAGGTGCTTGTAGTAATCTCTCATGATCTCTTTTATCTCTGCAGTATCAGTTGTTACCTCTCCTTTTTCATTTCTAATTCTATTGATTTGAGTCTTCTCCCTTTTTTTCTTGATGAGTCTGGCTAGTGGTTTATCTATTTTGTTTATCTTCTCAAAGAACCAGCTTTTAGTTTTATTGATCTTTGCTATTGTTTCCTTCATTTCTTTTTCATTTATTTCTGATCTGATTTTTATGATTTCTTTCCTTCTGCTAGCTTTGGGGTTTTTTTGTTCTTCTTTCTCTAATTGCTTGAGGTGCAAGGTTAGGTTGTTTATTCGAGATGTTTCCTGCTTCTTAAGGTGGGCTTGTATTGCTATAAACTTCCCCCTTAGAACTGCTTTTGCTGCATCCCATAGGTTTTGGGTCGTTGTGTCTCCATTGTCATTTGTTTCTAGGTATTTTTTGATTTCCTCTTTGATTTCTTCAGTGATCTCTTCATTATTAAGTAGTGTATTGTTTAGCCTCCATGTGTTTGTATTTTTTACAGATCTTTTCCTGTAATTGATATCTAGTCTCATGGCGTTGTGGTCAGAAAAGATACTTGATACAATTTCAATTTTCTTAAATTTACCAAGGCTTGATTTGTGACCTAAGATATGATCTATCCTGGAGAATGTTCCATGAGCACTTGAGAAAAATGTGTATTCTGTTGTTTTTGGATGGAGTGTCCTATAAATATCAATTAAGTCCATCTTGTTTAATGTATCATTTAAAGCTTGTGTTTCCTTATTTATTTTCATTTTGGATGATCTGTCCATTGGTGAAAGTGGGGTGTTTAAGTCCCCTACTATGAATGTGTTACTGTCGATTTCCCCTTTTATGGCTGTTAGTATTTGCCTTATGTATTGAGGTGCTCCTATGTTGGGTGCATAAATATTTACAATTGTTATATCTTCTTCTTGGATCGATCCCTTGATCATTATGTAGTGTCCTTCTTTGTCTCTTTTAATAGTCCTTATTTTAAAGTCTATTTTGTCTGATATGAGAATTGCTACTCCAGCTTTCTTTTGGCTTCCATTTGCATGGAATATCTTTTTCCATCCCCTTACTTTCAGTCTGTATGTGTCTCTAGGTCTGAAGTGGGTCTCTTGTAGACAGCATATATAAGGGTCTTGTTTTTGTATCCATTCAGCTAATCTGTGTCTTTTGGTGGGAGCATTTAGTCCATTTACATTTAAGGTAATTATAGATATGTATGTTCCTATTCCCATTTTCTAAATTGTTTTGGGTTCGTTATTATAGGTCTTTTCCTTCTCTTGTGTTTCTTGCCTAGAGAAGATCCTTTAGCATTTGTTGTAAAGCTGGTTTGGTGGTGCTGAACTCTCTCAGCTTTTGCTTGTCTGTAAAGGTTTTAATTTCTCCATCAAATCTGAATGAGATCCTTGCTGGGTAGAGTAGTCTTGGCTGCATGTTTTTCTCCTTCATCACTTTCAGTATGTCTTGCCACTCCCTTCTGGCTTGTAGGGTTTCTGCTGAGAGATCAGCTGTTAACCTTATGGGGATTCCCTTATGTGTTATTTGTTGTTTTTCCCTTGCTGCTTTTAATATGCTTTCTTTGTATTTAATTTTTGACAGTTTGATTAATATGTGTCTTGGCGTATTTCTCCTTGTATTTATCTTGTATGGGACTCTCTGTGCTTCCTGGACTTGATTAACTATTTCCTTTCCCATATTAGGGAAGTTTTCAACTATAATCTCTTCAAATATTTTCTCAGTCCCTTTCTTTTTCTCTTCTTCTTCTGGAACCCCTATAATTCGAATGTTGGTGCGTTTAATGTTGTCCCAGAGGTCTCTGAGACTGTCCTCAGTTCTTTTCATTCTTTTTTCTTTATTCTGCTCTGCAGTAGTTATTTCCACTATTTTATCTTCCAGGTCACTTATCCGTTCTTCTGCCTCAGTTATTCTGCTATTGATCCCATCTAGAGTACTTTTAATTTCATTTATTGTGTTGTTCATCGTTGCTTGTTTCATCTTTAGTTCTTCTAGGTCCTTGTTAACTGATTCTTGCATTTTGTCCAATCTATTGTCCATTCTATCTCCAAGATTTCGGATCAACCTTACTATCATTATTCTGAATTCTCTTTCAGGTAGACTGCCTATTTCCTCTTCATTTGTTAGGTCTGGTGCATTTTTATCTTGCTCCTTTATCTGCTGTGTGTTTTTCTGTCTTCTCATTTTGCTTATCTTACTGTGTTTGGGGTCTCCTTTTGCAGGCTGCAGGTTTGTAGTTCCTCCTGTTTTTGATGTCTGTCTCCAGTGGCTAAGGTTGGTTCAGTGGGTTGTGTAGGCTTCCTGGTGGAGGGGGCTAGTGCCTGTGTTGTGGTGGATGAGGCTGGATCTTGTCTCTCTAGTGGGCAGGTTCACGTCTGGTGGTGTGTTTGGGGGTGTCTGTGGCCTTATTATGATTTCAGGCAGCCTCTCTGCTAATGGGTGGGGTTGTGTTCCTGTTTTGCTAGTTGTTTGGCATAGGTTTTCCAGCACTGTGGCTTGCTGGTCGTTGAGTGAAGCTGGGTGCTGGTGTTAAGATGGAGGTCTCTGGGAGGTTTTCGCCGTTTGATATTATGTGGAGCTGGGAGGTCTCTTGTTGATCAGTGTCCTGAAGTTGGCTGTCCTACCTCAGAGGCAGAGCCCTGCCTCCTGGCTGGAGCACCAAAAGCTTTTCATCCACAGGCTCAGGATAAAAGGGAAAAAAAGTAGAGGGAATTAGTAGAAGTATGAGGAAAGAAAGAAGGAAAGGAGGGTCGGAAGGAAGGAAGAAAGAAAGAAAGAAGCAAAGAAGGAAAGAAGGCAAGAAGGAAAGAAAGGAGGGAGGGAGGGAGGAAGGAAGGAAGGAGGGAAAGAAGGAAAAAAGACAGAAAGAAAGAAGATACAGTAAAAATAAAATAAAGTATAATAAAGTTATTGAATTAAAAAATTCTTATTTAGAAGAAAAAAAAAAAAAAGGGACGGAAAGAACCTTAGGACAAATGTTGGAAGCAAAGCTATACCGACAAAATCTTACACAGAAGCATACACATACACCCTCACTAAAAGAGGTAAATGGGGAAAAATCCTAAATCTTGCTGTCAGAGACCACCTCCTCAATTTGGGATGATTCGTTGTCTAAAGGAGGGAAGGAAGGACAGAAAGAAAGAAAGAAAGAACGAAGGTAAAGTATAATAAGGTTTTTAAAATTAATTATTAAGAAAAAAAAATTTAAAAAAAAAAACATGGACGGATAGAACCCTAGGACAAATGGTGGAAGCAAGACTATACAGACAAGATCTCACACAGAAGCATACACATACACATTCACAAAAAGAGGAAAGGGGAAAAAATCATAGATCTTGCTCCTAAAGTCCACTTCCTTAATTTGGGATGATTGGTTGTCTATTCAGGTATTCCACAGATGCAGGGTACATCAAGTTGATTGTGGAGCTTTAATCCGCTGCTTCTGAGGCTGCTGGGAGAGATTTCCCTTTCTCTTCTTTGTTCTCACAGCTCCCAGGGCTAAGCTTTGGATTTGGCCCTGCCTCTGCGTGTAGATCGCTGGAGGGCGTCTGTCTTTTGCTCAGACAGGATGGGGTTAAAAGAGCCGCTGATTGGGGGCTCTGGCGCACTCAGGCCGGCGGGGACGGAGGGGCACAGAGTGCGGGGCGGGCCTGCGGTGGCAAAGGCCGGCGTGACTTTGCACCAGCCTGAGGCGCGCTGTGCGCTCTCCCGGGGAAGTTGTCCCTGGATCCCGGGAACCCGGCAGTGGCGGGCTGCACAGGCTCCGCGGAAGAGGGGTGTGGAGAGTGACCCGTGCTCGCACACAGGCCCCTCGGTGGCGGCAGCAGCAGCCCTAACTTCTCCCGCCCGCCTCTGGATTCCGTGCTTTCAGCCGCGGCTCGCGCCCGTCTCTGGATTCCGCGCTTTCAGCCGCGGCTCGCGCCCGTCTCTGGATTCCGCGCTTTCAGCCGCGGCTCGCGCCCGTCTCTGGGGTCCGCGCTTTCAGCCGCGGCTCGCGCCCGTCTCTGGGGTTCGCGCTTTTAGCCGCGGCTCGCGCCCGTCTCTGGAGTTCCTTTAAGCAGCGTTCTTAAACCCCTCTCCTCACGCCCCAGGAAACAAAGAGGGAAGGAAAAGTCTCCTGCCTCTTCTGCAGGTGCAGGGTTTTCCCCGGAATCCCTCCCGGCTAGCTGTGGTGCACTAACCCCTTCAGGCTGTGTTCAAGCCGCCAACCCCAGTCCTCTCCCTGCGCTCCGGCCTCAGCTCGCAGCCCCGCCCGCCCCGGCGGGTGAGCAGACAAGCCTCTCGAGCTGGTGAGTGCCGGTCGGCACTGATCCTCTGTGCGGGAATCTCCCCGCTTTGCCCTCCGCACCCGTTGCTGTGCACTCCTCCGCAGCTTCGAAGCTCCCCCCTCCGCCTCCCGCAGTCTCCGCCCGCGAAGGGGCTTCCTAGAGTGTGGAAACTTTTCCTCCTTCACAGCTCCCTCCCACTGGTGCAGGTGCCGTCCCTATTCTTTTGTCTCTGTTTTTTCTTTTGCCCTACCCAGGTACATGGGGAGTTTCTTGCCTTTTGGGAGGTCTGAGGTCTTCTGCCAGCCTTCAGTAGGTGTTCTGTAGGAGTTGTTCCACGTGTAGATGTATTTCTGGTGTATCTGTGGGGAGGAAGGTGATCTCCGCGTCTTACTCTTCCGCCATCTTCCGCCTTCCCTCCTTAGGTAGGTTTATTCCTAGATACTTTATTCTTTTTGTTGCAGTGATAAATGGGAGTGTTTTATTAATTTCACTTTCAGATTTTTCATTATTAGTGTATAGGAATGCCAGAGATTTCTGTACATTAATTTTGTATCCTGCTACTTTACCGAATTCATTGATTAGCTCTAGTAGTTTTCTGGTAGCATCTTTAGGATTCTCTATATATAGTATCATGTCATGTGCAATCAGTGACAGCTTTACTTCTTCTTTTCCAATTTGGATACGTTTTATTTCCTTTTCTTCTCTGATTGCTGTGGCTAAAACTTCCAAAACTATGTTGAATAAGAGTGGTGAGAGTGGGCAACCTTGTCTTGTTCCTGATCTTAGTGGAAATGCTTTCAGTTTTTCACCATTTCACCATTTTCACGATGTTGGCTGTGGGTTTGTCATATACGGCCTTTATTATGTTTAGGAAAGTTCCCTCTATGCCTACTCTCTGGAGGGTTTTTATCATAAATGGGTGTTGAATTTTGTTGAAAGCTTTCTCTGCATCTATTGAGTTGATCATATGGTTTTTCTCCTTCAATTTGTTAATATGGTGTATCACGTTGATTGATTCACATGTATTGAAGAATCCTTGCATGCCTGGAATAAACCCCACTTGATCATGGTGTATGATCCTTTCAATGTGCTGTCTGATTCTGTTTGCTAGTATTTTGTTGAGAATTTTTGCATCTATGTTCATCAGTGATATTGGCCTGTAGTTTTCTTTCTTTGTGACATCCTTGTCTGGTTTTGGTATGAAGGTGATGGTGGCCTTGTAGAATGAGTTTGGGAGTGTTCCTCCCTCTTGTATATTTTGGAAGAGTTTGAGAAGGATTGGTGTTAGCTCTTCTCTAAGTGTTTGCTAGAATTCACCTGTGAAGCCATCTGGTCCTGGGCTTTGTTTGTTGGAAGATTTTTAATCACAGTTTCAATTTCAGTGCTTGTGATTGGTCTGTTCATATTTTCTATTTCTTCCTGATTCAGTCTTGGCAGGTTGTGCATTTCTAAGGATTTGTCCATTTCTTCCAGGTTGTCCATTTTATTGGCATAGAGTGGCTTGTAGTAATCTCTCATGATCTTTTGTATTTCTGCAGTGTCAGTTCTTCTCCTTTTTCATTTCTAATTGTATTGATTTGAGTCTTCTCCCTTGTTTTCTTGATGAGTCTGGCTAATGGTTTATCAATTTTGTTTATCTTCTCAAAGAACCAGCTTTAATTTTATTGGTCTTTGCTATCATTTCCTTCATTTCTTTTTCATTTATTTCTGATCTGATTTTTATGATTTCTTTCCTGCTAACTTTGAGGTTTTTTTGTTCTTCTTTCTCTAATTGCTTTAGGTGCAAGGTTAGGTTGTTTATTCGAGATGTATCCTGTTTCTTATGGTAGGATTGTATTGCTATAAACTTCCCTCTTAGAACTGCTTTTTCTGCATCCCATAGGTTTTGGGTCGTCGTGTCTCCATTGTCATTTGTTTCTAGGTATTTTTTAATTTCTTCTTTGATTTCTCTAGTGATCAGTTCGTTATTAAGTAATGTATTGTTTAGCCTCCATGTGTTTGCATTTTTTACAGATCTTTTCCTGTAATTGATATCTAGTCTCATAGTGTCATGGTCAGAAAAGATACTTGGTACAATTTCAATTTTCTTAAATTTACCAAGGCTTGATTTGTGACCCAATATATGATCTATCCTGGAGAATGTTCCATGAGCACTTGAGAAAAATGTGTATTCTGTTGTTTTTGGATGGAATGTCCTATAAATATCAATTAAGTCCATCTTGTTTAGTGTATCATTTAAAGCTTGTGTTTCCTTATTTATTTTCATTTTGGACTATCTGTCCATTCGTGAAAGTGGGGTGTTAAAGTCCCCTACTATGAATGTATACCTTGTATTTTACTGTCACTTTTCAACCTGGCTATCCCCAAGCAAAACATACCAATGGAATGCGTATAACTGTATAATTCTTTCAGAAAACTAGGGCCTTTCTTTCTGTTGTTCGTAACAGTTTGTATGGACAGAAGAATTGCAGTTGTGAGTGTGAGTGTAAATTGTAATGCAAGTTCTTAGTAATTTTTATAAAAACCTCTTGTTTTACTTAAGAAACTCTATCCAACTACAATAAGAAATTAATAGTTGAGAAAGGAGAGGTGAGATTTAGGAACATGGTGAAGGATAATTTGAATCAGGAAGTGGGGAGAGAGATGCCATGGCAGTCAGGAAAGGGTAATGGCCCAAGGATTAAGTGAAGATTCTGTCTCATTCATTGGTTAAAATAAAATTGAATTTGAAATTTTAATTTTTTAAGTTGTGTTAATATCTCCCAAATCAAAGAGTCATATGAAATTATTTTATCCTGGACTTGAGTGAGGGTATAGATACCTTTCTTAGCTCTGAATTTGGCAAACAGGAACTTGGTTCTTTTCCCCTTTACTTTATTATATTCAGTCCTTTTTCCAGGGGTTAGCTTAAATGCCACTTCCTCAATTCCTAGAGTAGGTAATGGGGAGCATTACCCATTACCAACTCTAGGAATTAAAGTAGTGACATTTAATACATACTTCAGTGTTTTGCTGGCATAAAGTTCATCATACTTACTTCAAATTAATTGCTTAATGACTGTCTTCCTACCTACATTGTAAGCTACAAGAAGGCAGGGAGCACATCAGTTGTATTCAGAATGTAGCACTTTAGTAAACAGCGTAAGTGGTCAATAAGTATTTGCTCTATTGTCTCTAGTGGGTGCTCTCCCCTCACACATCTTTTCTCACTGAGGACTTCTTTATCTTACCTGGCCCCAAATTTCAGACATTACAGTCCTACATTTCTTTTTAGGTTAGACCAACTTGTCCCCAAAATGTGTGCTACAAAAATTAGTCTTAAAAGATATTCTGGCAAGAAGAAAATTCTAGGGTTAAACAGGTTTTGGAAATGCTGTGTACTATCTAGTATTCTTTATTGTTTGTTTTTTAGTAAAAAGTATACTTTAACATGTCAAAGGCTTTACATTCTGTGATAAAGAAAACCACTTAACCTTATTTAACCAGTCATTTTATATAGGCTTACTAGAACTTAAAACCCCTTCCTCATGACTTTTCCATTACATCTGGGTTTTTTTTTTTTGTATTTTATTTAATTTTTTGAATTTTATTTTATTTATTTTTATATAGCAGGTTCTTATTAGTTATCTGTTTTATACCTATTAGTGTGTATATGTCAATCCCAGTCTCCCAGTTCATCCCACCACCACCCCACCCTACCCCCCACTTTCCCCCCTTGGTGTTCGTACAATTGTTCTCTACATCTGTGTCTCTATTTCTGCCCTGCAAACTGGTTCACCTGTACAATTTTTCCGTAACATCTTATAGAACAATTATGTCATAAAACGCCTTTTGGGGGAAGATTGAGTTGTTTACAACAGCATCTATCTCTTGACTTACATCAAGGCCCTTTCCCAGCACACATGAATATCTAGTAATTATAACCTGGATTCTAGCCCCACTTTCACTATTTACTAACCATGTTACCTTAAGCTATAAAAACTCATGACAGTTCTATGAGGATCAGTTTTCCACTTCTGCAATATTATCTGATTTGCTGTAGTGGATTGAATGGTGGCTCCCCAACATATTTATGTCCTAACTTACAGAATCTCTGAATGTGACCTTATTTGGAAATAGCCTCTTTCCAGGTATAATCAAGTTGAGCATCTTGAGATGGGACCATCCTGGATTATCCAGGTGGGTCCAAGATCCAATGACAAATGCCCTTATAGGAGACAGAAGAGGAGAAAATGTAGACTTGGAGGATAAGTTCATGTGGAAAAGAGGGCAGAAATTAGAGTTATATAGTCACAAGTCAGGAAAATATTATTTCTCTTATTTCATAAAATTTTGTTATTGGTAGTGTTTGTGTTGGTAGTAGTAATAGCAATATTAGTAGCAGTTACTGCTTATTGAGAAACTATGTTATGATATACACTGTTCTAGGCCTTCATGTGTATTTTCAGGTAGAATCCTTAATTTTCAGAGAAGAAAGTTAAAACTTAGAAGTTGAATATCAAACCCACAATCACACAGATGGCCAGTTCTGAAACTGGAATCAACATAAGTCTTGCTAACTTACCATTACATCATGACAACTTTGTTTTAGCCCATGTTTACTTCTGAAGGAAAATCTTGGTAGCTTGTTATAGGCTATTACATAAAAAAATGGTTTAATGCCAGGAAGGGATCCTTAATTGCTGAAGGAAAGTACTCATTTATGGAAGGCAGAGCAGTGGGAAAAAGAGGAATTATCAATAGAAGGACAAGGATGGACGCACATAGAGCCTTAGGGAGGACCAGTGAAAGAGAAAGTCCCAAGTGAGCTGGTAAAAATGGGCTAGGGAGTCTTATGCTCTTTTCACAAAGAAGGTGCTCTACATGATAACTGGCAATTAATTATTTTCATGACTAAATCAGCAAGCTGCTAGGAGAAGGAAAGCTTTCCACCACCATCAAATCCTAGGAGAGAAAAATCTCAACAGCTGTTGATCCTTCAAGGTTTATTATTCCTTGTAATATAGACTGTTTAGAAAATGTGTCATATCCATGCACTTGCCACCAAAAGATCAGCCAGGCCTTTGCCCTTTCTTAATTTTTTTTTTTTTTTTTTTTTTTTTTTTGCGTTATGCTGGCCTCTAACTGCTGTGGCCTCTCCCGCTGTGGAGCGCAGGCTCCAGACGCACAGGTTCAGCGGCCATGGCCCACGGGCCCAGCGGCTCCACGGCATGTGGGATCTTCCCGGACCGGGGCACAAACCCGTGTCCCCTGCATCGGCAGGCAGACCCTCAACCACTGTGCCACCAGGGAAGCCCTCCCTTTCTTAATTTTGACTATAACATTTAAATTTCCTCAACAGTCTCTCATTCTTTTTTTTTTTTTTGTGGTACGCGGGCCTCTCACTGTTGTGGCCTCTCCCGTTGCAGAGCACAGGCTCTGGATGCGCAGGCTCAGTGGCCATGGCTCACAGGTCCAGCTGCTCCGCGGCATGTGGGATCTTCCTGGACTGGGGCACGAACCCATGTCCCCTGCATCAGCAGGCAGACTCTCAACCACTGTGCCACCAGGGAAGCCCTCTTTTATTTTTCTTATTCCTATCATGTTTATTCTTTTTGCTTATTTAATCTACATTTTCTTTTAAATTTCTTAAATAAGATGACACAGATCAGTTAATGTTAAATGTTTTACATTTTTGTTTTGAACTGAATGCAAGTTTTGGCTTTTTAATTTTTGCTCATAATGAGCAAGATCCATGACCAAACTAAGTTTTGAAATTCTCTGTTATACTTAGAGGAAGGGGGTTATTGTGTTTATACAAATATGAATACATACATTAAATAAATATGTTTTCATTATTGCATCAGGGTAAAAGCTTATGAACAAAAGTACAAGCTATCAGTCTTGAGTCTTGTGTACTGAAATCTGAGTGACAAAATGCTCTATTTTTGAGATGACAAGTTCCTCACCTTTATAACTTTACTTGTAATTATAGGGAGGTAATGTAAATGCAAAAATTGCAGAGGAAGGAACACTCCCAAACTCATTCTATGAGGCCACCATCACCCTGATACCAAAACCAGACAAAGATACTACAAAAAAAGAAAATTACAGACCAATTTCACTGATGAATATAGAGGCAAAAATCCTCAAAAAAATACTAGAAAACAGAATCTAACAACACATTAAAAGGATCATACACCATGATCAAGTGGGATTTATCTCAGGGATGCAAGGATTCTTCAGTATATGCAAATCAATCAATGTGATACACCATATTAACAAACTGAAGAAGAAAAACCATATGATCATCTCAATAGATGCAGAAAAAGCTTTTGACAAAATTCAACACCCATTTATGATAAAAACTCTCCAGAAAGTGGGCATAGAGGGAACCTACCTCAACATAATAAAGGCCATATATGACAAATTCACAGCAAACATCATTCTCAATGGTGAAAAATTGAAAGCATTTCCTCTAAGATCAGGAACGAGACAAGGATGTCCACTCTTACCACTATTATTCAGCATACTTTTGGAAGTCCTAGCCATGGCAATCAGAGAAGAAAAAGAAATAAAAAGAATACAAATTGGAAAAGAAGAAGTAAAACTGTCACTGTTTACAGATGACATGATACTATACATAGAGAATCCTAAAGATGCCACCAGAAAACTGCTAGAGCTAATCAATGAATTTGGTAAAGTTGCAGGATACAAAATTAAAGCCCAGAAATCTCTTGCTTTCCTATATACTAATGATGAAAAGTCTGAAAGATAAATTAAGGAAACACTCCCATTTCCATTGCAACAAAAAGAATAAAATACCTAGGAATAAACCTACGTAGGGAGACAAAAAACCTATATGCAGAACACTGTAAGACACTGATAAACAAAATTAAAGGTAATACCAACAGATGGAGAGATATACCATGTTTTTCGATTGGAAGAATCAATACTGTGAAAATGACTATACTACCCAAAGCAATCTACGGATTCAATGCAATCCCTATCAAATTACCAATGGCATTTTTTACGGAACTAGAACAAAAAATCTTAAAATATGTATGGAGACACAAAAGACCCCGAATAGCCAAAGCAGTCTTGAGGGAAAAAAATGGAGCTGGAGGAAACAGACTCCCAGACTTCAGACTATACTACAGAGCTACAGTAATCAAGTCAATATGGTACTGGCACAAAAACAGAAACATAGATCAATGGAACAAGATAGAAAGCCCAGAGATAAACCCATGCACCTGTGGTCAACTAATCTATGACAAAGGAGGCAAGGATATACAGTGGAGAAAAGACAGTCTCTTCAGTAAGTGGTGCTGGGAAAACTGGACAGCTACATGAAAAAGAATGAAATTAGAACACTCCCTAACACCATACAGGAAAATAAACTCAAAATGTATTCAAGACCTAAATGTAAGACCAGACACTATAAAACTCTTAGAGGAAAACATAGGAAGAACACTCTTTGAGATAAATCACAGCAAGATCTTTTTTGATCCACCTCCTAGAGTAATGGAAATAAAAAAAAAATAAACAAATGGGACCTAATGAAATTTCAAAGCTTTTGCACAGCAAAGGAAACCATAAACAAGACAAAAAGACAACCCTCAGAATGGGAGAAAATATTTGCAGACAAATCAACGGACAAAGGATTAATCTCCAAATATATAAACAGCTCATGCAGTTCAATATTAAAAAAATAAACAACCCAATCCAAAAATGGGCAGAAGACCTAAATAGACATTTCTCCAAAGAAGACATACAGATGGCCAAGAAGCACATGAAAAGCTGCTCAACATCATTAATTATGAGAGAAATGCAAATCAAAACTACAGTGAAGGGCTTCCCTGGTGGCGCAGTGGTTGAGAATCTGCCTGCCAATGCAGGGGACACGGGTTCGAGCCCTGGTCTGGGAAGATCCCACGTGCCGCGGAGCGACTAAGCCCGTGTGCCACAACTACTGAGCCTGCGCGTCTGGAGCCTGTGCTCCGCAACAAGAGAGGCCGCGACAGTGAGAGGCCTGCGCACCACGATGAAGAGTGGCCCCCGCTCGCCGCAACTAGAGAAAGCCCTCGCACAGAAACGAAGACCCAACACAGCCAAAAATAAAAAAAATAAATAAATAAATTTATTAAAAAAAAAAAAAAAAAAAAAAAAAACTACAGTGAAGTATCACCACCTCACACCAGTTAGAATGGGCATCATCAGAAAATCTACAAACAGGAAATGCTGGAGAGGGTGTGGAGAAAAGGGAACCCTCTTGCACTGTTGGTGGGAATGTAAATTGATACAGCCACTATGGAGAGCAGTATGGAGGTTCCTTAAAAAACTAAAAACAGAATTACCATATGATCCAGCAATTCCACTACTGGGCATATACTTAGAGAAAACTATAATTCAAAAAGACACATGCACCCCAATGTTCATTGCAGCCCTATTTACAATATCCAGGTCATGGAGGCAACCTAAATGCCCATCGACAGACGAATGGATAAAGAAGTGGTGGTACATATATACAATGGAATATTACTCAGCCATAAAAAGGAACGAAATTGGGTCATTTGTTGAGACGTGGATGGATCTAGAGACTGTCATACAGAGTGAAGTAAGTCAGAAGGAGAAAAGAAATATCGTATATTAACACATATATGTGGAACCTAGAAAAATGGTACAGATGAACTGGTTTGCAGGGCTGAAATTGAGACACAGATGTAGAGAACAAACGTATGTATACCAAGGGGGGAAAGCGGCAGGGGGTGGTGGTGGTGATGTGATGAATGGGTGATTGGAACTGACATGCATACGCTGATGAATACAAAATTGATGACTAATAAGAACCTGCTGTATAAAAAAAATAAATAAAATTTTAAAAATCAACTTAAAAAGTCTTCATGAAATACATCTTGGTAAAACCATTTCTTTATATTAGGATTCTTTGTAAAAAATCATATTATTGGTCAATTCTTTTTCTCTTATTTATTTCTGAGGGGGATGGCAGACTTTGCATACCACAATGAAGAAAAACAGGTGCTTTGTATGATATGCTTCATTGAACACAGTCATTTTATAAACATTGTGATTATGCTCCATGTCCATAAATCTGCATACCACTGTGGCTAGAAAAGGGATAATTGGGTATATTCAACTGGGGAAAATGCTTTAAGTAAAAAATCCTTTTGATGTGTGAAATTGTCTGCTGGCCCCTGACAAATTTTGACAATATTTTAAATTATTGTATATGGAAAAAAACCTGCCCCAGAGACGTTGTAAAACAAAACCCAAAACATTGGTTTCGCGCTAGTCTCTGCACTGAATGGAATTATTGGCAGGGATAAGTATCCTATTATCTTAATCTGAAAAAAAAACCCCAAACCCTATATTTTTTCAGTTGAACTCCAGTGATCTCAGCAGTGTCTGTATGACAATTTACATTTAAACTGGCTATGCATGTCACTCTTTGCTCTGATAATGAAGACACAAAAATCCGCATAAGGCTTTGAAAGTCATCTAAAAAATTAGACTCACCCCAAATGTCTTCACTCTGATAAATGTCTCTTTCTCTTTCCCGTCCCCTAAACAAATACCCTTGGCTAATCAATTAGTTCCTTAAGCTTCAGTTGTGTCATATTTTCACAAAAAAAACTGTCTTGAAATGTATTATTATTCAGACACCTTCCAATTCTAAAGTTGTAGAAGACTCAGCTGCAAATCATTCAGAACACGTTGTCAAGCAAACATCAAAGAAATATGAAGAAAAGAGAAGTTTATTTACAGATTTTTTTTCCTCCTTTCTCTACTTCTTTCTCTCCTTCCTCCGTTACTCTTTCCTTTCCCTCTATGAAACAGGACAACTGAAGGGGAAAATCCCCACATATAATAACTTTAATTTAAAAGATTCTCACTCTTGAATATATGTGCTATGATGTGATTTTTATCTGTTGCTTCCAACAGTCTTTAGCCTTTGACCCTGCCTTTTTCCACAGGATATATAATTTTAAAACAGTATAAGCAGACATAACATTATATGTCTCAATTGCTTGCTGTAAAAAAAATTTATTTCTGTCTTTTTTAGGAGTTTTTAGTTAATTATTATAAATATTTGATCTGCTTTGAAATTTTCACAGCTGTAAGAGGAAAAAATATCATTGAAATCAAAATAATAGTTATATCATTATTAGTAGTGATAATAGAATTAGTAAACAAAGGTAGTAGCAAACATTTATTGAATACTTATTATTTTTGAGGTAGTTATGTTAGACATTTAATATGGGCAAATAATTATTTCATCTATTTAAAAAGGAGGAGCTTTGAGTTAGCATGGTTAAATAACTTTTTCAAGATTATACAGCACCTAAATTGCTTTGGAGCGCATGATCAAAATCACCATGCTAGACAAACAAAGCAGAAAATAAGTTATCTACCATATCATCGACCTGAGGCAGCCTCCATTAACACATCCAGAATGAGCCTCAGTGTGTAAGGCCCTTGTTGGTGCTCTGTCAGTGTGAAGGCCATTGTGGTGATGTATCCTATTGGTCCTGTAGAGGGAAGCATTCCTATTCCAAAAAACTTATGCACTCAATTATCAAGTGTTCAGAGAGACCATCATTAAGGTATCATTTAGGGTGAATAATGCTCGTTCTAGGCCACTTGCTTTAAGTTCAGATAACCCTTAGGATGGATAAGTGTTAAGCAGTTAATAGTTATTAACACTTGCCAAATATTATAAAAAGGAAGTCAAGTACCATGTATTGATCACTTATGCTCTAGACTCTATAATATGCAATATGAGCATGAGTGTCAGCCTGTGGTTTCTGCATTTGTGTGTGTGTGTTTGCATTTTCTTTCAGTCTATAAAATAGCCAGTTTATGAAGACACAAAACTGAAGCTCAGTTTGTAAGTAATATGCCAAAAGTTATTTGCTTGGCTCAGGAGAAAGAAAATATAACTTGGAATGAGATATAACCGAGTTTTAATATTTCTCTGCCAATTTCTATATGTGAACTTGTAGATGATGCTTAATATCAGTTTTCACATCAGTTAACTTCAGATGCTAATATATAACTTAGGTTGTATAAAATTTACATGAGAAAGTGCATATAAAGCCACAAATACCTTGCCTACCGAGAGTAAACCATCTTCTCATAATGCCCGAGTCCAACTACCCCGCCTTCGAAAGGATGAGCCAATAGGTTTATCTTCCTAGTATACTGAGGAACTTTGTGAGAAAGGCTCACACCCAGATAGGAGAAAACATGGTGGTAATAGATTATTTCTTCAACAGTTAGTACAAGTGAAAACCTGTCATTGTGCTTGTTTACATGCCCTTCTCTGGCATGAGGCGCAGAATTCTATGAGCAACGCAGCACCTTTAGTGTCAAGTTGCTTCCTGTGACCAGTGCATGTGTCTGGGGCCCTGCTTGCTTGCTTGCTTACTTTATGCAACAGGACACGGAGGCTGAAGACACCACAGTTTGAATGCTCGCGCTTCACACTTACTATGTATTTAGAAACGTTGAAGTCATCATCTCCTGATCTGCTTCACCAAGAGCATTAACATCAAGTAAAATGGGCTTGATAAATTCAGTGATAATTTGAAAGCTGTGTCAAAAGCACATTTTGCTGAAATGGAAATACTAATAAAACTGGGGACTCAGAAGGAGTCCATTATCCACCTCACCAAGTTTGCAGAGAAATTGCCTCTCATTAGTTCCCATTCCCTGGTGGATTCAGGCTATTTTTACAACTGGGTTTAAACAAAGCGTCTAGGACTACCTGCCAAGGAGGAACAGCACTTTGTTCAAGGGGCTTGCTCATCACATGAGGTAATGGCACATCTGTTTGGACTGTCTGGGCTGAGATAGCAGATGCTGCTGCAAACTGAGTATTTGGAGAGACAACAACAAATATAAAGAGACACCTACTTATACAACAAACCCCCCTTCAGCACAGATTCACAGGCTGCTGCCAAAGATTTGTGGAGAGCTGTCTGCACATCCTGAACATGATGGGGAAGCTCTGATGCATCACAGATCTCCCTGGCCAGTTGGAAGGACTAGTTGAAAATAACTTTAAAAAAAATACAACAGATTCCTTGCAACGTTAGAACATTCAGAATGATATTCCCAATGGGTGTAACTTCTGGCAAATGGTAAACTTTGCTTTGTGGCTCTGTTCAACAGAAAAGGCTTATGTGGTCCAGGCTCATGTTGAAACTTGCCAGAGATCATTCCACCTCTAGTCTTCATGGACCTCCCATTCTGGACAGTTCATGTGCTGTATCTGGGCCATTTTCAAACAGAGCAACAACCTGTGATTAGTTTTTAATCTGGCTCTAAGACTGTTCATGCATGCATCCACCCCTCCATTCCAGTACAAAGGTCAGATATTAAACTGGCTATTTAGACTTTTCATTTCTTAGTCACATTAATTCAACATATATTTTTTAAAGCAAGTTATTTAACATACTAGTACCTTTTTTCTCTGGCGCATTAGGGGAGCTAGTCAACATAGGTTTTCATTAATGAGGACTATTTTATGTACCTATAGAAAACAGAAAGAGAGCACTACTAGCTTTTTACCAGGCAGATGCTAGATGCTCTATGTATAGGGTAACTTTAAAACTATGTTTGCCCTGGTCACAGCTATTTTTGCCAGTCATCCTTCCTGGTATTTGGTTTATCATTTGTCCTAGATTTTTCAACTTTAATAAAGTATTAATTTGTATTAATGTAAACTTGGATAAGCTTGGCAACTCCCAAACTGTGCTTTGAGCTTCTGTTATAGTTTTGACTGGTAGTATATGACATGCATGGGCAGTAAACAGAGTTATTTTAACATGTCGTTAGCGTTCCTTGTGCTATACAGTATGTCCTTGTTGGTTATATACCTTATATGTAGTAGTGTGTGTATGGAATTTGTACTACTGTAGGAAGATTGGAAACTAGACTAGAAGCTGGCCTGGTTGCCCTTTGGTACCCTGTGACCCAAGGTGAGAAAGGGACAGCCTGGATGGACATCAGCACATACCTTAATCCCCCGGCACAGGGTTACACTATCTGGGTCAAAGCAATGGTGAGGCCTTTCTGGTCATTAAAACAGTCCCTAATCTAGAGGCTGAGGATCATATGAAGGGTGTAGGGGAACATGAGCAAGGGCCCATCCAGATGCCTGGGGAGAGGAAGCCAGTACACTCCACAGTCACCAAAGATCCAAGATGAAGGGGACCAGGGCTGCCATGACACTCAGTTTTAAATTTCTAAAGAATATGGTGTAAAGACATTTCCTGAGAGTATGAGTGTGTGCCGTTGCATAAGGGATCATGAAGCTGTCAGTTTGCCAGTAATCAGAGTGATTGGGAAACATGAGAAATTATAGATTAAATATGTATGAAATAGGTGTGACAAATGGGGGTTCAGCAGTTCTGCTGTTGAGCTTACAAAGAATACTTTGAGCTATAGTCGTGTAGTTATATATTGAATAAGGTAGACCTAGAATTATATGTATTTGTGACACATATAATGAAACTTAGTAATGTTTCTTAATGTTGTAATACACCCTTTCCATAATAAGATGCACAAAATCAAAAGTGCACATTTAATGAAAAACTTAATAGTCAGAATTCAGTTTTTCAAGGGAGTTGGTGATGATTTGTATAACTTGATAAAATATTCACTGACATTAATCAACAAATATATGGGCTGAATAAACAACATAAAAATCAGTGTAGTGCCGAAAAGGCATCAGCCAGTACTTTACATGTTAGTAATTACTTTTAGACAGTCATAACAATAATTTGACATGGCATGCTACAGAAGCTATATTTAAATAGCATTCTGTCTGCATGATTTTTGGTGTATATCAAGTGACTTTCTACAAATTAGTTTTATTCATTTTCTATTTGGTTTTTTTTGTGTACATGGATGTACAGAAATTGATTCAATAATTGTGCACTTATTAACAAAAGAACTTGCAAACAGTTTTATATCTGCATCATCAGGTGCTTCCAATAGAAAATCAGATAATTATTTCAAAGAATAATTAAA
Organism: Aethalodelphis obliquidens; assembly: GCF_003676395.1. Classification (NCBI taxonomy): domain Eukaryota; kingdom Metazoa; phylum Chordata; class Mammalia; order Artiodactyla; family Delphinidae; genus Aethalodelphis; species Aethalodelphis obliquidens. The sequence goes on along the minus strand of NW_020837950.1, from coordinate 60,773,773 downwards.
TTTTTCCCATTCCAAATCATAGAATTAAAGCTTTCCTTTTACTGTATCATTCTACTGAAGGTAAAACATTTGCCATTATTGTGTATGCCATTAAAATTCAATTAAAGATTTAACATTAGTATAAATTATATGTGTTTGCAGTGATCATATAAATACATATATGGCAGAGCATGGCATTAGAGTGAAAATCATGTTCTTACTAAATTGGAAAACTTGGAGTTGGTTTTGTTGAGCACAAAATTCATAATTTTTACCAAACAAGTTATAATAGTCTACCAGTCAAAAACAACTCTACTTGTCAAAATGCATAAATACTGTTATATAAATATTCAGACTAAATATGATTTTGGTAAGCATAGTTTGAAAAATGTGGAGCAACTGGCACTCATACATTATTTGTGAAGTATAAAATGATCCAACCTCTTTGTAAAAAATTGTTTGTAGTTTCTAACAATGTTAAACAAATACCTGCCCTATGACCCAGCAATTCCATTCTGAGTGTATATCTAAGAGAAATGAGGGAGTGTGATATGTTACCCAAAAGACTTTCAAAACAACAACTTTATTCATAAGAGCTGAAACTGCAAACAACCTAAGTGTCTATCAGCAAAAGAATGGGTAAAAATAAAAATGTGGTACATCAGACATAGAAATTCCTCTCTGCAATTAAAAAAATGGTGAGTGAATGAGAGAAGTAACAATATGGGTAAATATCATAGACATAATCCTGAGTGAACGGAGCCAAACATAAAAGAGTACATAAATATAGACATGAAAGAGTATGATTCCATTGTTATGAAGCTCAAGAACAGAAAGCACTAATCTCTGGTGATACCAATAAATCAGAATAGTGTCAGACTCTGGTTTGAAAGGGAGATTGACTAGACAGAGGCAAAGAGAGTGATGGGAATATTCTGTATCTTGATGTGGAGGAGGGTACATATGTTGTATACATATGTCCATATTGAGCTGTACAATTAATATTTGCACATTTCCTGTATGCAAATTACCCTTCATCAAAAGAAAATACTAAGTGCCCAATGAATATTAGTTATATTAAAATGCATACATATTATCTGATAAAAATGACACTTGTCCTACTAGGAAGTAATGCATTTTCAAAATAATGTTAGTGACAGTATTAAAGACAGGCGGCTAAGAAACTTATTAAAATAAATAAATATATTACAAGGGATAAGTATTCTCCTTACGTTATTTTGTGATAGAAAATAAAAATAGGTCTTAAAATTTTACTTTAATGTGCATGGATGCATACAATTTTTATTTTAAAAATAGTTTCTGAATATAACTATATTATAAAACAACTATACTAAATATTTTAATAAATATTTCAAAATATTATAATTGTTTCAGTCGTCCCCTTTACCATCAAAAGTGTCCTGATATGGATAAAAAATAACATTCAAAAATAGGGTGACTATACAGTCACTTGAAAATGCTAGACTTGATGAGGCAGTCGTTACTACATATATTTTACTTGTGAGAAAAGCTAGCCTCAGAAGATAAATAACTTGCCAAAAGCTGCTCAGAATTTGGGGTTAATTGTGATAGAGGTGGTGGGAAGAATTGACTCTCAGATCTTTTCACTAACCTGTGATCACTCTGTGTCCTTTAAACTGAATGATTTCTTGGTCGACTAATGTACTTAACAGGATGCAATTGTTTAGGAACTACAATATACCATTCTCTGCCCTTGGCTGCTGAGTTAGGAAGGTGCCCAAATAGAATATTTCCTAGGAGAAGCTCACAGTCTAATGAAAAGAGAATGAATTACAGTGTAAGGTGAGAGTTTTTTGTTTGGAGCATGGACAAAGAGTATGGGTCCACGGAGACAGATTGTCTAATCTTTCTAGCAAGTAGGATTTGAGAGAGAAGTAGTGATTAAGTAATATTTTTTTCCACATTATTACTTTTTTACTGTGAAATGTAACATAGAAATTGAAGACTTCATGGAACATATATATATACTTAAAAGAAAAATTATAGAGAAAATACCTCCCTAAATACTACCCAAGTTAAAAATACTTAGAAGAGCCTCAAAAGTCTTTAGGATCCCAGCTCTTATACTGACTCCTGTAAAAACTCATTTTATTTTAAAAATAGTTTAATATCTATGTATACATCACTAAAAAATATGGGTTTCCTTTGCCTGTTTTTGAACATTTCATAGGTGGACTCATACGGTAATATAAAGGACACTTTTGCTACACATTGTCATGAATTTTGGGATAGGCCTGTGGAAATAGCAGCCAATTTCTCTTTGCATACCTGGAACAATCTGGAGAGCAGCAAAGGAATTTCTCCTCACCAACTTCTGGTGAAGGTTGAGATGAGGGAAACGCGATATTACCATGAAGTATCACTATTAACAACCATGAGGATTTGTTGGGACTCTACCAGCCCTGAGAAGAGACAGCATGTGGTAGAGATAATATGCAGTTGTGTATTGGGGAGAACTTCACCAGTTTAATTCCCAAAGGATTGACTTTTTTAACCTAGGTACAGTGACTTTAATAATAGACAAAATGTTTAACAGTAATGCACCAAGCATTTTTTGAGGGCTTTACATTTTATAACTACGTAAACCAGTATGTAACTTCAGATGAAAAGAGGATGTGTTCAGTCCTTGGTCTTTGCATAGTTTTTCAGCAGGGAGGAGCAAACTGAACATCTTTTCTCTTTTTTTTTTTAATACATCTTTATTGGAGTATAATTGCTTCACAATGCTATGTTAGTTTCTGTTGTACAACAAAGTGAATCAACCATATGCATACATATATCCCCATATCCCCTTCCTCTTGAGCCTCCCTCCCACCCTCCCTATCCCAGCCCTCTAGGTTGTCACAAAGCACTGAGCTGATCTCCCTGTGCTATGCTGCTACTTCTCACTAGCTAGCTATTTTACATTTGGTAGTGTATATGTGTCGATGCCACTCTCACTTTGCCCTAGCTTCCCCCTGCCCTGTCCATGACCTCAAGTCCATTCTCTACGTCTATGTCTTTATTCCTGCCCTGCCACTAGTTTCATCAGTACCATTTTTTTTTTAGATTCAATATATATGCATTAGCCTATGGTATTTGTTTTTCTCTTTCTGACTTACTTCACTCTGTATGACAGACTCTAGGTCCATCCACCTCACTACAAATAACTCAATTTCATTTCTTTTTATGGCTGAGTAATATTCCATTGTATATGTGTGCCACATCTTCTTTATCCATTCATCTGTTGATGGACACTTAGGTTGCTTCCATATCCTGGCTATTGTGAATAGAGCTACAATGAACATTTTGGTACATGAATCTTTTTGAATTATGGTTTTCTCAGGGTATATGCCCAGTAGTGGGATTGCTGGGTCGTATGGTAGTTCTATTTTTAGTTTTTTAAGGAACCTCCATACTGTTCTCCATAGTGGTTGTATCAATTTACATTCCCACCAGCAGTGCAAGAGGGTTCCCTTTTCTCCACACCCTTTCCAGCATTTATTGTTTGTAGATTTTTTGATGATGGCCATTCTGACCGGTGTGAGGTGATACCTCATTGTAGTCTTGATTTGCATTTCTCTAATAATAACAGATGTTGAGCATCTTTTCATGTCTTCTTTGGAGAAATGTCTATTTAGGTCTTCTGCCCATTTTTTAATTGGGTTGGATTTTTTTTGATATTGAGCTCCATCAGCTGTTTGTATATTTTGGAGATTAATCCCTTGTCAGTTGTTTCATTTGCAATTATTTTCTCCCATTCTGAGGGTTGTCTTTTTGTCTTATTTATGGTTTCCTTTGCTGTACAAAAGCTTTTAAGTTTAATTAGGTCCCATTTGTTTATTTTTGTTTTTATTTTCATTACTCTAGGAGGTGGGTCAAAAAAGATCTTGCTGTGGTTTATGTCAAAGAGTGTTTTTCCTACGTTTTCCTCTAAGACTTTTATAGTGTATGGTCTTACATTTAGGTATTTAATTCATTTGGAGTTTATTTTCCTGTATGGTGTTAGGGAGTGTTCTAATTTCATTCTTTTACATGTAGCTGTCCAGTTGTCCCAGCACCACTTATTGCAGGGGCTGTCTTTTCTCCATTGTATGTTCTTGCCTCCTTTGTCATAAATTAGGTGACTATATGTGTGTGGGTTTACCTCTGGGATTTCTATCCTGTACCATTGACCTATATTTCTGTTTTTTTGTGCCAGTACCATACTGTCTTGATTACTGTAGCTTTGTAGTATAGTTTGAATTTGGTGAACCTGATTCCTCCAGCTCCATTTTTCTTTCTCAAGATTGCTTTGGCTATTTGGGGTCTTTGTGTTTTCATACAAATTGTAAATTTTTTTGTTCATATCTGTGATGAATGCCATTGGTAGTTTGATAGGGATTGCACTGAATCTGTAGATTGCTTTGGGTAGTATAGTCATTTTTACAATATTGCTTCTTCCAATCCAAGAACATGGTATATTTCTCCATCTGTTTATGTCATCTTTGATTTCTTTCTTCAGTGTTTTTTAGTTTTCTGAGTACAAGTCTTCACCTCCTTAGGTAGGTTTTTTCCTAGGTATTTTATTCTTTTTGTTGTACTGGTAAATGGGATTGTTTCCTTAATTTCTCTTTCTGATTTTTCATTGTTAGTGTATAGGAATGCCAGAGAGGAAGAGCAAACTGAACATATTTTCTCTTTTTGTAGTGGGCAGCAGAGGCTTTGTCAGCTTTTAAAAGTCTGAAGGTATAGGATGTTAGCCCATGGGAGCTCACTGAAGAAATGCAGATGGGGAGGTAGTTAGCAAGGCCAAACCAAACCAGAACAGAGTTAATGCCTTCAATGCGTACATCCAGAGTTCTCCATTCAATTTTCATAAGTTAAGAACACACACACACACACACTTGACTCACCAGCTCCAGGACTATATTTATAGTTGACTTTTGATTGGCTTTTTTAGAATTCACAAAACTACCTCACTCAGACTTTAGAAGAGTATCCATCGACAGATATCCTGTTTTTCTAAAAATGTTGCAGAATCTTATGGCATAAATTTTAATTTTAAAATGCCATTATTAAAATTTCTCTGGAGGCCTGGAAAGACCCTAACTATAGTAGACAGATTGCCATATGTGTTAAAACATCTTTGCTAGAAATTAGGTATGTGTGAATCTAAAAGACAAGAGGAAGTGTAATCAGTGAAGAAATATTATGCATAATAGCTAAGACAATAATGAATAATGTATGTATATGATGTTATTTAAATAATTACTTGCATTTGAGTTTCCCATATGTGCCTCATTCACAAGGGAAAGATAAGATGCTGTAAAAGCCATAAGATTAACATAAAGTGTTGTTATACAAATAATTTTTTCTTTTGAAGACTCATTTTAGTAAGCGATGAAACATAATATGAAACTACTCTGAAGACATGAAGGGATTCTTGACATCTTCAGCAAAAATAGGATATCCTGAACATTGAACCTTAAAAAGAAACCTGGTTTCTTCTTTCATTTAAATGTTATGCACACTACTTGGACACCTAAATGCGGTAGAAGTTCCATTCTCTTGAGAACATAATGTTCCTGTTACACAGCTGGCTCCCTTTGGACCTTGAATTTGCCTGTGAAATCCCAACAGCCATTTTCATTTGTTTTTCACTGTAATCTAGCTGAACATAATTGTATCCCATAGTGGGTGAACTGAAAATTCCTATACAATGCTTGAGAACAAAATTGTGGATCAAAACTAAAATACTAAAATATAATTTGAAATTAGTTTTCTGGAATACTTACCTTTCTTTTATGTCTGAGAGCCTTGTCAGAATTTGGGAGCTCCCCTTTCTCTATTACTTGTCTTCATGTGCTTATTGTTTAATCAGCTGATTGGTAAACATCAGTGCTTATGTGCATTTGTAAGTTCTGGCAAAATATGTTCTTTTGAAGCTTCAAACTCTTGCCATTACTGTCAACATAATGCATCGGTTCCTTGATTGCTTATTTCTAACTCCTCAGCTACACCCCAATCCAACACACACGTTTTGTAATTGTCACCATATACACTCAGTCCTATCATATGTGTTCATTTATCCTTTGAATGATAACTACAGTCCTTGCAATCATCCTGTTAGCATAAGGCAGTAACGAAATTATAAAACTTATAAAACATCTGCAGAGCAAAATTTTCCCTCTATTTTATCATTTAAATCTTAAACTATGGATAACTTTGGCAATTTATATTGTGCTTTTATCTATCATGTTTTCGCTTCTCTTCCTACTATTATTTATTATTAGAAGTGCTTTACTAAAGAATAGAGAATTATATGAGTGTATTACCCCAGTAGTATATGGACAACAAATTACATCCTGCCTTGAGAACTACCTAAATGGTGAGGGAAAATGCTGTGAATTTGAGAAGCAGGAGTCATAACATTGGTTTGAATCCTGGTTCCACCATTTACCAGTGCCCACCTCATATGTCTTAAGGGTAAAATGAAATAATCAACTCCAACCCATCATAGCAAGTACTCTAAATTTTTGTGTATTTATCACCCCAAGTTCTTTATTAACCTAAGCATGGAGTCAAGCCAGCTTTTAATAGAAAGAGCTGCAATTTAAAATTTGCATTTGAATTCCTTTAGTAAAGATGAATAAAATGGAGTCCAAGTGAACAATAAAACAAAAGCAAAACAACAAAGCAAAATCAAAGAGACTGCCTGTCTCTTTCCCTCAGGTAATGTATTCATTATTGACACAAATGCAAATCATCCCATTATTACTTTTAGAAACATACATCTAAACATTTTATTTCTGTATTGAGCAAGGTCCGTAAATAAAAAGTTGCTGGTTAATAGATCTCAATGTGTATGACAAGAGATTGTCAAATTATGTGAACAAGCCCTAACTCTGTGATATAACCATTGTGCTAGCATCACTGCTTGATACCTTCTTACTGAGGAGGTCAATTCCTAGGAGAAAAATAACCTCTTACATTTACTGCTCAAGATTGGAGTTGGAAAAAGAATTTGAAGTGAAATGTATAGAGAAGGAAAACAAGTAGGTAAATATTATCTTTGCTTGTTAATACATGGGAAAACTAGATGAATATCAAAGTGATATGTTTGACGTCTTTCTATGTTTTCTTCACCAAGCCTCATTTTGGAAAGAATTAAACCCCAATTGGAAAATGACTGAAAATAATACGTTAAAGATTTTTAAATTGTTAATGATATAAAAGAATAGGTAAATGATTAAACAGAGGCAAGGTGGGATTAAACAAAAGAAAAATATCGTGAAGTCAGGGGTGAGGCATTATGGTCACTGGTGCCATCCAAAAAATAGTTTTGGTTCTTCCACAGGGCACCTAATAGGACTGTACTTTCATACCTTCCTGAAGTTAAGTATGGGCAGATGAATTAATTTGGTCAATGAAATGTGAGAACAACTGACATTTCTTATTTCTAAGAGAAAGCTGTAAAAGCCACCAAGTATTTCTCTACTCTTTCTTTCCCTCTGTCATGGTGACCAGCAACCTTGTGATACTGAATGCCTTATCACTCTATTGCCAAAACGATGTCCTGCTATAGATGTAGCAGGAGTGGAAAATTAAGTTTGGCTGCTTTAAATCACTGTGAGTTGGGATTGCCTGTTACCATAGCAAAATCTAGCCTAACTTGACTAATAGGTAAGGTTGTATACAAAATGGCTGGTGTGAAATCCTCAATGACTTAATAGAGATGGTTAAAACACATTGTTTCTGTGTTTTCTACCCCACTTATCACCAGCAATTGGGTACTTGTGGCTGTATGAGCGATAAGTGGGTCCAGTTCCACAATCCTGTCATTAGAATCTGCTTCTTAGAACCACTTCTGGTAATAAGTGGTAGGCTCAGTTCCCCTAGAAGCTGGCCATGAGGTAAGAGTTTGAGTGAAAACAGTTCATATTGTAGTTTGTCTCAGAAGGCACCTAGATGGGGTTGAGGAAGTGTGATAGTTTAGGGTTGAAATCCAATACAGGGTACATTATTGAGCAGGTTACCACGGTGAGCATTAAAGCATCCATTGATCTGGGTCTTTCTGTTGAAAATGTACTGAATGCAGTTCAAAATTGTTCCTCCTGAGGGTTATAGAAGCTGGGATATTCATCTACCAATTTCTTTCTGTAATTGATTTACAAGGAGTTCACTCCTTGACCTCCTGGCCTACTCCATGTGAAGGCCAGAAAAAATCAGTTGTCAGAAAAAGCCCTCAGTCACAGGTTCTGTAGACAGTAGGCAGGTGAAGAATTAGAGTATAGACTGCTTGGAGATTGGAAATGGGCAGTGCACCAAAGTTAGTATATACTTCCAATAATATTTGTTTATCCCTAATATTGAGTTATCTCTAACTAAACACACTCTTTGAAAAAATGTGTTGTAACTATGGCTTTAAGATTTTGGTCTCTGTGCTTATGTGTGATTGGAAGATGTCATAATTCTTCAGCCCTACATTCAAAGCACCTCACAATCTGTGCTCAATCTATCAACCCCAAATTTTCTTCTGTTATTTTGTGTGTATGTATTTTAGTTTCTAAATAACCAGTTATTTTTACCAAACCAGTTTCTTTATGGCTATCATTGTCATAATTACTCTCAGTGAATAAAATGACCTGCCTGAATTTATCAGCCTACCTAAAGTCCACTGATTTTAAGTCTTCCTTAAGTCAAACTTTCTACACCATGAATATTCGGACCCATGGTTGACCTCTTTTATGTTCTGAAATTTGAATGATTGTTTTATGTATAGAACATTTGGGCACAACCTCTACAGATACTTCTTGTTACACAAAATTTAAGAATCTTTGTACCATGCCTTGTGCATGTTATTTAATACTAGTATAAGAATTGTTATTGATTTGTCTTTCAAGGAAGCTTTATGTCACCTCTTCTGTCAAACTTTCTTAATCCTAACCATCAACCTAATTTCATTTCCCCAAAGGAAAGTTACATCTTCTTCTGTGCCCATATCACACTTTATATGTGCTTTTACTATAGTGATTCTCAATGTATTTTGCTGTTTATCTGTCTCATCATTGAACCATGAGTCGCTGAATAGCAATAAGAAGGCTTTCTTTATCTTCCACACCCAGGTACAATCCCCAGAATATAGACACTAACAGGTTTATTGAATGCAGTTCTTAAATTTTTGATGCCAGTCTTAGTTTCCTCAATCTTAGAAGAAGCTAGAAGTATCCAACATGAATTCTCCTCCACTACCTTCCCTCTATCTTAAAAAACTCATGCCATAATCTTTTTATTCTTACCGTTCATGCATTAAGGAAGAAGAATTCAGATGATTCCAAGGGAAAATCTTATTTTACTGTAGAATCTGTTGCTTCCTGGCAACTCTAGATTTTTGCCACATTAGGAATATAGTGTCTTTTATACATACAATATTTTTTTATTTCCTTCTAATGGATTCTTTTATATTCTTCTCTCCTCTAAACATTATAAATATAATTATCTTTCATACACACACATAAATTTTATAGACCACGGGCCTTGCTCTCCTTCCAAAGTTCTTTCCAATCTTTTTATGTCTTTGAATGATCTAAAATTATTGATCGCATTTTCTGTATTCTCTCCATGTTCCCAATTCTCATTACATTGTATCTATTAAACTGAATTTTTAATTTCACATAATTTTAAATAATTTAGATATAAAATTAATCAGCCACACTAGACATTTTAAATGCTCAATAACTACATGTGGCTAACAGCTACTATATTGGACTGTGCAGATATAGAAAATTTCCATCATCACAGAAAATTCTATTAGAGAGTGCTATGTAAGACCAATTTTCAAATGAGATTCCATGAATAAAAGTTTGCTTTTTTATGTGAAATATGCATTTATTATTGAATATAGAATCCACTGCTCCAGAATCAATAGTTTTCCTGACACATTTTTGATGAATATGAAAACAAATACTCATATTACATCAAATTTATTTCGACAATAAAAAATATTTGTATCTGTATGTATTTCTGTATGTGAAAGCACATTACTGAAAACCCCATTGTCTAAAATTTATTTTTAAATGCATATTTTGAAATCTGGACTTCCCAAATTTAGATTTTAACACTAAAAAGGGACAATTGTAGAAGACAAGATTGAAATAATTAAATTCAATGAAAAAATATACACGTATACTGGAAGGCAAACTTAAGCAATAGAATTGTTTCCCAGAATGTTTCTAGAATTCTTGATTATTTGAAAAAAAAAATCTAATGTTCTACATAAAGAATAGGACAGAATTTCTCTTGCCAGATGATATAGCTGTAGTAATGTTTTTAAATAAAAGAAGGCTTTATATTTCTTGAAGGTGAATTATATTATTGGAAATTTCAGTCATTTGAAAAATCTAAGTGTTATAATAAATGATGCACATTCTTCAATTAAGTTTGACAGTGCACAAGACACATGTATAATTGATGTTCATTTGGATTAAAACAAAAATGTAAATATCGAGCCTTAGTCTACTGGGTATTCAGTTTTCTTGGGCATTAAGTTCAAGTAAATTCCATTACTTTTGAATGTCCTTTCACAAAAGATTGCTTTATGCAATATTGCCAGATCATATTCCTGGGTCTGCAGAAGCCAGTACTTCTAGTACTATCTAGCTACTACACAGGTCACACAGATGCCAAAATATTTGCTAATATTAGCAGTCGAGTAAGTGAATAATTTGCTCTATTTAACCCAAATTGATATAATATTATATTAATAATTAATATTGGTCATCTACTTAATAATTTAAAATGTACTACTTACAAAGTAGAAATGTTAAATGGGATTTTGGTGGGATAAGAATGAGAAGAAAGTGGAGCCTTTACAGAGGGTAAAAAAGAAAAACTACAACTGTAGTTGGAAGAAGGATCTCAAACTAATATGAATTTCTTGAGAAAACCTTGTGTTTTTTAAAATTCCTTATGCTACAGATGATTTACTTTTACAAAGGAATTTTTAATTCTAGAATAGACTATTTAATTCCCCAGACCTTCACAATTCCATTTCATGTTTTTGTGTATAAAGTTTTTTTCACTGAAAATAGAAGAGATCAACTCAAGCTAGCTTAAACAAACATACCAACAAAGAAATATGCTTTAAGGATGCAGTTTTTGTTTGTAGTTTTTAAGTGGAACTCAAGTACAGAAGTGCAACTGGGCATAATTGACAGGAAGTAGAATCAGGAACAGGAACAAAAAACCCACATGGGATATAAAATATACACCCTGTGACTTTCCTCTATTCTTCTCTCTCGTGCATTACTGCTTAATTTTCTCTCTGCGGATGAGTTTTCTCTATTACTTGGTTCACAGGGCATAAAATGGCTGCCCCCAAATCCCAAGCTTTTATATCTCCACCATTCAAACAACAAGCCTATTACATACTCCACTTGAACTTGCTGGCTATCTAATCTCCCATTAGTGAGTCACCAACCCATCTCTCAGGACAGGAGACATCCTTGCAGGAGGTTTGGAGTAATTACCCAAAATGTGATATAGTTTCCTATTAAAATGGCTTAACTTCATATACTAGACAGCCCCAAATCATTAATATGATGGAGAGGCTATAACTTCATAATATCAGTAGAGGAATGGCTACGCGCATGTGACAGGAGCAATTAAATACCTAATATTTTGGTCTCTAAGCATCTAATACAGGTAAATATGGGCCAGGGCATATAAACTATCTAGTTCTGTACCCATTCTGAGACACACTTCTCATTTGTTTGTGCAATCACCTGTGAAACTTGCCAAAAGATATCTGAGTAGAGAAGAAGGCTAATATGTTAAAGAAGAGAATGAACTGATGCAATATATAACTTCTGCTAAAGATTTTTCAGAATTTTTTCTTCCAGTGTTCAGTCTTACTTTGTTCATCCTAACATACTGGCTTGAGTTATATTTTGCTTTCACTGTTTTTTCCTTTATGTAAATGGAAAACTGCTGAATTTATCTGAATTCCACATTTTTAGGTCAATATGCAACAGTACATGCATACCATAACCAGGCTTCATTGGAGAACAGATCAGATCTCCTACTTGCTCATTAGCTTTTGGTGCAACCTATATTGAAACTGGGCAAAGATTTCTATTCCAAGCTATTTTTAATTAAAATATATATTTCTTCACCCCTTCTGTCTATTTAAATGTAACTTCTAACCTTTTACTACTGAATCTGGAGAACAGGTCATAAAACATTAAATATGATAAAGCTGGGAAATGTAACACACAATAAATGCATGAAGGTAGAAACTCAAAATGTGTGGACATAGAGATTTTATTTCCTTACGTAAGGTTTAAATGAAGAGTTTGCTATATAACTCTTTACTTTCAAAGTAGACTATCATTTTTGAGCAAGAAGAAAGGAATGCTTGATTATTAAGAAGAAATCATTATACCTTAAGAATAATTCAAAAGAACCAAAGTAAAGGCTATATACACATAAACTTGAAACTCCATTTCTTTCCGAAATCACAATGCAAGTGTCATAAATATTTTCGCAACTTATACAATGTTTGTTATTTGTGTTAAATAATTTACCTTGAAGGGTAACATAAGCTGAGCAAATTAATTGTGTGCACAAATAGTAAAGCTTTCTGAACAATATGCAATGTCTTATATAAACTTATCTTGTAAGGGTGAATTTTGTATATTATTTTATGCTTTATTATATGCATTAAAACAGTTTTTCAATTTTATCTCATATAAATCCAATGTTTTATCTTCTATTCATAAATGAGGGACCTGTGACTAGCAGAGCTAAAAATGACTTAAAATAAACCACACAGACAGTGAGAACATCTCCAGACACCAAACTTTTTTAACTCGATTAAACAGTGCCAGGATGTTTTAAATGGCAAAGAAAATACTGTGTTACTATCACTGTATTCATATCTGAAAGAACTTTAACATAAACTAAAGTCTTTTACAGTGTTTTCATAAAACTTGTAGTTTTCTAGTGATAGTGGTAGTGATGTGGAAACACTAACTGCTAGTATACTAGAAAAACCATGCACGATCATGTACCACCTAAAATTCATGCTGGAACATGCAGAAAACTGGAAAAAAAAACAACAAAAAAACCCCCAAAAACCTAAGAAACAAAAAAGCCCGAAACCCTAAAAAAAACAAAACAAATGTAGGTGTATGTTAGAAAACTAATGCTATTTGATGTGCTGGATTTAACTGTGCGTGGACTTGAATTGCAAACAAAGTCTTTCAAAGGAGAGACTTAGTAAGTTTGGAATGACAAAAGTATGTCAGGAAATTCAGGTGAAATGTATTTATAAAAATCTTTTAGGGCTTCCCTGGTGGCGCAGTGGTTGAGAGTCCGCCTGCCGATGCAGGGGACACGGGTTCGTGCCCCGGTCCGGGAAGATCCCACATGCCTCAGAGCGGCTGGGCCCGTGAGCCATGGCCGCTAGAGCCTGCGCGTCCGGAGCCTGCGCGTCCAGAGCCTGTGCTCCGCAGCGGGAGAGGCCGCAACAGTGAGAGGCCCACGTACCGCAAAACAAAACAAAACAAAACATCTTTTAGCCACACAACGGACTAAATAAAGATGAAAGAGGGATTTGCAATAAGAAGTAAATCATCCCCAAAGCTAACTTTCCTCTTCTGTACAATACGTACAACTTAGGACAGTAAAGTATGGGTTCCTATCAAATATATAGTAGAAAAATGCACTTAAAATTAAATTTGGATTTTCCCTCTGATTCTTAAGTTCTTTGACTACACTAAAAAGAGGATTGATCATGTCTTCTAGTCACAGAAAATCTCACAACAGTTTCCAAAATAAAAGCGTGTGATTGACTAGACAGAATTACCTGTCTGCCAACTTTGTGAAATCTAAGCACCTCATGTGTCAAATTGGAGACAAGTTATCTGCTCACAGATGTATGAATAAAATGTCTGTAGAATCAAACCTTTTATGCACTGCAAAGCACTATTCAAATTGCAACCATTATTTTTAGTTAACTGTGATATTGAAAGATACTAGAAATTGTTTTTCTAATGACCTCAGAAATATATCATTATAATCCCATAAATAATTGTAAGAATTTTAAATTATTCATTCTGAGTCCTCTAAATGTTCTTGTTTTAGTCTTAAAGAGTTTTGGGGTTTTTTTTTGCAATTGCCAGTTTATTTGTTGCCAATTCTGCAACAAATAAAATTAAAGTGTACAAGGGTATGTCATACTGTTTTCATAATTAGGTTAATTTTAAAATAAATGTCTATGCCTCTTTAAAATTTTAGTTTTTTAATTTTAGCAAACTATTATAAAAACCACTGGTGATACTATTTTCTCTAAAATATTAGCTTAAACAAAAGCTTTTTAATGGTTCTTCAACATTATTATCATTTATGTGGAATTCATTTATACACCTATTTTACCTTTTAGCTTTTACTAACCTTACAAAGTTTATACATTTTCATACAGAGTGGTCTAATTTGAGTTTTCTTTAAAACATCATTTAAACTCAATAGATAAAATGAATCTTGAGCCTACACAATAAATGTCATATATGATTTTGTTGCTTAGGGAAAACTAACTTTTCTTGAGGAAATTTGCTAGCTGTTAACAAAAGGTACTAGTAGAAATTACAGTATTTATAGCATTTTCATTACAAATAGATTCTCCAAAGCTCTGACTTGATTCAAAACAACTCATCATATATTCTTTCATAATTTCCTTTATATTCATAACAGACTGGGTGATAGGAGGAGGGGATAGGATTGAGAAGGCAACTAGGACCTTTAAAATACAATCAAGTCATTGAGATTAAATGGGACTGTGGCACGTTGTGGCTTTAAAATTATACAGAACAGAAACTCAGGGTCTAAAATTTTACATTTTAATCATTAAAAAAATCTCCCACAACTTTATAAGAAAGTGCCTTACTGTAGCAGGTGCTCAGTAAATACTTGTGGAACAAACTGGCTTGGCTCATCAATACCAAACCAAGTTCACTACTATCATTAGATAGCCCCACTGGACTTCCCACTAGATGGCAGTCCCACACAGAGATGTCTCCTTTGCAATTTGCTTGGTAGAAAAATTGCATTTATGTGAAAACCTGTGTTTTTTTTTTTTAATATAACAACAGCAAAATCTTAGAATAAATATTTTAAAATTAAAACCACTTCAATGTTTTGTTGTAATTTGTTTTCCAGTTTTTGTTTTGATTTCTAAAATCAATTTTGACAATTATAAAATTATAGTCGTCCTGGAAAATAATACAACTCTTGGGTTCAGGTCACTTGTATGAAATTATTACATGTGGGAACACTTCTAGGGGTAGAGAAGGTGTGAGAAAAGCAAGCACTGAAAGAACTTTCCTCATTCATCATGGTACAGCTATGTAGTGGGGTTGTTCTTCTTTAAAGCCAAGCACACCAGAAGTAGTACTTGGAGCATTTTGCTTGCAATGACTGATAACCATTATTCATGACCAAGGGAAGCACAGATAAGTGAGACTGAACAGAACACCATAATTCACTTCTATTATCCAATAAATCTTGCAAAAAAGATTTTAATCCTAGTATGTGGCATTGTAATTAGAGTCTATCATAGCTGAAGTTGAGGAACCATTTAGAGATACAAGAAGGTTATTTGTGCCCTACTTTTATTATTAAAATTTAATATGCTAAAAATAATGAACTAAATATGTGAAAACTAGTTTTTGAATAAGGTTGGTATGTGATAGTCAAAAATTTAATATTAATGGTTTAACTACGATTTTTATGTCTTGTACAGGTTGATAACTTTCAATATTTGTCACAACCTTAGGGAAAATTTTTGGTGCTATTTAAATAATTTTTGAAATTATTTCAAATTAAAATAATAAATATTTAACTTTGTTGTTTATTTTCAAATAGTATACATTTTCTACAGACAATTCATTTCCTATTCTAGGAGCAATAAGATTTTGTTTAAAATACAGAATGATTTCTCATTATTTTAACATTTCCCCAGTAAAACTTGCTTTTATCATTTATACATGTCCTCAAAGTATCTTATGCAATTACCTTATTAAGTGGAGAAATGAGTTTAAAGTGTCAGGACAATTCTCTTTCATAACTTGAATATGAAGATACAGTAAAAAAGCATGACAATAGATATTTATAATTTAAAATTCAAGGATCTTGTTTTTTAAAGGCAAAATCAATATAAATGATACATTGCTATATATAGTCCCCTTCTAGGTACTGGGAAAGTAAACCATAGACTTTTTCTTTCTACCATTTGAAAAAAAAATGTAATATATTATAATGTATAGAAATTATGGGACTTTGGTATCTATATGAGCAAGGATTTCCCATCTCAAAGTATAATACTGTAATGCATTTGAGCTTAACTGATACTGTTAAAATGAAAATAAGTTAATGATGGAAACACTGGTGACTCTGAAAAAACTAAGGTTTATTAAATATTTATAGTGTTCCTAACCCATTGAATTTTTGAATTTTATTATTTATAATTTTGTTTAGATAATGGAAGTTTTTAAAAAATTGAAATCCAATTGACATAAAGTTGTGTAAGTCTAAGGTGTACAACACGTTGATTTGATACATTCATATATTGCAATATGATTACCACTGTAATATTAGCTAACACCTCCATTACCCCACATAATTAACATTTCTTTCTGGTGGTGAGAACATTTAAAATCTAGTCTCTTAGCAGCTTGAAGTGTATAATACAGTACTGTTGACTATAATCACAATGTTGTGCATTAGAGCTCCAGAACTTACTCCTCTTATAACTGCAAGTGTGTGTCCTTTGACCAATATTATCTCCTAATTCTACCACCCCACTGCCCTTGGCAAGCACCATTTTACTCTCTGTTTCTACAGTTCAGCTTTTTCAGATTATACATGTAAGTGAGTTGTTTGTATATTTTAGAAATTAATCCCTTGTTGGTTGCATCATTTGCAAATATTTTCTCCCACTGTGTAGGTTGTCTTTTCATTTGTTTGTAGTTTCCTTTTCTGTGCAAAAGTTTTAAGTTTAATTAGGTCCCATTTGTTTATTTTTGTTTTTATTTCCATTACTCTAGGAGGTGGATCAAAAAAGATATTGCTGCGATTTATTTCAAAGTGTGTTCTGCCTATATTTTCCTCTAAGTTTTATAGTGTCCGACCTTACATTGAGATCTTTGATCCCTTTTGAGTTTATTTTTGTGTATGGTATTAGAGAATGTTCTAATTTCATTCTTTTACATGTAGCTGTCCAGTTTTCCCAGCACCACTTATTGAAGAGACTGTCTTTTCTCCATTGTATATTCTTGGCTCTTTTGTCATAGATTATTTGACCATAGGTGCATGAGTTTATTTCTGGGCTTTCTATCCTGTTCCATTGATTTATATTTTTGTTTTTGTGCCCATACCATACTGTTTTGATTATTGTAACTTTGTAGTATAGTCTGAAGTCAGGGAGCCTGATTCCTCCAGCTCCATTTTTTTTTCTCAAGATTGCTTTGGCTATTCAGATTCTTTTGTGTCTCCATACAAATTTTATGATGTTTTGTTCTAATTCTGTGAAAAATGCCATTGGTAATTTGATTGGGATTGCATTGAATCTGTAGATTTCCTTGGGTAGTATAGTCATTTTGACAGTATTGATTCTTCCAATCCAAGAGCATGGTATATCTTTCTATCTGTTTGTGTCTTCTTTGATTTCTTTCTTCATTGTCTTCTAGTTTTCAGAGTACAGGTCTTTTGCCTCCTTAAGTAGGTTTATTTCTAGGTATTTTATTTCTGATGTGATGGTAAATGGGATTGTTTCCTTAATTTCTGTCTCTGATCTTCTGTTGTTAGTGTATAGAAATGCAACAGATTTCTGTGTATTAATTTTGTATGCTGCAACTTTTCCAGATTCATTGATGAGCTCTAGTAGTTTTCTGGTTGCGTCTTTAGGATTTTCTATGTATATTATCATGTCATCTGCAAACAGTGACAGTTTTTCTTCTTTTCCAATTTGGATTCCTTTATTTCTTTTTCTTCTCTGATTGTTGTGGGTAGGACTGAATAAAAGTGGTGAGAGTGAGCATTGTTTTCTTATTCCTGATCTTAGGGGAAATGCTTTCAGCTTTTCACTGTTGAGTATGATGTTAGCCATGGGTTTGTCATATATGGCTTTTATTATGTTGAGGTGTGTTCCCTCTATGCTTACTTTCTGAAGGGATTTTGTCATAAATTGGTGTTGATTTTATCAAAAGCTTTCTCTGCATCTACTGAGATAATCATATAGTTTTCATTCAATTTGATAATGTGACAGTCAATCACTCATTGAATTGTGGATATTGATAAATCCTTGCCTCCTGGGGTAAATCCCGCTCAATCATGGTGTATGATCCTTTTAATGTGTTGTTGGATTTGGTTTGCTAGTATTTTGTTAAGAATTTTTGCAACTATGTTCATCAGTGATATTGTCCTGTAATTTTCTTTTTCTTGTGATATCTTTGGTTTGGTATTAGGGCGATGGTGGCATAGAATGCGTTTGGAAGTGTTTCTTCCTCTGTAACTTTGGAATAGTTTCAGAAGGATAGGTATTAACTCTTCTCTAAATGTTTGGTAGAATTTGCCTGTGAAGCTATCTGGTCCTAGACTTCTGTTTGTTGGGAGTTTTTAAATCACAGTTTCAATTTCAGTACTTGTAATTGGTTTGTTCATATTTTCTATTTCTTCCTGGTTCAGTCTTGGGAGATTGTACCTTCCTAAGAATTTGTCCATTTCTTCTAGATTGTCCATTTTATTGGCATACAGTTGCTTATAGTATTCTCTTATGGTCCTTTGTATTTCTGTGATGTCAGTTGTAACTTCTCCTTTTTCATTTCTAATTTTGTTGATTTGGGACTTTTCCCTTTTCCTTCTTTCTCTAGTTGCTTTAGGTGTAGAGTTAGACTGTTTATTTGAAATTTTTCTTGTTTCTTGAGGTAAGCTTTTATTGCTATAAACTTCCCTCTTAGAACTTCTTTTGCTGCATCCCATAGGTTTTGGATTGTCATATTTTCATTTGACTTCCTCTTTGACTTATTCAGTGATTGGTTGGTTGTTTTAGTAGCATGTTGTTCAGCCCCCACATGTTTGTGTTTTTTGCAGTTTTTTTCTTGTAGTTGATTTCTAGTCTCATAGTGTTGTGGTTGGAAAAGATACTGGATATGATTTCAATTTTCTTAAATTTAGGCTCTTTTGTAGCCTAGCATGTGATCTATCCTGGAGAGTGTTCCATGTGAACTTGACAAGAATGTGTATTCTGCTTTCAGATGGAATGCTCTATGAGTATCAATTAAGGCCATTAGGCCTAATGTGTTATATAAAGCTCTGAGTTTCCTTATTGATTTTCTTTCTGAATGATCTTTCCATGGATGTAATCAGGGTGTTAAAATCCCCTACGATTATTGTATTACTACTGATTTCTCCTTTTATGTCTGTTAACATTTGCCTTATATAATGAGTTGTTCCTATGTTGAGCACATATGTATTTATAATTGTTTTACCTTCTTCTTGATTTGACCCTTTGATAATTATGTAGTGTCCTTCTTTGCCCCTTGTCTTTACTTTAAAGTCTATTTTGTCCAATATGAGTATTAATACTCCAGCTTTCTTCTGATTTCTATCTGCATAGAATACCATTTTCTAGCCCCTCACTTTCAGTCTGTATGTGTCTCTAAATCTGAAGTGGGTCTCTTGTAGACAGCATATATATGGGTCTTATTTTTGTATCCATTCAGCCAGTTTGTGTCTTTTGGTTGGAACATTTAATCTATTTACATTTGAGGTAACTACCGGTATGTATGGCCTTACTGTCACTTTGTTAATAATTTTGGATTTGCTTTTGTAGGTCTTTTTCTTCCTTACCTCTTATGTTCTCTTCTCTTATGATTTGGTGAATATCTTTAGTGTTGTGTTTGGATTCCTTTGTGTGTGTGTGTGTGTGTGTGTGTGTGTGTGTGTGTATCTATAATATAGATTTTTGCTTTGTGGTTACCATGAGATTTGTATAGCGGTCTGTATATACATGATTGTTTTAAGTTGCTGATCTCTTAATTTCAAATGCATTTTAGATATTCTTTATTTGTACTCTCCTCCTGTCACAGTTACTGGGTTTGATATCATATTTGTGTGTGGATGATTTCCTATCTTTACTGTTTGTTTGCCTTTATTGGTGAACTTTCCCATTTCATAATTTTCTTGTTTATAGTTGTAGCCTTTTCTTTTCTGCCTGCGTAAGTTCCTTTAGCATTTGCTGTAAAGCATTTTTGTAAAGTTTTGTGGTGCTGAATCTTTTACCTTTTGCTTGTCTGTAAAGCTTTTGATTTCCCCATCAAATATGAATGAGAGTCTTTCTGGGTTGTAGGTTTTTCCCTTTCATCACTTTAAATATATAGTGCCACTTCCTTCTGCCCTGCAGAGTTTCTGCTGAAGAATTGGCTGATAGTCCCCTCATCTCATGGGGATTCCCTTGTATGTTATTTATTGCTTTTCCCTTGTTGCTTTTAATGTTTTCTTTGTCTTTAACTTTTGTCAATTTGATTACCATGTGTCTCAGTGTGTTCCTCCTTGGGTTAGTCCTGTATGGGACTCTCTGTGCTTCCTGGACTTGGGTGACTGTTTTCTTTTCCATGTTAGGGAAGTTTTCAGCTATTAGCTCTTCAAATGTTTTCTCAGGCCCTTTTTCTCTCTCTCCTCCATCTGAGACCCCTGTAATATGAATGTTGGTGCATCCATTCTTTTCCTGAGTTCTTGGATCATCTTTATGATCATTACTCTGAACTCTTTCTCGGGTAGATTGTCTATCTCCACTTCACAGTTGTTATTCTGGGATTTTATCTTGTTTCTTCACCTGGAACATATTCCTTTGCTGTCTCATTTTGTTTAAATTTCTATTTGTATTTTTATGTATGTATTAGATTAGTTACATTTCTCAACCATGGAGAAGTGGCCCTCTGTAGGGGATGTCCTATGTATCACAGCACTACACTCCCCTCTCGTCACCCAAGGGCCAGGGACCAGCTGGTCCCAGAGTATGTTCTGACCTGTGTTTTTGGACTCAGTTCTGAAGGCTGTGGGATTGTAGTTTTCTTGTTTCTGATGTCTGCCCCTTGGTGGGTGAGGCTGTTCTAGAGGCTTGTGCAGGCTTCCTGGTGGTAGGGGCTGTTGATTGCCCACTTGTGTGTGGAGCTGGGTCTTGGCCCTCTGGGGGACAGTGTCGTGTTAAGGGGCATACCTAGAATTGACTGTAGGCTCAGGAAGTCTTCAGGCAGACTGTGTGCTGATGGGTGGAGTTGTGTTCCTACCCTGTTAGTTGTTTGGACTGAGGCATCCCAGCACTGAAGCCTACAGGCTGTTAGGTGGGGGCAGGTCTTAGTGCTAGTGACCCAAGCAAGATGTATGCCTCCATCAAGAGTTCAAGTAATGAACACTCCCTGATATCTCCACCACCAGTGTCCAAATCCCCAGCGTGAGTCACAGCCACCCCTCACCTACCCAGGAGACCCTCCAAGACCAGCAGGCATGTCTGGACCAGGCTCCTATGAAGTCACTGATTTTTCTCTGGGTCCCAGTGCATGTGAGAACTTGTGTGCACCCTCCAACAGTGGAGTCTCTAGTTCCCCCAGTCCTGTGGGGCTCCTGAAATCAAACCCCACTGGCCTTCAAAGCCACATGCTCTGGGGGTTCCTACTCCCAATGCTGGACCCCTAGGTTAGGGTGCCTGACATGGGGCTCAGAGCTCTCACTCTTGTGGGAAAACTTCTGCAATATAATTATTCTGCAATATAATTATTCCCAGTTTGTGGGTCATCCACCTGAGTGTTATGGGATTTGATTATATCACATGTGCACCCCTCTTACTATCTCATTGTGGTTTCTTCTTTATGTATTTGGATGTAGCATATCTTTTTTGGTAGGTTTCAGTCTTTTTTTAATCAATGGTTATGCAACAGTTAGTTGTGATTTTGGTGTGCTCATAAGGGGAGGTGAGCTCAAGGTCTTTCTACTCTGCTATCTTGTCTCCCTCATTGAATGTTTATTTCACTTTAGGCAGAGTCATTTGTGAAGACTAAATGAGATCATTAATGACAATCTCAACTCAAATAGGGAAACTGATACTCAGAGCCATGAAGTGGCTTTATCTGAGGTCACTAGTCAATGAGGATTAAATATTTTCTAACAACAACAGCAAAAAGACCAAAAATTAAACTTGAGCTCTTCCATGGTTCTAGAATTTCAGTTACAGGTATTAATTATATTACACATAATACTAGCACACAGGTCTCTGATATACTGTTCATTTCCTATTCAACCTTTTTATCCTTGCTGGGCATTATTTTGAATAGTCCCATTGCAATGTCTTTAAGTTCACTGATCTTTTTTTTTTGCATTGTCTTATCTGCTCTTAATCGCATCCAGTATTTTTTTTTCATATATTGTATTTTTCATCTCCATAAATTTTATTTGGGCTCTGTTGATGTATTTCATTTCTTTTATTATATCCAGAATTTCTTCAACCTTCTTGATCATATGGAACATATTTATAATAGCTGTTCTAATGTCTTTTTCTCCTATCTCCACCATCTTTGTCATTTCTGGTTTCGTTTCAATTGGTTGAGTTTTTTTCTCTTGGTTATGTTTCTGTGCATGAATGATGATTTTTAATTGTATGCCAAACATTATAAATTTAAGATGTTAGGTGCTGGATTTTGTTTATTTAAATAATTTTCTTTTCTGGAATAGAGTTTAAATTACTTGAGATCAGTTTGACCCTTTTCATGACTTGTCTTTTAGCTTTGTTAAGATGAGCCTAGAGCAGCCTTTAGTCTCAGGCTGATTTAGCTGAGCTAGTAAGGTGATACCCTTCTGAGACTCCTACTTCATGCCTGATGTATTGGAAAATCTTTCTATTCTGACTGGTGGGAAAAGAAGGTATTCTCTACCCTAGTGAACTCCTAGAATTATTCAGCTTATTATTTTTCACTGGTTCTTTTCACAGTCTTGGGAATTTTTCTCTCATATATGTACAGATTAGTACTCCACCAAATGATTGGTTGGACCTCTCTGCAGATTCCTGGAGCTCTCACTATCTCTGTAACTCCCTGCTTTCTTGCCACACAAATCCTAGTCACTTTGTTCTTCACACCTCTAATGTCTCTTTTTCCTCTGATTGGTGAGACCACTGAGCAGCATTTGGATACTCCCTTCTTTTCTGTAAGTTGGAAACTGCCCCAAAACCAAAAACTTAGTCTTCATATTTCTTTGAATAACTTTCTATATGAGAAACAATAGAATTCTTAAGATAATTCTCAATTTGATTAGGCACAGTATTCTAAAGTTGACAAAAGAGGATCATAGATTATCTAAGAGTTATTAGTTATAGGCCCTACAAGGCAGACAGAAAAGAATATAGGTTAAAATTATTTAAAAGATATTGAACGTAGGGTGAAGGCAATGATCTCTTTCTTGATAGAATTTCGGAATGTGCAAATGTATGTATTGTCAAAACTTAAGCAAGTATACAATTCAGATTTCTGCATTTATTGGATGTAAATTTTACATAAAATGAAAAACTTTATAAATAATATTGAATTATAATTAATAATATGCATACTGAAATATTTAGAGACAAGCTACATATACCTATAGTTTACTTTGCATCAAAAAAAAGATTGATGAATAGATGGACAGATAGATGAAAAAAATGTGATGAAACAAATATAATAAAATGTTAACGGCAGAACATGATGAAGAATTTAAGGATATTCCCTCTAAAATTCTTTTGACTTTCTTGTGTGTTGGAATTTTTTTCATGAGAAAATGTTGAATAAATTGAATATATACATATTTTTTGCACAAAAAGTACAGAAAAACAGGGTAAGAGATAAAATACCAGGAGCCAAGAAGAAAGGAACCAGACAATCAAAGATTTCCTGACATGCTTCTTTTATTTTAAAATATTTCACAGATCTATGAAGTGAAAATTAACCAAGACTCAGGGGAAAATTTGTGGGTGTCTGCGGGTGTTTGCAGGAACTTATGAATACCACTGAACATCTGCAAAAATATTTTCTATTCACTATGTACTATTCACAGATACTTTTTCAATGGACAAGACAGCTTGGAAAAGCTGGTATGAACCAAACTGTATGATGGGAAATTCTTGGCCCATAAATGCTTTAGTCTCTTCTGAGTACAATGTGTTTAAATAATTTTACTTGCTGTATTTCTGAATGTGTTGGTACAGTGTAATGCATACTTTTCCATCTGGAATTATGTACTCTGAAAAAGTGGCTGAAAGAAATGACTCATGCTATGTCAGAAATAACAAATAAATACTAAAACTTATATTTTTATATTTATTATTTTTATTTGAATACCCCAGAAAATCTTAGATATAATAACATTTTTACTTGTCCAGAAACTTATGTAATTAGAGAGGGTAGTGGTTTACAATCCTGGACAAGATTACATGATCGTGAGTCTGGCTATACATTTACTAGCTAAGAATCTTCAGTTTTCTTACTTATAAAATGTATGTGATAATAGTAGTAATCTCCTAGAGTTGTTGTGAGGGTTAAATAAACACTTATAACAGAGCCTGACACATAGTGTAGTGAGTGCTTAGCAGATGTTAGCCAGCATTCTTTTTTTTTTTTTTTTGCGGTACACGGGCCTCTCACTGTCGTGGCCTCTCCCGTTGCGGAGCACAGGCTCCGGACGCGCAGGCTCAGCAGCCATGGCTCACGGGCCTAGCCGCTCCGTGGCATGTGGGATCTTCCCGGACCGGGGCATGAACCCACATCCCCCGCATCAGCAGGCGGACTCTCAACCACTGTGCCACCAGGGAAGCCCAGCCAGCATTCTTAAACCTAGGCTTACAGCTAGAAAAATTCATAGGATAAGTTCTACACATATTTAGAGATCACTAGGATGTGAAACAACAGACCTAGAATTCTGGTTCTGTGGTCTATTCTAACCATAGAAAGTATTATATTAAAACATGATCCACAAAATCTTGGAAAATTAATAAATAAAAGTTAGTTTAGTGTCAAGTTGCTTAAAGGGTTCCCAAAGGAGTTCTAAAACACAACTTTGAGAAAGAATTCCAAGACCCCCTCCATGGTATGGTTGGCTGACTATTTTAGGATAGAGCTTAAATTTCACTATGTCCTTTACTACTTCAAGGTTCTCTTGCTCTGAGGCAATCTGTAGAACAATCATGTGGAGAAAAATGAAGTAGTGTTCCAAAAGAGAAAACAACTAATAAGAAATAACGAGTGGATGAAAAATTATTAGTTTGTTTCAGCATGAATGTGTGGTGACACATTTTTCTAAAATATATAATATACTTTATGTTCTTAAAATATGCCAACCTTATAAGACATTGATTTCTTAGAGAAAATGAAATGTTATTTAAACACAAGTGTATTCTACCTGTTGAGATTCGTTAGTTATGAGTACAGTTTCTGAGGCAACATTCTTGCCCTCATGAAAAGTTCTAATGTTACTCTCTTCCCTGTGCATAGAATACTGTTGCATACCATATTAATTAGCAAGAGCTAATCCATACCCATCTCATAAACATAGGCAGCTCTCTTTCAGATTGCTTTGGAAAAAATAGCCAAAAGAAGACTGGAAATGATAAAATGTTGACTCATGGAATCATTGAAATTAGGTCCAGTGTTGGTCGGACACTGTCTTTGACTTATCTAGCCCAGGTGCCTGGGCTAGAGTCTTGGTGAACTACTTCATTTGGACTGGAAATTCAGATTGTTTGTATGAATACACATTCCGAAGAGTTTTGACACAGAAAGCTAAAACCCGTGTTGATGGATGTTTTACTCATTTGTTAGTTACACATTACACTGTAGCTCTGCATTTTCCCCCTCATATTGGGTCTGGCTTATCATTTTTGGATACTGAAGGCATGTCTGTTTCAGTTATAAAAAACACAATTTTTTAATGCAACGAGAATTCGTTTTAGAATATAAGCGCAATGGGAAAGAAAATGTCATTGTGAGTTCTTAGTTACATTACTAATCATCTAATTGAATTTTAATGGAGAGAGGAAGATGCCTAGGGGTTATACTGAAAACATATTTTCACCCATTTATATTTATCATTCAAATAAACTGGTAATAATATACAGCAAAAATGTCAGTCATATTTAGCTTCTATGCAGATTAGAACAGCCACAATTCCTATCCCACTATCCTTTTGTGTCCATCACAGTCCCAAGCAACCTCAGCCTCCAATGTGTTAAATAAATCATTATCTAAAAATGTGAAAGCTTAGGTGCATGACATCCTGCAAGCAGTCACTTTGTGTTTATTTTCTACAGTAACAGAATCTTTGATCTCTCTTACTTATCATGGAAGAATTCTGAAATAAAACTACTTAACAACACAACAGTTTATATGCACTCTTCCTTAGGCTAACAAAATAATATAATTCACAATGTAATACACTGAGTTTACAGAAAAATCATTAGGTAACTCCTTGCCCTTATAATAAGCAACGATGAAATTGATATGACTTGGTCAACTTGTGAATCAAATGCACCATCCCAAGGTATAATGCATTAATTTGACACGAAGTCAACCTGCGCTGGTTGTTAACATACCAAGGACTGGAATCTTATCCTGTGAGAGGGAGGAAAAATTCAAACAGTAAATTGAACACAGAGAAGACATTTTCAAAGGCAGTTGTCAGGATCAGAAAGGTAGTTGGTTTTGTTGCAAGAATGTGTTGGATCTAAGAGATCCTGTCCAGCATAGTTTCACTAATTGAAAGCAGTTTTCTCTATGTTTATGCTTCCCATGAGATGGAAACCAGGAAGCCCAGGAAGTCACCCACAGACTTCCCTCAGTAATTAGGGCCATAAAGGAGAGGACACAGCACACTAAGCAGAGACAAGTTAAAAGGCACAAGGAAAGAGAAAAGTTTTTCCTCTTTACGAGTGGGATGTGGATTTTGAGAATGAGAAGCAGATTGAGTTACAGGATCCATGAACCTTTGGGTATAATTCTGTAGAGAACATTCTGAGAACCAGTGATATAAGGGGACATGTTAAGGAACTCTTAATCAATGACATTTTATCTTGGTTTTAGGGTTCATTAATATTTCTTCTTATGTTGATGTATAAGAAATTTGAAAAAAATTGAATGTATGCTAAACTATTCATCAGTTTCCTCACAGGAAACAGAAGTTACATTTAGCTTTATTTAAAGAGATTTGGGAAGGGCTAAGGGAACCAATAAAAGAAGTTGACACACCAAGGAAATAGCAACAGTGGAAACCCATTACTAAGACTAAAATGACAGTACAAGGAAAGAAGTTACTAGAGCCTATGAAAGCTCAAGCAATTTAAGGGAACCCTCATGGCTTCTTTCATCTGTTCTCTTATCCTCTGCCAAAACTTTCATTAGCTGAACCCAACTAGAAGTCCAAGGGCAGTGAAACTGGGGAGAAGTAGTCTTTAAGTTTATCTCCTCCTCATCTCGAGTCACAGAGCAGGCCAAAAACAAAAGGTGGAGAATGAATCAGGGGAAAAATGAAGAATTAAGTACTATAGTAATAGAGAACAAAAGGGATCATGATTGATAGAAACAGTTTGTCCCAAATTCTAGGATCCTCAAATATGTTAAAAGTCACAATGGGGTCTGTGGAGGGAATATTATCAGATAAGTCTGACTAAAAATAATATTTTCCTTTCTAGGTTGTTGACCTAAAACAGAGAGACTGACAGTTATTTCTCTAGCAAAAGTGGGCTTATTTGGGATAAACAAATAATTGCAGTTCGGGGTCTGCAGCCATGGCAAGCCATGTGCAACTCCTCAGTAAAAATGGAGAGAAGAACTCTTTTAAAGAGGGAAGAAAGGAGTTAGGAGGACTAGAGTAAACAAAGAGTTCAAGGCTTTTCATTGGTTGACTTGTGACTATCTCTCCTTGGCTGAGCTCTTGCCAGGCAAGAAGAGGGAGTCTTTCTTCTTCCTGCTGGGTTCTGCTGTCTTCATAGGGCATGAGAGCTCCCCCTTTCTGGTGTCTCAACTCTACTTAATTGAGGTTTCTGTTAATTTTTTCATGGTTTGACCTGAGAAAGAAAGGATGCCTTACAGATTATTATCAGAGCCTCAGTTTCTTCAAGAGACCAGTGGAGAGTGGTTGGGGAATCTGACATATTTGGAAATCTTAGTATATTTAGAAAATATTCTAGAGAACTTTGAGAAAGCTTAAAAATATCTCTTTAACAACTTGCCTTGAAGAGATAAGGTTGAAATCTTCGGTTGACAAGTGTTCTTTTGCACTGCTCTTATATTTGTGTAGAATGATTGTTTCTTAACAATGGGTAAACTCAGGTTTAGACATCTCTCTTGTTATTCTCTTTGGTCTGATAAATATAGACAACTAAAGATCTTTTGGAGATTGGGTGTATATTATAGGATGTTTTATAGATCAAACATCTCACAAATTTGTCTTTGAATTGTCACTAGAATCTCAGTCTGGCGTTGTCAGGGGAATCCTTGATAGGTCCACTGGGATTGTTGATGTTGGAGCTTGGAGAGAAGCAGGCTTGAAAGAGTTATCACCACATCAGGAAATCAAATCCCCAAAATATTTTATATCTTGATCTGAGTTTTGCTTCAAGGGTGTATATATGTTTTGGTATTATAAAAAATAAATATTTGGTCTTTCCCCCCTGTCCCTGGCACAGAGCTCCTAAAAGCCCTGGAATTTTCTGAATGATGAGTTTTGTTTTTTCTTTTTTTGGTGTGCTAATGAGATGACTGGTGACTGGACCTCTAGATAGCTTCAGGATGGAGGCTGGTCACCAGAAAGACCAAGCAAGACATGATTAGCAGACTAGAACTTTCAGTCCTCTCCCCAGGGAGGGAAGAAGGACTAAACTTGAGGTTAGTAACTGATGGACAATCATGCCTATATAATGAAACCTTCATAAAAGCTCTAAATATTAGGGTTCAGGGAGTTTCTGAGTTGGTGAACACATCAAGGGTGATCTGCTCTGAGAGGGCATAAAAGTTCTGCACTACCCTCTCACTTATAAGCCTGAGAGGGCAGGGAGTTAATGTGTCCTAAAGAACCCAGGAGGCTTTCAAGTGTCAGAGCTCTCAGATATGAGGAGTGGAAATGATGCACGAGACCGAAGAAAAATACATTGTCTTTGGAAAAATCTGTCTGAGGAATAGTTGACCCCCACGTCTGCTTGCAGACTGCCCCTCAGACAAAAAAGTGGAAGAAATGGAAACTAAATCCAAATAGAGATGCTTCTCCATTTAAAATTATTAACACTTTAGTAAAATCTAGTGCAACTTTTTAATGGCCAAAGTAAAATTCAGTGTTGTCTTATTTAGGAATCTACCAGAATTGAGGGCAGATTCTTACACACTTCCAGTAGTAAGTAATGTCCACCAGCAAACAAGGCAAAATTATGTATACATATTTATTTTTATTGCTTTATTATTACATATGAATCAACAACTTAGGATAACCACTCATTTGAAGAAATTAGGAACATAAGAGAGAATGATCAAGATAAAGAAATAGGGAAATATGACCTGGAGGAAGCAGATATTTTAGGAAGACGCTATTAAGATAACAGAAAAGAGAACAATAACAAAAATTCTTAAAAATATTAAATGTTCTCTAATTAGTCTCATTTTTAAGTGAGATTTTAAGTGAGATTCTCCCTAAAGAAAAACCCAGAATGCTCTAAAGAGAATATCAGAGAATTAGAGAAGCTTCATGGAAAATAAACAAGTGAATGTTGCAATTAAAACAAACAAAAATAAGCCACAACAATAAATATGAGAGAAAATATAAAACATAGATATTATTAATTCAAGGAGTCCAACATTAAAATAGCAAGAGTTTCAAAAAGAATAACTAAAATGGAAAAGTATGCAACATTTGTGAAAGTATTCCCAATTTTCCACAAACTTGTCCCAATTTTTCTTCTTCTTTTTTTTTATATATATATAATAATCATCCTGACAGGTGTGAGGTGATATCTCATTGTGGGTTTGATTTTCATTTTCCTGCTGATTAGTAATGTTTGGTATCTTTTCATATACCTTTTGGTCATTATATGTCTTATTTGGAGAAATGTCTATTCAAATCCTTTGCCCAATTTAAATTGGGTTTTTTGCTATTGAATTGTAGGAGTTCCATATATTTTTTTCATATTAACCCCTTGTCAGATATACGGTTTGCAAATATTTTCTCCCATTCTGTAAGTTTCCTTTTCACTCTGTTAGTTTCCTTTGCTGCACAGAAGCTTTTTAGTTTGATGCAGTCCCACTTGTTTATTTTTACTTTTCTTACCTGTTCTTTTGGTGACATATCCATGATTTCATGGATTGCCAAGACCAATGTTGTAAAGTTTTCCCCCCAATGTTTTCTTCTTGGAGTTTTACAATGTGAGGGTCTTACATTTGCATCTTTAATCCATTTTGAGTTGTTTTTTGCATATGGAGTGAGAAAGGTCCAATTTCATTCTTTTATATGGGGATATCCAGTTTTTCGAGCACCATTTGTTGAAGAGACTATCCTTTCTCCATTATGTATTCTTGGCACACTTGTTGAAGATCAGTTGACCCATATATACATAGGTTTATTTCTGGGCCTTCAATTCTGTTCCATTGGCCTATATATCCATCTTTGTGCCAGTACTATACTGTTTTAGTTACTGTAGCTTTGCATTATAAATTGAAATCAGGAAGCGTGATGCCTCCAGATTTGTTCTTTTTAGATTTTTTTTTCTATTTCTGTAAAAAATGCCACTGGAATTTTTATGGGAATAGCATTGAATCTGTAGATTGCTTTGGGCAGTATGTGTGTTTTAACAATGTTAAGTCTTCCAACGCTTATTTGTGTCAATTTGTTTCATCAATGTATTTAGTTTTCAGCATACAAGTCTTTTATTCCTTGGTTATGTTTATTCTGAAGTATTATGTTATTTTTGATCCTATGATAAATGGTATTGTTTTCTTAATTTCCTCTGTGAGTAGCTTATTGTTTGTACTTAGAAATGCAAATCGTTTTCATATGATTTGTACCCTGAAACTTTACTGAATTTTTTAGTTCTAACAGTATTTTTGGTGGAGTCTTTCAGATTTTCTATTTATAAGATTATGTCACTTAAAGACAGAGGATTTTACCTCTTCCTTTTTAATTTGGGTGCCTTTTATTTCTTTTTCTTGCCTAATTGTTCTGGCTCAGATTTACATTTGTTCTTTTGAAATACTAGAAACATTTTTATGTGTTATACCAAATTTAACCCTAGCATATATTTAGAAAGAGGCTATTTGAAATGGCAATGCACTTTGAGTCAGGGAGAGGAAAAAAATAGAAATTCGAAACTTCTTTCTGTTTATTCAAAATAAAAATACACTTAGAGTTATGAAAATATAGGTTTACCATTTCCACCTTGTAAGTTGATGCATTAAGTGCATAAAATTTTTGACTACATGAACATAGTATGAATGGAAGAGTATCTTGAGATTAAGTTTTCAAAATACTTTTTAATTTTTTTCATTAACTAGTAATCATTTATTACTGTTTCTTATATTTTTAGCTTTAAACATTTAAGCAATAGATAACTATGAAATAAAATTGCATGGTATATGCCTGAGAATTATATAAATGAATAATGGTAACAACTAACAGGATGAATAGAGGTGTTCATATTGAGAAAATGAATCATGAACAAATTTATTGATCACAGAACTAATACAGGTCTGCTTGTAATCTTCTTATATGCCCTCAAATGCCTCTAACATGGATGGAAATCCTATTGAAAACATTTGTTTTTAGTAGTTAGAAAAAAGGTGTTGAAAGTGGAGAGCTATTCCATGTTAAAGACAGACTATGAATCCAGTCACCATAAAGACTCTATAGTACACCATCTTCCTTTATCTGTCAGTGATGCTGGATAGTCTTCACAGGTACAGTATTGTGATTTACTGATTAAGATGGATTGTATTACTCAGCATGCCGTCTTCAATTTATTGGTTAAAGAATCTTAGGTGTTATTTGAAACTTAATCCTGATCCATGTAAACCCTTGGTATCTATTGAAATTCCCCACATCCCATGAGACTGAGCTTCCTCTGGAATGAGTAGTGACGGCTACAGTGCCTAGGAGATGATCCCACCATTTTTGAGCCAACACTGGGGTTCGAGCTCATTCTTTATCTGTCCCTCCATCAGTACCCACACTTACTTGCTCCACACACCCAAAGTCACATAGTGTCCCTGCAGGCTCCAGCTGCACCCTGTTTGACTACCTGGGAAACCTCATAACTCCACCTGGAACAGGCCCTGAATCCCTCATGTTGTTCAAAAAAAGAAAAAAGAAAAAAAAAGAGAAAAACCTCCAACACTAAGCTGAATGTGTTAGCTAACTTTATTGTGGTAATAATTTTGCAATATATATGTATTTTCTTTATAATTATTTTAATGTCTAAAGCATATAATATAAGGGCCAGAGCTTTCTCCCAGACTGAAGTTTATAAATTCTCAATTGGCTTGTGAGGTCAGTAGAGATACTTCTACTTGTCTAATTTAGTTTCCGGAAAGACTTTATTCAAGTCCCCAATGGTCATCTGATCAAATGTAATTATATTCTTCATCTTCTTCAGCTCTTTCTTGTGCTCCACAATTCTGGCCTTTGAGAGAGACAAAAACTCAGCATAACTTTTCACATCTTCTTTTTCTTCACTGTCCAACTGGCAGTATATTTATTCTCTGGCACAGAAACCTTCAAGACATTAAACTGAAATAGATGCTTTTTCATATTTTAAAGCAATGATAGGCTTATGCTTCTAGATTTTCTTTGGCTTTTCTTCAAACTAATAGAAGAAAAAAAGGAAGAAGCAACTATGTAGGATGTGTTTTTACTAAAATTATAAAACCATTAATGATGTTTTCATCAAGTCGAAAGAGATCATTTTTAACTCTTGAAAATGCTGGAAACAGCTCTTGTCTTTTAAAATTCCTCTATGCAGCATGTTTAAACATTTGTCTTTTGTTTGTTTTTGTTATTGTTGTTCACACACAATGCATGACTAAAGAGTCGGTTTTCAATTAAGTTCTAGTGAAAGTTAGCCACTTGCAACTCTTAGAAACTGCCAAAGTGACAAAAAGAGTTCTTCAGCGCATGCTTTACCAAAAAGCTTGTTACTGTTTTCATGAACGTATAAATGTTAGCATAGAGCACAAGCTTGGCTTTATAATATTGAAAAATAAGTGACTAGCTCATGTTTATGATGGTGGGAAGTGTGGTGTAACTTATGTCAAATATAAGTTTTAAATATTACAATGGAATCTGGCTAGTGACTTGCTGGAGACTTTGGACATAGCAGTGTGCTGTATTTGTGCAAGTACTTTGCAGAAAAGATTTCACTCATCTTTATAATATCCTTTTCATGGAAGGATATTTGAGTGGAGATTGGAGGGAAGATTGCTAGTTGCTTAGCAAATCAGAAGAGTTAGGAGGGGAATCAGGTCTTTCCAAACCTTGGTTCAGAGTTACATGTATTTCAGGTGATGCATCATTACAGTACGGCTTTGTCCCTGACTGTAACATGTGTATGGGAACAGTTTGTCACACGCTATGGAATTCTTCAAAAGATTGTCCCAAGTATTAATATTGCCAAAGACTCCAGGCATTGGCAAAAGCTCTTTCCATTTGTTACCCCATATGTGATATTTTTGTTTGTCTTGGTATGTGTAAAACTGGAAAATTTTGTTTATGGGATTTTTAATATGTGTGCATGATCTTAAGCAAAGTATCTTGTATTTAGAACAGCCCGTAAATATCCAAATAGATATAAAAATTTGAAGTTTATGAAAAAGTGTTCCAAATATCACAGCTACCATTAAAAGGGAATCAAGTGTACAACCTTTAGGATGAAGAGCAGCACCTCTCCCCCAATGGTTGTTTCTTAAAGGACCTAGAAAAGTTCAGGTGTAACGTGAGAAAAGAAACATTACAAATTGACAACCTTAGATATGGGCTCCTTAAGTAGCACTAAGCAACAGCTTATTCATTCATTCATTCATTCAATTATTTTCAGCTCATACAATGTACAAAGTACTGTGAGAATAAATAATCCAATTATCAGATCTTAAGTGCTTTAGGAAATTGAAAGTGCTTTAGTAAAACATCATCATTTTTCATTAATCAGATTACGAAACATTAAAAATATTTGGCAGTTTGAGGATTGCTGGTCAGGCATTTCATATGATGTCCCTCAGTGGGGATTTGTCTGATTTTTTCCTCATGATTAAGCTGCGGTTATGGGTTTGGGGGGAGGCTACAGAGGTAAAGTGCCATTCTCATCACATCATATCAAAGGTACATACTATCAGTATGACTTATCACTGTTTATGTTACCTTTTATCACCTAACTTTACTGTTGTCAAGTTTACCACAGTAAAGTTACTCTTTTCCTTTTTTTCCCTCCCTTCCTTTTCATAGTCCTTTTTGGAAAAAGCCCATGCTGAAAGTGTAGGGAGTTATGGTCTTCTTACTTGATGGTAGAATGTCTACACAAATTACAAGGAATTCTGTACAGGAGATTTGTTTATTTTTCCTAATTTACTTACTCATCATTTATGTATCATGAAGGACTTATGACAAAAACGAAGTCTGAGAAATTCTCATAGCCAAGAGTTGCCTAAGGAGACATAACTAAATGTGATGTGATATCCTGGATGGGATTCTGGAACTGAAAAAATACATTCGGGAAGAACTGTGGAAATATAAATAAAATATGGATTTTAGTTAATGATAATATAAAATATTGGTTCATTAATTGTAACAAGTATACTGTGCTAATATAAGATGTTAATATTAGGGAAAACTGGGTAAATCTCAGTACTATCTTTGCAAGAATTCTGTAAATCTAAAACTGTTCTAAAATTTTTAAAACTTACTAAATTAAAAACGTTCCCTTCCCACACAAAAAATATTAATGCATTCAGGAATTGTCAAGGTCTGGGAATCAAATCCACATAATTTTAGTGGAAATGTGAATGGGCACTCTCAGTCAGTAACTACTGAAATGTTAGTATGCACATATTCTTTGGTGTTTCAAACTCATTTCTAGGAATTTATTCAGTAGAAATGAAAGCAAAATGGAAGTGTGTCACTTTCAAAATGGAAGTGTGTCACTTACAAAATGGAAGCGTGTCATTGCTGCTTTTTTTGTAATAGTCATTACACAGTAAAACCTATAATAACTAAAACAAGCTACCTCAATATTCAACAAGGTGTAATGGTTGAGGGAATTGTGATACTTGTCCGTAGAGTCTCCATTATAGAGGTGGCTGAACCTAGAGTCTGTCATACAGAGTGAAGTAAGTCAGAAAGAGAAAAACAAATACCGTATACTAACACATATATATGGAATCAAAAAAAAAAAAAAAAGTGGTTGTGAAGAACCTAAGGGCAGGACAGGAATAAAGACACAGATGTAGGAAATGGACCTGAGGGCACGGGGAGGGGGAAGGGTAAGCTGGGACGAAGTGAGAGAGTAGCATGGACTAATATATACTACTAAATGTAAAATAGATAGCTAGTGGGAAGCAGCCACATAGCACAGGGGGATCAGCTTGGTGCTTTGTGACCACCTAGAGGGGTGGGATAGGGAGGATGGGAGGGAGATACAAGAGGGAGAGGATGTGAGGATATATGTATACATATAGCTGATTCACTTTGTTATACAGCAGAAACTGACACAACATTGTAAAACAATTAAACTCCAATAAAAATGTTAAAAAACAAACCAAAAAAAGGAGACTTCTCTATATGTATGTATTCTCTGGAAAATATAACTACAATATAATGAAGATATATATACCTATCTCCTACTTTTAAATAACCAGATAAACAAGAATATATTATATATGTATAGAATCATACACTCTGAACTATTAACAGAAGCTTCCTTAGAAAAGTATAATTGTAGTGGGGAATATTAACTTTTCATTTGTATCTCTTTCTTATTGGAACTGGTACAATCCTCGTTTATTCCTTTTATAATAAAACTATAGCTTTTCTTAGTAGAAGCAAAGGATGTGTTTGTTCACATATACATTATTTTTTGTAGTAGTTATTCTACAATTCATTAGTATGTTCTTAATCAAACTCAGTTCAAGTTCTCATAATTTCATTATCTGGAAATTATAAATCTAGAGCTCCTACCTAAATTTAAGAAAATTAGATGCCATTTAGTTATTAACTTTTTCATTCACTTAATGGTTCTCATAATATGTGCCTTCTAGGCTCATTGTATAGTTGGGGAGTTAGATGACTAATTAATAGAACAATGTAGTAAATGGCTTTACCTGTATAGGCTTTGTAAGTAATATGCCATTTTTACCGTAGAGCATTGAACATGAGGTGGGTGCTAAGAGGCTGTAAGACACTTGGTATAATGGAAACAAGCTTGGAGATATGTTATATCTGTAAAGTTAAGAAGAGGTCACATCACAGAAGTCATAATTGCTGTGTCTTGGGTGACCATCAAGTTTCACATCCCATGCCAAGTGCTTTCAGTTGATAGTGGTTTTCTGTAGCAAAGTGTTGAGACAGATCCTTAGGCTGAGTATATACTCTGTGGCAAAAACTGTGGCAACTGCTTGTTGATATCTGTCAAAGGCACTCACTAGATAGGGGTGACAGACCTTCCAGGTATTTGCCTGACACTCAGAGGTTTTTCAGTGTAGTTTTAATTTTTATCCAGTACTATTTAGCAAGCTATAGAGTTAACTCGAGAGGATTATTTTCCTTCTTAAAGTGGTGCACAAGAAGTAATTAAAAATAACTATTATGAATGTGATATTAGAACTTTATAAGAATAATGTATGTGTTCACATATACTTAAAATTTTTTTAATTGAAAGCAGTTCAAATCACTAAATTTGGATAATTAAGTTTAACAGTTTAAATCACAAACTCTCTGAAATATAGAATACAAATGAGTAAAAGAAAAACTCTCAAGTATAGTGATCACTTAATCCAGCCTGAACTCAACAGAGAAGTGACCACCAACTAGGACTGGGCATCAGTTTTCCCCATTCAGTATTCAGAATATAAAATGAAAAAATCCTAGGTAGCTTACAGCATTAATTCAATCATTATTAATTCATGGGATCATTTTATGATTCTTGAATGAAACCAACTATTTGGTACCTGGAAAGTCTATATGGTGATTGCTTAGAATCAGACCAGTAGTACAGGCATACCTCGTTTTATTGCACTTTGTTTTACTGTGTTTTGAAGATACTGCATTTTTTTACAAATTGAAGGTTGGCAGCAACTCTGTGTAGATCAGGTCTATTGGTGCCATTTTTCTAACAGCATTTGCTCACTTCCTGTCTCTTTGTCGCATTTTGGTATTCTCTCAATAGTTCAAACTTTTTACTTATTATATTTGTTATGGTGTTCTATGATGAGTGATCTTTGGTGCTACATTGTAACTGTTTTGATGTGCCACAGAGCAACTCTGCCCATCTCTCTCCCTCTCCTCAATCCTCCCTATCCCTGAGACACAACGATATTGAAATTAGGCCCATGAATAATCCTGCACTGGCCTCTGAGTGTTCAAGGGAAGGAAGAGTCGCATGTCTCTCATTTTAAATCAGAAGCTAGGAATGATTAAGTTTAGTGAGGAAGCCATGTCTAAAGCCTAGATAGGCCAAAAGCTGGACCTCTTGCACCAAATACAAAGCAAAAGTTCTTCAAGGAAATTAAAAGTACTACTCCAGTGAACAAAGGAATGATAAGAAAGTGAAACAACCATATTGCTGATATGCAGAAAGTTTCAGTGGTCTGGATAGAAGATCAAAACAACTACAACATTTCTTTAATTCTGTGAAAGCTGAGAGGGGTGAGGAAGCAGCAGAAAAAACTTTGAAGCTAGCAGATGTTGGTTCATGAGGTTTAAGGAAAGAAGCCATCTCCATAACATAAAAGTGCAAGAGGAAGAAACAAGTGCTGATGTAGAAGCTGAAGCAAGTTATCCAGATCTAACCAAGATAGTTAATGTAGGTGCTTGCACTAAACAACAGATTTTCAATGTACAGGAAACTGCCTTATAGTGAAAGAAGATACCATCTAGTACTTTCATAGCTAAAGAGGAGAAGTCAATGCCTGGCTTCAAAGCTTTAAAGGACAGGCTGATTCTCTTGTTAGGGGCTTATGCAACTGGTGACTTTAATTTGAAGCCAATGTTCATTTACCATTCTGAAAAACCCAGGGCCCTTAAAGACTGATGTCAAGTCAACTCTTCCTGTGATCTATAAATGGAACAATAAAAAACAATAACATCTGTTTACAGAATGGTTTACTGAATATTTTAAGCCCAGTGTAGAGACCTACTGCTCAGAAAAAAAATATTCCTTTGAAAATATTGCTACTCATTGACAATGCACCTGGTCAAGAGCTCTGATGGAGATGTACAACAAGATTCATGTTGTTTTTATGCCTGCCAACACAACATTCATTCTGTGGCCCATGGATCAAGGAGTCATTTCAACTGTCAAATCTTATTACATAAGAAATACATTTTGTAAGGCTATTGCTGCCAAAGAAGGTAATTCCTCTGATGGATCTGGGCAAAATAAATGGAAAACCTTCTGGAAAGGATTCACCATTTTAGATGCCACTAAGAACATTTGTGATTCATGGGAAGAAGTCAAAATATCAACATTAACATGAGTTTGGAACAAGGTGATTCTAATCCTCATGGTTAACTTTGAGGGAGTCAAGACTTCAGTGGAGGAAGGAACTGCAGATGTGGTGGAAATAGCAAGAGAACTAGAATTAGAATTGGAGCCTGAAGATGTGACTGAATTGCTGCAATCTCATGATAAAACTTAAATGGTTGAGGAGTTTCTTCCTATCTCAAGAAAGTTTCTTGAGATAGAATCTACTCCTGGTGAAGATGCTGTGAAGATTGTTGAAATGACAACAGTGGACTTAGAATATTACATAAATTTATTTGATAAAGCAGCAGCAGGTTTTGAAAGGATTGACTTCAGTTTTTAAAGTTCTACTGTGGGTAAATTGCTGTCAAACAGCATCGCGTGCTACAGAGAAATCATTTGTGAAAGGAAAAATCAGTTGATGTGGAAAACTTCACTGCTGTCTTATTTTAAGAAATAAAAACTGCTCCACCAACCTTCAGCATCCACCACCATGATGGGTTAGTAGCCGTCAACATGGAGACAAGATCCTGCACCAGCAAAAAGATTAGGACTTGTTGAAGGCTCATATGATGGTTAGCATATTTTTAGCAATAAAGTATTTTTTAATTAAGTAATATACATTTCCTTTTTAGACATAATGCTATTGCACACTAAGTAGACTATATTGTAAATATAACTTTTATATGCACTGGGAAACCAAAAAATTCACATGACTTGCTTTGTTGTGTTATTGACTTTATTGTTGTAGTCTGGAACTGAACCCACAGTATCTCCAAGGTATGCTTGTACATAATTAGGAAAAATCCGATGATAGTTGTAGATGGTGTATATAACATACAATTAGAAGATGTACAAGTGTAAATCCTTTTTTATCTAGAAACCAACTAACCAGGACATAAATTATCTCTGTCTCTAAATATGAATAAGGGTGGTTATGCATACATTAGTATGTGCATGTACAGACACAGACATTCTCTTTACCAGAGAGATACAACTTTGGAAAAATAAACCTCTGTAGCAGAGATTTATTGGTCAACATACATTAAACCTCATATGCTAAATAAGACTGTAAGATGTAGCAAATGATAACCCCAAGGCACTGTAAGACCTCCAAAACTCCAAAGGACTCAAATAGGAGAGAAGACAACTTTGATTTTAATTATTTTAATAAAAATCATTTTATAAGTTATAAATGTTAATCAAAACCCCTAAGTCCTTGAAAAATTTACATAATTCAAATACTCTTGCATTTTAGAGACTATTTAAATCATTAAAAATAAATACAACATTTCTTCTCAATTATAGAAAAATAAATGGATTAACCGTCTAACCTAATATTGTTAGAAACAAAATTTTTACATTTATAGTAATTAGCCAATTAACTAACTGTTCTAATATTTAATAATGAAATAAAAGATAGAGCTAATTTACATTATATTCCTTAAGAGCAAAGCAAAACTACATATGAAAAATTGAAGATAAAAGGAAACACCAGTGCTTACTAAGTGTCCGTTCAAAAGGTTTAATATTTGTTATCACAAATGAACAATGCAAACATTATATGATCATGTTTTCACAATGTACCTGGTTACATTATATATGACATTAAAATATTTAATACAGAGTTAATATTTTATATACATTAAAAACAGTAATAAAACTACATAAAAATGATTATACATTTAAATGTCACTTGATGATTTACTAGAGACACTATCAAATCTTCATGAATAAGACTGGGAGAAGAATAGAAACTGTTTTGTGTGCTCACATCGATGTGTCT
The DNA here is from genome assembly GCF_003676395.1 of Aethalodelphis obliquidens. Classification (NCBI taxonomy): domain Eukaryota; kingdom Metazoa; phylum Chordata; class Mammalia; order Artiodactyla; family Delphinidae; genus Aethalodelphis; species Aethalodelphis obliquidens. Next base: position 60,733,232 of record NW_020837950.1, on the reverse strand, counting down.
TTTTCAACTGTTATATGAGCTAATGATATGAATAATAAAATAAAACAGTCATATAATTTCTGTTCTTGAGCTATTTTTCCCATAAGTTTGCTGAATTCCTTTCAAAATAAACTGAATTAACAGTAATTATATAGATAAATAAATGAGAGAGAGAGAAAATCTTGGGTATATAATTATTTTATTCACAGATTTTATACAAATATATCCTTAATCTCTGAGTGTTATAAAACTTCTATGTATTCAACTTTCTCCAATTAAAATATTGGAAATCAATATTAATTACTCTTTTTAGAGAAATCCTTCTAGAAACCTTTCTAAACCCATTCTCTTACCAGCCATCTACCCTCATTCTCACAGAGGCTTATGGCTAGTCATTCAGAATTGTTTTTCACCAGGAGAAAGAGGAGTCCAGAAGCAACTGAGATTTAGAGACCTTACTGACTGGATCTCAAGGCCATTCCCTTGTATTGCTTTTGTGCTTTGGTTTCCTAACATGGGTGGTCCAGGTGTTTTTCTTGTTGATCAGTATGTGCGTTACCTTATTATATCACATCTTGCCTTACCACTGGTATTTTCCTTCTTATACTTCATTGTGTTTAATTGCTGATATTCTACCTAGACTTTTATGCTTCCTTGTTGCCTTGGGATTGGCATGCTACATAGCCCATTGCTACTCTAATGAGTGTGTCAGTGATTAGAATGTACAAGTAGGCAATGTAATATGACCTTAAGGCATTCATGGACAAATTAGCTAAACTATTATTGTTTTGTTTTGTTTGCTCCTTTTAAACCTAGAGAATGTTGAACAATGCTGCTTTCGGCTTATATCTAAATTATAACTTATGGTAAGTCTGTCATTAGTTATTCAAAGCAATCTCTGAATATCTTTGGATTTCCCATTTTAAAAACTCAGTGAATTCTTTGAGGAAGAACAATGTTATGGTATATAATGTGTATTTTTCTATATTTATTCATAGTGAAAATGCACACCATTGGAAGAAGAGTAGGTAAAATATTTTGAAAAGTGGAAGAACTCTATAAAATTAGTTTTTTTCCTATATCAGCAGACACGAAAGCAGGATTGTCAGGAAAATGAAGTGAAATTAGAATTTAGAACAACGATGCAATGCTAATTAGTGAGTTTAATGTGCATAAATAGAGAGAAAGGAATGGGAAAGAGTACAGGAGAGCCATAATTGCGCTTTGTTTAACTTAACCAGTTAACCAAAGCTTTTTACAACTAACTCTTTTATAGCTATGACATCTTTATGTAACTGTCCTTTTCTTTTTCTGACTTGGCTGCTTTTGTACACATTTCAAATGTTTTTTATCAAATGCATATATAGTCCAGTGTGTATTTCGTGAAAGCACTGTCCCTTGACTAAGGAAACCCTTAAAATTTAGCTTTCATCAGGAATAAAGGTATGAGAAGGGGGGTGGCAGGATTATAGGAAGCAGTATGCTGGCTACATTTTTAACAGTTTGAAAGAGATTTGAAGGGAGATGGCATGACCATTAAAAGCCTGTTGGCTGGTCAAGGAAAATGCATCTGCACAGCAGAAAGATTAGTAAAATACCAATGATTTTATGTGTAGCATTGTTCATAATGGTTACTCCTTCTTTCCTCACTTGGATGAAGTAAAACGTGAAGTTCATGCACAAACTCCATGCCCCTGTCTCCTTCAATGCTGGCAGTGACCTGCACAGATAGGATTTCACGTTCACACATACAGATGGGCTAGTCTCCCCTATTACCCTAGCGCTTCATGGTTATGATCTAAGACCTTCTGCCTCTCCCACAACATAAACCTTTCTTCTTTGGAAAAAAATTAAAAGGACTAAGCTAGTGGGGACAGAATATATTACTTCACTCTCTGCAATGGCTCAAGATTAACTAGACCACTGAATAATCTTATTTAGCTAAACAGGCAGGCAGCTCAAATTGGATCATTTTGTTTTGTTCAGCACAGGAAAAGACAGAAACAAAACACATTGAAAGAAAATGCAAGTAGCATTAATTGGAACAGTCATTGTTAAAGTAATTTTACCAGGATAATCCAACAATATTTTTGGTTAAACTTGGGACTCTGGCATTATGGAGAAAAGGAATTTTGTGAATTAGAATTTTCTATATCATCCATATGATTAATATATTCACATATGTTGAAACTTTATAAGGTGTTCATAATGTTTATATTTAATAATTGAACATTTGTCCAACATGGCAAAGGGAAAGAATAATAAAGGCAATATAGTAAAGTAGTCATTTCTTATAAATACCACAATAATCTATCTTCATATATAAATTGGTGATAAACAGTATATTCTTAATGAAAAGATAAAGGCATTCGGGCTTCCCTGGTGGCGCAGTGGTTGAGAGTCCACCTGCCGATGCAGGGGACACGGGTTTGTGCCCCGGTCGGGGAAGATCCCACATGCCGCGGAGCAGCTGGGCCCGTGAGCCATGGCCGCTGAGCCTGCGCGTCCGGAGCCTGTGCTCGGCAACGGGAGAGGCCACAACAGTGAGAGGCCCGCGTACCGCAAAATAAATAAATAAATAAATAAATAAAGCCTTTCTATTTTGGTAGGCCATTGGAAGGGTCACTTGAGGCAACATGTGTAGATACAAGTTAATTTTTTTAAATAAATTTATTTTATTTTTGGCTGTGTTGGGTCTTTGTTGCTGCACATGGGCTTTCTCTAGTTGCGGTGAGCGGGGGCTACTCTTCATTGCGGTGCACCGGCTTCTCATTGCGGTGGCTTCTCTTGTTGCAGAGAATGGCCTCTAGGTGAGCACGCTTCAGTAGTTGCAGCACATGGGCTCATTAGTTGTGGCTCATGGGCTCTAGAGCACAGGCTCAGTAGTTGTGGTGCATGGGCTTAGTTGCTCCGCGCCATGTGGGATCTTCCGGGACCAGGGCTCGAACCCGTGTCCCCTGCATTGGCAGGCAGATTCTTAACCACTGTGCCACCAGGGAAGTCCCCTGAATACAAGTTGTTGAATTACTTAGTGTTTTTCTTTTGTTTACAAAATGTACATTGTCAAGCTGTTCTTTGAAAGACTGGTATTTGTCCCAGGAAGGGTTTATGCTAGCAACTTGTAGATAAAAGCTGTAGCCAGTTGTTCAGGAGTTAGTTTGTGGAATGCAGGGTGGAATATGGGAATGTTATAAAGGAGAAAATTTACCTCCTACTTGAAAAACGCATTCTTGAGCCTTTAGAGAGAAATTATCCCATAGTGCTCTAAATGAATGTATATTTCAAATAAATTTTACATTTTAGAAATGTCAATAAGTGACACAATTCATCAAGTTTTACTATGCTTTATACCTCAAAAAATAAGTTTTACTACGTTTTCCCTTTAACTTGGGCATATAATTTCAAGGAAGGTTTTGTCTCCTTTTTATCTCCTGGTATGTGTTTTTCTTCCTTCCTTCCTTCCATCCATCAATCAGTCTTCCATCAACCCACCCCTCCCTCCTCTCTTTCTCTCTCATCTACCTACCTACCTACCAGTACATGTATTGATCTACCTCTTATTTACCTACAGACCTACTTAAATTAATAGAAGGACTCATAGATACTTATTTTGGAACTTGTGATGGAGTGTTTGATTAATCATAATCTCAAGTTCTTAGGACGCTGTTATTAGAGATTTATGCAAGGCCTTCCCTTGTTTCCCCCTTTCCTTCAACCCATCCTTTCTTCCTTTTCTCCTTCCTGCCTTCTCGTCTAATCCTTCCCCTTACATTCCTCTCCCACCATTAGTAATCATTCTGGTACACTTGATATACATAATTTATTTGCATATGTTTTGTTTTATGTGCACATACATTTAATTTACATAATTGTTATTGTTATAAACTCATCCTATTTCTTTTCCACCCAGCTCCATTTTTTAAAGATCTATTAATGTATCTGTGTTTAGATCTAGTCTTTTTCTAACTGCTGCACAGTATTACGTCACGTTCATGTGCCACATTTTATTGTCCACTCCTCTCAGTGAAGAACACCTGGATTGCGTTCAAATTGCTTCTACTAAAAACAACACTGGGATGAGCATTCAGATATACTTTTTCATAGTTAGGCAAGAATTGCTCTGGGATATAAATCCAGGATATGACTTTATCTAGATCATCGCGTGTACCTACACTGAATTTAACTTAAAACTGTCACATTACTTTCTGGAATGGCTGGTCCATGTCATTATGGGCCATAAACTCCCACAAGCAGTTTGTGAGATTTTTTTGTATTTCCACTTCCCCAGCAACACTTGCATTATCCAGTTTTCTAGTACTTTTCACTATAAGAAGTTCAAATTATGTCTTTGTCTTAGTGACCATCCTTTGAGTCTTTCCTCCTGTGAAATGCTTGTTCACATTTTTTTCTTATTTTGACTTGTATTTTCACTGTGGATTAGCAAGAGTTCTTTGTATGTTCTAGATATTAGACCTTTGTTGGTAATAAATATTGCAGGTGTTTTCTGTGGATAATAAACAATTAGTCTATTAACTTTCTCCATCATATCCTTTTGTTGACACAGAGCCTCCATTAGATGCTGTAGAAGCCATGAACTTTTCACCTCTGTAACCTTTTGTTAACCTCTAATAACTTCATAGAATTATCTTTCACAATTTGATCTTTGATTCTTTGGGGTGTATCTTTTTTTCTTTGAAGTGGGATAGAAATCCAGTTTTGTTTTCTCCATACAGTAAGCCAGTTTTCATACATCATCAACTAAATACTCAGTCACTGGGCCATTGATTCATGTCTTATTTAAAATACATGACCTTCTTTTCCCCAAAAGACCTCTAAGTTAGAAGGCAATGAAGTAACATTTATAAAGCGCTGAAAGGAAACAATATATGTATACTGTCAAGTCAGAATTCTATGCCCAGGGAAAATATCTTTTAGAAATGAGGATAGGGGAGATATTTTCAGACAGATACTAATAGAATTTCCTGCTACAGGCGTACTCTATAACAAAGGTTTAAAATTTCTTTACATCTTTACACTACTTGAGAAGCAGTATAAATATTATTTAAAAGTGAAGTCAGCCACTAAATTTTCTTAAAGAGAATGATAAGTCAATAGAGGTGATAAAATGGAATCATATATGTTGCTCAATCAGTCCAAAAGGAAAACAGAAAATAAAGGGAAAAAAAACCAGATGGAACAAATAGAATACAACTCTCAACATGGTAGATCTTAACCAACTATGTCAATAATGATATTAAATGTTAATGGCCTAAACATACCTACTAAAAGATAGATTGTCAGATTGTATTAAAATAAGAAGAGATCAGACTATATAATATCCACAAGAAATCATCTTTAAATGTGAAGATATAGATAGGATAAAAGTTGAAAGGATGGCAAAAGATTGCACCATGTAAGCCCTAGTCAAAATAAAACTGGTGTACTTATTTTAATATTAGATAAAATAGATTTTAGAACAAAACATATTGTCAGGGATAAATAGGGTCACTGATAAAGGGGTCAATTTTCCAAGAAGACATAGCAGTCTTAAGTGGTTTGCACCTAACAACAGAGCTTCAAAATATACTAAAAGAAAAGATAAAAGTGAAAAAAAATTGACAAATGTACAGTTAGAGACTTCAGCATTCCACCATCATTAACTGATAGAACAAGTATATAGAAAATTAGTAAGCATATAGAGGACTTGAATAACACTGTCAATCAACTGATGTAATTAATATTTATAGACCAATACACACCCAACAAAACAGAAAACACACTATTCTTAAATGCACGTAGAATTTTCACCAAGATAGGTAATATTCTGTGCTATAAAACAAATCTTAAATATAAAAGAATGAAAAGGATACAAAGCTATGTTAATAAAATTTGATTAGAAATCAGTAACAGAAATATATCTGAAAACTTCCTGGATATTTGGAGATTAAAAAGGTACATATCTAAATAACGTATAGGTCAAAGAGGAAGCCTCAGGAGAAATAAACAAAAAATATATATATTAAACAGAAAATGAAAATTCAACATATCAAAATTTGTGGGATGCAATTAAAATAGAACAAGACCTCAAATCAATAATCTAAGCTTCCACTTTAAGAACTGCCTTCCTTAATTTCCACATGTACAGGATTTTCTGATTTTCTTTTGTTTCCTAGTTGAATTCCATAGTGTTTAGAGAGCATATTCTGTGTGATTTAAGTATACTGAGTTTTCTTTGAGATTTGCATTATGACTCAGCATACTGGGAAATATGTTATAAATCTATATGCATTTGAAAAGAACATTTACATTTATTGGGTTGTCTGTCAACTAGATCAAGTATACTAATCATGTTATTTAACTATTCTATATAACTTATTTATTGCCTGCTTGTTCTGCCATTTAATGAGTGGTTTATTAAATGTCTGTGATTGTATTGATATGTTTATTTCTTCTTTGACACTATTTTTTGGGCCATGCTGTTAACTGCATGCATTTATCCCTTCAAATTCAAAATTAGACTTTCCTTTTCAGATGGATACTCACAGTTTTTCTTATTTATTCCTCAAATCCATGCTGCCTTCATGCTTTTGATTCATTTACATTTCTCTGTGATTAATTTTTAAGGAGAGAGGCAGCAACTCAAGCTATTTTTCCATTTGTCAGGCGCTAGAAGCCAGGTCCATAGGTTTCATTTTAACACATCTTCCAAGAACTCATTATCACTGTGTGTATGTTTATATACAATGATATATATATACACACAATATATATATATGATTGTGTATACACATACACATATTAGAAGTATTGACACTGAGTTTTAGGTGGCTAAAACTTATTTTTTTGGCACACAACAGTGCAACTTTTAAACACATATATAGTGTCCTGCTGAATGTTTTTATAGGAAAACTAACAAAATATAGGACTGAATTTTCAAAGGCTATTACTTGAACTTGCGATTGGCCCAGTGCCTTTTCATAAGTAGATGTTTCCTTGAATTGTAAAGCAATAATTGGACACTGGAGGGCTATTATTTGTGGGGCCTCTAAGTAAATTTTGTTTTAGTACGAAGCCAAAGTGTAGGGCCGGTAAGGGGTATCTGGAAATGTGGCTCAGTGTATCTGAATATAGTGGTTTTGTATGGAAAACACATTTCCTTTGCACTAGGGCGTAGCATCTAAAAAGTTGGCAATCTGTATAATCCTTGGTACTTCTGGATAATGTCATAATCAGAGATAAAGGCACAGAAGTGCATTAACATCTCCAAAACAGTGTACTGTGTCTCTTGACTTCTTTCGTTTATTTTTCTGATATTTCATTATATAAGATTCTATTGCAATTTAAACCCATATTTAAGGGGAGTAATTTAGGAAATGTCTTACCAGTCGTGGACTTTTTGAGAAGGCTTTTGAGACAAACTAAGCTACTAACTAACTAGTTTAGGATTGAAAGTTTTATGTGTTATGACTGCTTCCCCTCCCCTAGCGGAATAGTCTGGAAATATATCATGATGATATCTGAAGAATGATGTTGAAATCAATTCACTGTAGTGTGTTCATTTCTGGATGCTTGATGATAAATTTTAGGGATCTGAGAAACAATGTCTGAGAAGAGTTGGACATTAGAGGTAGTAAGAGAGAAGGTTAGTGCCTTGGAAACGTTTCAGCAGGAACTTGTCTGGATGAAAATAAGAACACAAATACACCTTGTATATTTTTTCTTTTCCATTATAGTTTAGTAAAAGATATTGAATATAGTTCCCTGTGTTATACAAGTAAGACTTTGTTGTTTATCTATTTTATATATAGTAGTTTGTATCTGCTAAACCCAACCTTGTGTATTTTTTTAGTGTAAAAACTATTGATACCCAGATATGTAAATATATGTATTCAATTAATTTTTAGTGTGATTTCATGATTGATTTTAGTTTGCAGAGGCATTTAAAAATGTTAGATCATTTAACCATTTAACAATCATAATTTATACATGTGTACTTAGTAATATCAACCTACCTCTTATAAACAACTCAACATTTGATAGCCCCATTGGTTATGTGTTGGGTTATGTGTTCCTTTTTCTGGGTTATTGTTCCATCCTCATTTTGCAACAGCTCTTTTCAGGACCTTTATTCTATCCTTGATAGCAGAATGTGAGCTTTCAAACCAACTCTGAATTTTCTTAGTGTCCCATAATTTAATATAAATTTATTTACTCATTCCCCAAAGTAGTTTTGTTTCATATCTGTTGCTCCTTTCTCTACTGGATTTCCTTAGCCTCTGGATTTTGGGGTTAAATTACCTACATTTGTGCTCTGCATGTATTCTCAATGCAATATTTTCATTTTGATCAGGTTCCTCTCAGATAAATCTCATATTTCCAGACCTTGTATTGAACCTTGTCTTTGGATCAATGATTGTGCTGAAAGATCTGGTCTTGTTGCTGAATTAGTCAGACTAACTATAGCTCTCATTTGTAACAAGTCGATTACTCTAGCCTTATACCTAATAATGTGCTAATCTTGATAATTATGATTATACCTTTCAGTTGGTTCTATTCCAAAAGTCCATTTCGATCTGATAGTTTATTCCAAAACATTGTGAGAAGGTTATAATTTATCTTGTTTTTGTGTGTTTATCATATGTGTGTGTGTGTGTGTATACACACATATTTCTGGAAGTATATCATTAAAGATTCCTCACAAAAATAATTGGTACCTTTTAATGTGCTTTACATGTTTACTTGGAAAAATTGTACCTCATTGTATTTTGGGCTGATAGGGATTAAAGTCCTGGTCTATATACCTTAAAGCCTATTTGTGGTTGGAAAAAAACATCTGGGCAATAATAATTCTTTATTTTCTCTCTCCTGCTTGTCTGACCTCCAGGGTGTTCAGGTTAAATTCATGCTGCTGAGGTTTCTTTCAAGTTCAGTTTTTATAAAACATTAATCTGTTTTTCTCCTTTACATTTGTGCATCACTAGCAAATGACAACAGTAGACTCATTTGTAATATTGTTATTTCAATATGGATCTTTTGAAAAAGCGGACACAGTCGTTGGTCAGGCCTGCTTTGGGAAATTACTGGAAACTCTCTTTTATTCATTGACATTGACCAGTGAGATATACATTTTTCACTGTTTTACTTTGATCCTTTTTGTTTAAACCTAGACTCTCTCCAAAAGGGATAAGGGGTTACATGCTTAATAAATGTGTCAAAAATATTTATTTCAGATCATAAAACAAAATATTTCTGTATAAACTTGCTGACCACAGATATCTGCCAGAAATCTATGCAATTTTTGCTGGACTAGAAATAAAAAGGGGCCAAATAAAATTATGATCAGTTGCCCAGTAAACAGGGCCATGTTATGTGTAGTATTACTCTTGAGATTAGTGTTAAACCCGCCCCCCCGACAACTTTCATACATGTTGGGGGTGAGAGAAAAAAATTGGTACTTTTCCCTTTTGTAACTTTTCTTAATATGGTGTTAATAAGCAGGTTTGGAGAGGGAAGACAGAGAAATTTTACTATATTTTTCTTACAAACATGCAGTTCTGCCCTCCCTCATATACCTTAGGTCTAGGCCAAATAACACAGTCATTCCAATTTAGCAATGTGTGGGGGGCATGTGTGTATGTGTGTATGACTGAAAGGATATATATAAAATATGCACAGTGATTGTTTCTAGGTACTAGACATATGGATGACAGCTATTTTTCTTTTCATTTTTCAATGTATTTATACTGAAATATTTTGAATATTGAAATTTTAATAGATTGAAATACTTATATTTGTGTATGTATTACTTTTATAATCAGAAAAATAATGAAACTAATTTTGAAACTAGAAAGAGAAATTCATACTTCAAGGCATAAGAAACATAAAGTGATTCAAAGTCATGTCTTTGTTTTCATTACTACTTTTTCTCTATGTAGAGAGCCATGTGAGGGGGTACACCAGCTTACCGTAAACTTAATTTGGAATTTGGATAAGAAATTCTGAAGTAGCATTGAACTGTAATTCAAATAGGGGTGTACCTTGGAATTGGAAGAGGCCTCACGGATCCAGTCCTTATCTAAATAATTACTCTGTTGAAAATGCCTCTTCTTGCTAGTCTATATTTGTTACATTACCTGCTAGCTTTCCCATGAAACTCCATGTTCTTGAGGAGAGGGACATGTCTTTCTCTCTTTTCTCTGTCTCATTTTTATTTTCCACGTACCAGGTATAGGAAAGATCCTCAAGAAATATTTGCTGAACAAATAATTTCAATGAATGGATGCATGGAAGTCTACCTTTTCCAGATTTGTATAGAGTTTTCTGTTAGAAATATTATAAATTCTTCAAGTGAATGATAGTAGATCTTGTGAAAATTTCAGTCTTCAGGCCAGTGCACTGTTTATTTTAAATACTCAATAAAAGTCTGTCAACTGTACTTCCTGATAGTTAAACAGAATAGTCTATGGAGTAAGACAAGGCCACCCAGAACACTTGAATCGCAATTATGTCACCTCCCAAGTAGCAGGAAACTGAACTCCACCTATTGTACTTGACTTCAGCTGTACACTCATATGCAGTTCATAGCCTGAGAAATTTATATGACTAGCACAGCATTTTGGTAAAATTCTGGCTTTTGATGATTCAACAAGAAGAATTTTTAAAGTAAGGTAACTGTTCTCTCTGAAATTATTGTCTCAGAAAATAGTACCAAGCTTCAATAATCAAAACAATATAACATGTGACTAGGAGGCATTATTTTCAATAGACTCTTATAGAAATGCTTTATTTCTCAAACAATAAATAAAGATCAAGGAGGCTATTAAATTTCCTCAGCATTACACAATTTGTCAGTGGTAAAAGCAGTTCTCCAATATAAGTCTATTGACTCTAAACCAGGCCCCTTCACTAATTTACCCAAAGAACCTTGCTATTATAGTAATCCTGAGAATGCAGGGAAGGCAGCAGCCAATTCTCTTCCATAGTCCTCTCCTACTTCTGTCTCCTGCACTGGATCTCATCAACCCTCAGTGATAAGAGGTAAACACACTTTGTAAAACAAAAAGCAGAGTCTCAGAAAAACAAACTTGAATCTACAGGTATTATAAATCTGTCTGATATCTATACATAGTGGCTCTCATATGTGTGTTGAATATTGTATATATGTATATATAATATATATTTATCTGTATGTGTGTATATATTCATATATATATATTCATATATATATGAATGTAGAAATTATTGCTGTTGAGGTCTCACTTCATCTCTGATCAGTGAGGCAAAAATTACTCTAGCATGAGAGCATGATAATTAGTTATCAAAACTGAATAATTGTATGGATAGATTTTAATATTTGAAGCTCTCTTAGAGAGATTACCCCAAGTTATTTTCACATTTATAGAAAAGGAATAGTAATCTGAGAAACAACCTGAGAAGTGTACCTTTTACCAGTGTGGCTTATAGTGTTTTGTATTTTAAAATATCTCATGAGTCATGAGTCATCCATCATGGTGAATGACTAAATGCAAATGTATAAAGCTTCTGAATTTTATTTGCTTTTAATTTTTCAGTTTATCTTTAAAATATTCAATGCAAAATTCTAGTTAATTCAAAACAAGCAAAGCCCATTATGTAATTACACACTATATTTGCAAAGAATGAGCACAGTATTTGAATTTCATGATATGTGTAAGACCAGATACCATATAAAACAAAATCTGCATGTCAGTATCAGTAATCACATGATACAGGATGCTTTATATCATCTTCCATTACAAAGCTGTTATTTTTTTTCTTCTAATTTTAGTTGCTTTATTAAAATGAGTACACATGAATGTCTGTCTGAGTTATTCATATATTGGACAGGATTCTGAGGCCAAAGACCTAAGCTAGGCCCTGTGCTATTGAGCTGAAGAGATATTGCCACTTGAGGAACTGGGACTAGCTTGGTTTGCTTGTTAACGTCATGCCAGATTCATACAGTTGTCCCCATGTTTCTTAGAATTCAGTCTCCCTGCCCAGATTTAAAGGAGCAGAACTTAATATAAAGCTGTGAAAGAGTAATGCAAATACATGTAAAGACATTTTATGGGACTTTAGCCAGATCTAGCCCCAAAAGACTTGGTAAAATTTAAAGTAGCAGGGATGAACTGAATCTAGCAGTAGTTAAAATGTAAAAGTCTAAGACTGTGTATCATTGCAGCTAAGTAAGAAAATTTCAGGAGGAATTAAAGACATTTATAGCTTTTTCAAGAGCCTTAAATAAGCTTGACAAAATGATACAGGCTAACTTTTCCATTCCTAAAACCCAAGAATTGACTTCTAAAATCTGAATGAAGAAAGAGGTATTATTTTCTTTTTCCTGCAACCTATTAGCTATTAACATTGAAGTATTAGACTTTGATGACAATTACTATGCTTCTTTTAAAAAAGAATTCGATTTTCTAATCTTTCAGGGAAGGCAAAAGTTCAATACACTATTCAGAGTGATGTTAAGATATTTCTGATGACTGAAAAGCATAGAAAGGATGTGACACCTATTCCATATCATCTATAATAGATTTTGGATAATGCTAGGGTGGAAAGAAAAACAGAGGAGATATCTGGGAAAGTAGCATCAACCTAAATCTGAAATTCCCAGATCTCTGAAACATTCTAGTAGTGTTACCAAGAAAGGGCAGTTGATTGGTTATAAACAAAGTGTCCTTAGCTTCTCTATATAGATCTCCTTCGCCTGGCACATTCTTTCTTAGCTGGCTCCATCCTGTGTTTGCAGCCTCATCCCCTGGTGTTTCACCTACTTTAGCCACACACAACCACTTTCTTTTCCCTGAATTTGTCACACATCTTTGTTCCATCTTTGTTTCCATCTTTCCTGGAATGATAGTCTTTCTGCAAAGAATTCCTTTCTAATATCACTACACTTCAAAGCTTCTGTTCACTTGGGTCCTCAGCCTTCAACTCCCACTTCAAATATCAATGCCTGTGCAGCTTCTCTACCTCCCTAGTCTACCATAGTGACGTCTGCCTCTGTGCACCTGTGCAGTTGTTTCAAATGATTCCATTATATTGCACATTATAGGGTATTTATTCATCCATTTTTGAACTGGTCAATTAGAGTATTATATCAAATTCTGTATTTTGTATCTTTCTGTCTTTCCTTTTCTAGTGCCCAGAACATAGTAGGTCCTGAGTAAGCAATCCTACTTAGGCATAGATTGCTTTAGGAGAAAGTATAATTTAAAAGTATTTGTTTTTAAAGAAGTTATTGCATTACAGTTTTCAGATTGCTTTCTTCTAATCCTTCTACTGCTTATACCATAGAAGAGTTGGGAGACTTGCGATTTACTGGATATGTGTGTGTGTGTGTGTGTGTGTGTGTGTGTGTGTGTGTGTGTCTATAACATATATATATATATATAATTTGTATCATATTTGTAATCTAGTCAATGCATAGTTTTCCTTTTTAGGTATTTAATGATCTGGATGTGTACTTAATGTTTGAAAATTTATCTCTTTATAATTCTCATGGAATGTAGCACAGTTATGTAAAATGGCAAAATTGACTAAGAAATTCTTTTACTTGGATCTGAATCTGTATAGCTAGTTAAGATTTAAATTAAATCCATGCTTGCAGTTCTCCCTGAAGTGTAATATTTTGTTATGTGTCACTTCAAATGTTATTTAGTGACTTCTATTTAACTGATTTAATATCACCCCAATAATAGCTTAATACTCAAATCAAATATTAATAAATGCACACCTTCACTTATTTCACCTAATCTTTTCCTAAATATCCAAGTTGAGGATTTTTTTTTACGTTGCATATGGGTTAGGAATTCTGTCAATCAGACATTTGGTTAACTATGGTTGATACTTACCTGTGTCTTATTACAGGATTTAGGGAAAAGTTAAAGAGACTTGAGAAATACCCTTTACAAAGTCAAGTTTTCATAATGTATGACATTTGTATAATTTCAAGTGTATTACATTCTCATTGAGTAGCATTGCCCATGTCCTCTATCAGTCACAATCTCCACGGCACAATTGGTGTCTCATGACAGGTTTAAGGAAGAGCATTCTGTGGTAAAGTAAATTTGAGGAAACTGTTAGTTTAAAAAAAAAAAACAAAAAAAACCCCAGAATTTTTATTCATCATTATTATCAATGTGTGACTTCCCAGATATTCTAATTCACTGTGGATTTCCAAAACAGTTGATATAATGTGAAGTGTATTTGCTCATGAAATATTTTTGAGGAACATCTTAAGTAATTGCTCTTAGAAACAGATCTTGTTTCTCTCAATACATTTTGGGAAAATTAGTAAAACTCAACTGGCCTACTCTAGGATTATTTCTTGGCCTCCTGCTTCTTCACTTCTTCTTCTTCCCCTTCCCCTTCTTCCCCCTTCTACCTCTTCCTCCTCCCCCCTTAGTGTTATTGTTATTATTATTCAGGGAGATTAATTTACCCATCAAATTAGGAGAGAATCAAATTCCATTCTTGAAATTGCTCTGTGTGTGTGTTTAATTTCAGTCGCTTAGGTTTGTGTGTATCTGTGTGTGATTGTGTGTTTTCTGCATTCCTGAAGTGTTATATATCATGGGAACTCTAGAAATGCTGCTGATTGTCAGAAAAAAACATGCTGAGTCTGGAAAATGTAACCAAACATGCAGAGAAGTCATTGTATAATAAGCTTCAAGGGGCAAATGTCTAAAACTATTTAATTTTCACCTGTTAAAAATTGATTTAGATTTGATTAAATTCCACTTGAATAATTACATTCATTTTCATTCTCATGTTTTCTCTGTGGAAGTGGGAGGATGGGAAACAACTGGTGACTCCCTGGAGGAATAATCATTGGATTAAGGTCCAAGAGATCTATGCTACATGAATACTTTATAAGGATTATTTGTCAAGCATAATTTCGCTAATAAGTATATGATCGTGTGCTAGTCACTTATATTTTAATGACCTCAGTTTTTTCATATGTAAAATGAAATGACTTAGTTCCATGGAATCTAACATGTTTTCTTCCAATCCTATGCTCTGACACTAGAAGCTAAATTTTGGAATGCTTTTGTGTCATCAGAAGAAACAGAAGTCAGTCTTTGTTCAGTAATTTTAAAGGTAATCTCTTAAATTCATGCAGGTGAAACCATCTGAAGGTATAATTATTTCTTCAACTGTGCAAAATATCCTACTTTGGGAACTGCCTATTTGTGGGCAAGTATATGCCTTAAAGATGGTTTCTATGACCTAGGTAGATGCTTTTATGTATGAAAAATAGTTCAAATTGGTTAGGGTATAGATAGTCATGTGTGTGTTTGTGTGTGTGTTTTTTAATTTATATTTTCTTCTGAATATTTAGTGACACATAAAGAACATAGCACTAGGGGCCTGGATACCTGAGTTCTATGGCTGTCTCTGCTTGCTGGCTCTGTGACTTGGAGCAAGTCATTTCACTTTCATAGCCAGTTTTCTCATGTGTATAAAAGTGAACTTGAACACAGTACATTTCATGTTCCTTCCGGCACTATAATTCTATACATTTTTAAGAAGCATGCTCTGCCCTCTCCCAACACTGGTATAATAATACCTATTTCACAAATCATCTTTGGTAAAACTCCTTAAAAGTCTCAAAGGACTGACACCCTATATAATAGGATAAAAGAAAGAAAAAATATTTGTAGAGTATTACATATTTTGTTCCAGATTTATTTTCTGAAAGATTACTGAGCAAATAACTCCTTTTAGCAACATTCTTTGTGGTTTCTACAGTTGTACTGCTTACCATGCTTGTTCCATGGACAGTCACGGCAAATGAGCATCATGATTTTTGACTTGGTTTGGAGGAAACTGCTGAGTGACTGGAAATGAACTCAGCTTGGGAAGGCTTATTAAGGCAACATGTGAAAGGACACTTTAGTACCTTTCACACTGAAGTATAACCATAATTAGTTTTTATTTCATTCTCCTATTATAAGGTAAACCCATTAATATATACCTCTAGAAATAGTAGTAAAATTAATTTGAGAAAATGGTTTTCATCCCAGGTTGCTTTATTTTACAAAGACTTAAGCTAATAAGTTGAATGTGTGAGAGAAGTTTCCAGTGGCCATATTTCTTTGTGTGCCTTGGACTCCAAATGAGAGCTGGAGAAGCTGAAAATATATGTATGTGTATATATATATGTTTATTATAACTCTCATCAAACATTATTGATTATTAACCAATAGTATTAATCTCCACTGATTTCTTCATCTGTTTTTTCCTGATTCAACTGTGAGCTCCATAAAGGTCAGCTCCTTTGGTTTCGGGCAGGTATAGCCCATCAGTGGCAATCTAAGGAATACAAGTCATGTATGGAAATAAGCAATAAATGTAACCCATTTTTTATAAGGAATTAAAAACAATGCACACAGATGATCTCTTTACACTATCATAATCCCAGAGAAATAGAGGAATACAAAATTTTTTTAAAAGATATTGGTTTACCTCTATCACTGTTCTCAGGAATGGATGCTATTTCCCTTGTATCTAGTCCAATATTTCTTCCTTGGATCATTCCAGCCAATAGAATTGCTGTTTCTGTCTCATTCCTTCCTTTTTCTAGAATAGGCTCTATCCAGAGAAATATGGTATATCTTTGTTTTCTTCCTTTGTTCCTTTGTTTTTGTTTCCTTTAAAGCAGGATGAATATGAGTCATTCAGGAAAATCTTTTATCTAAATTTGAATGCTCATATGTCATGTAAGACCCCCTCTTCCTATTTCCCATTGCTTACACTCTACTCTAACCCAGCCATACTGATTTCAGGATTGTCATTCCAATTCCTGTTGTCATGCATTCGCACATGCTGTTCTATTTCTACTTATAATGCTTTTCTCTTCTCCAATTTAAATCTGAAGAATCACTGTCATCTGACCTCTTGTTTCCTCTTATCAGAAGAGAAAATAAATGTATGTATATATATATATATGTTTATTATAACTCTCATCATACATTATTGATTAACCAATAGTATTAATCACCACTGATTTCTTCATCTGTTTTTTCCTGATTCAAATGTGAGCTCCATAAAGGTCAGAATTCTGTCTTTCACATTTGTGTTTTTTGTACCTAATAGAGCAGCCAAATATGAAGGATATTCATACTCAATAATGGAGTAAATTAAGTGAATAATACTTAGACTTTTATACAGTACACAGACATATATTTGAGAAAAGGTAAAGGACATTTAATTCTGGTCCTGTGGTTTATTTTTTCCTATCATTGTTGCTAACCTTTGTTTTAGAATTGGGGAAAACATACTGAGGTAACGGGATGTCCTTAAAAATTGCTTAACTCAGAGATTCTGAGGTAGAATTACTCAGGACTGTTTTTCCTCTGTGCTTAGAATACTTCCAACATGTTCAGCTGGGAGAAAAAGACCAAAATGGAATGGAAATACATATAACACTAGGAGGGATCCCTTTTAATGAGGAAGTTGATGATTACCTGAACATCACTCTAAGATCCTGTTACTGGTTTGGATGCTTCCACACAAAAGAATAAAAACCACATGCGAACCCCTGCTTTGGGAAAGGGTATGGAAACATGGATATCTGAATATCAAGGTCATGGACAGCTGGGGGTGATTTCCTTTATGGCTTCTGTGTCTCTCGTGTTGACACACACCATGTAGTCAGTGAACGATTAGGAAAGGTACACAGTTATTGGCTCTGGTTTAAAAATGCCTGTAACAGGATTCAGCGAACGTGCTAAATCTATATGCAGTTTCTGCAGAAAAATACTCTAGGTTTGGTTTTCTAAAGGAAATAAAAAAGTTCAATGCAATCTGCTTCACATAACCCTCTGCAATGAACAATAAAATGGCTGTAATGTAGATAATTTTTTCCCATATGGAAAAAATATAAGTATTTGTGTAGCCCTGTTCTAGTTGAAAGTTTCTGTTCAAGCTGTTTATTTAAAACTTATATGCTGCTTTGGAAGATGTTGGATGATACCAAGTGGAGTAATTATTTTTATTTTTAAATATCTGACCTTCTACCATAATATGTTTTCTTTAAATATGGTACAAACAAGCACATTTTTCAGTGTTTTGTTATATCTTCATATATATGTGTAACTTATACATGCATGTAATACAATTTTCAGTGCTTATAAAATATATGGAAAACATATTCCTTCCACCTGGACAAACAGAAAAGAAATGAGTGAATTGGTAATACTGTCTAGTCGAAATGTGTAGCCTAGAGTGCTGCTAAATTGATGATAATCTACAGAATAGGTGATGTGGCATACAGTACAGAATAAAACATTTAGAGGCCACAAAATTATCTAACAATACTAGCTTTTAAGCTTACTTCTCTGTGATTGGAACCTTGATTTAATAAAATCATCTGCTACTGATATGACAGGTTGGGTTGGCCAAGAAGTTCCTTCGGTTTTTAAGTAAAAATAAAAGACACATTTTTCACTTCCACCAAGGACTTTATTGAACAATGTATTCACCCTTTTGTTCCACTACCTTCTGCCATTTTTCAGGCACCTCATAATTCCGTCTTCCCAAAACTTTTTATCTTTTTGAGCAAAGAACTGTTCCAGGTGCCTTTTACAGTCTTCCAGGGAATGGAATTTTTTTCCATTAAGAGAATTTTGTAAAGACCGAAATAAATGGAAATCCAAAGGTGCAATGTCTGGTGAACACGGCGGATGAATCAAAACTTCCCAGCCAAGCTGTAATAGTTTTTGCCTGGTCATCAAAGAGACACGTGGTTATCCTGATGGAAGATTATGCGTTTTCTGTAGACTAATTCCTACACTTTCCATCGAGTGCTGCTTTCAGTTGGTCTAACTGGGAGCAGTACTTGTTGGAATTAATCGGTTGGTTTCCCGGAAGGAGCTCATAATAGAGGACTCCCTTCCAATCCAACCATGTACACAACATCACCTTCTTTGGATGAAGACCGGCCTGCAGTGTTGGTGGTGGTGGTTCATTCCACTTGCCCCACGATCTCTTCCGTTCCACATTATTGTACAGTATCCACTTTTCATCGCCAGTCACAATTTGTTTTAAAAATGGAACATTTTCGTTACATATAAGTAGCAAATTGCACGCAGAAATACAGTCAAGAAGGTTTTTTTTGCTCAACTTATGTGGAGCCCAAACATCAAAGCAATGAACATAACGAAGCTGGTGCAAATGATTTTCACCGTTTGACTTGGATATTTTGAACATGCCGGCTATCCCCCATGTGGTATAATGTTGATTGTTCTCAGTTAATGTCTCGATTTGATCGCTATCGACTTCAACTGGTCTACCGGACTGTGGAGCACCATCCAGTGAGAAATCTCCAGCACGAAACTTCGCAAACTATGTTCAGTCAGTCACAGCACCGTCTTCATACCCTGCACAAATCTTTTATTTGTGTTTCAGTTATGTTTTTACCTTTCTTGAAATAATAAAGCATATGTTGAAAATGTTGCTTTTTTTCTTCCATCTTCAATATTAAAATGGCTACACAAAAATTCACCAATTTTGATAGGTTTTTTTTTTTAATGCATGCTGATATGACAGGAGTCGCAATACAGTCTAACAAAATTGTTTCAAATGAAGTTAAAGATGACTAAGCCCAACTAGAGCCGTCTTACGGAAAAAACCGAATTAACTGTTTGGCCAACCCAATATTTTCCATGCTCGGTTTTAAGGTCAAATTTTGTTTTCAGAATTAAGAAATCTTACTTTGGATATTTGAAGTATCGTTTCCATAGTCGATCTATTTTCTGACCTTTGGCTTCCTGGAAGTCCAGCAATATTTTAAATGCTAGCAATTATTGAACACTTACTATGTGCTAGCTAGCTACTGCTCTAAGTGCTGTGCTATTACTTGGGGATATTATTTCTAGTGCTGTAAAAAGCAATTGCCAAATCTCAGTGACTTAAGACAACAAAGGTGTGTGTTTCTCATTCATGTCATAGTTTAACTGGGTTTTCAGGAGGTGGTCTTTCACATGGTGATCAAAGATGCTGGCTCTTTCCAACTCTGCTGGAAATGGGCAAGAAGCAAAGTGAGAGAACAAAGATCATGCCAAAGGTATTATGGCAAGACCCGGAAGGGGCATACATCACTTCAAATCACACTCCTCTGGCAGGAGCACAGTGGTGTTGCCCCAACCTAAATGAAAGGGAAGCTGAGATGTGTAATATTCTTCAGAGCCTCTGAAGAAAGAATAGGGTTGGTGAATATTAAGCTAGTCTGTGCCACATTAATATTTATTTGTTTAATTCTCACAACATAGACACTATTACTATCCCCATTTTACAGATGAGAAAACTGAGCCACACAGAGTTTCATACACATCCCAGGTTTTACAAAGAGAAAATGGCAGAGCTGAGTGTTAAAGCCGGGAAGATGGTTTCCAGAGCTCAAATATTTAATTATTATGGACTTGAAGTTCAAATTAAATGTCATTCAAGTCATAAAATACTTTTATTTACTAGGCATTATTTTATACTCTTTTCAAACTCAAGAAGGAAATAATTGCTTCTTCAACAGATTATTTCAGGGCTACTTATCACTCCCAATCTTTTGTGTGTGAGTATATGTGTGTACAAGTGTATATGTGTGTGTGTGTGTGTGTGTGCATTTTGAAATATCTTCCTTTCAATTGTTGTTTTATCTCAGAGCTATCATTATCAGTTACCTTCAACATCACTGAAGTGTCTATTAAACATGATGATCAGGCATTTGGATAGATTATTTCAGATTGAAAAAGCCTTGGGAGGTGGGTAAGCGCTAGCAGTATTACAATTTTAGAAATAAATTGATACCTTGAGAGGTTAAGTAATTTGCCCAGGTGATATCCCTAAGGGTAGTGCTATTTAGTTTCTTACTCTGGATGATCCTCTATAGACATTTATTTTTATATGTTTATATGTGAAAGAATTGCGATAAATCTCTGAAATTTTGCTGTTTGCATTGTACACTGCATCAAGCTTTCCTATGTTGTTGCTATTATGGTTTTTTAACCCAATTTTATGGGCTCCCTTTGGATAGTTGGCTGATATGTTGGCACCTGTAGTTTGTAAATTTAATGTAAATAGAAATACAGTGTTTTAGCAAGTATTGTCTAATCATTGTGTGACAGAATCCAGTTAGCTAGCACCCTCACTCTTCTGGGAACATCCATTATTCCCTCTTTCTCCTCCATTTCAACTCTTAATGCTCTAGGGATCAATTCAGTCAGCTTTTAAACATAATGAGATAATTCCATCTTTAAAAATAATGTATAAATGCATAAAAATATACAAATAACTGAAAACTTCAAAGACCTAAAATAATCAGAATATGGTAGACTGTCTTGAGCTCATCATTCACCTTTCGCAGGCTTAGTCCCTGCCTTTTGTGGATAGACTCCTCCAGAAGTGGGCTTCTTCCCAGCACCGTCACATTTTTAAGAAAGATTGTCAATAATTTATAATTGTCATCTGTAGGAAGGAGAATTCAACCAACTACTCTGCCAGACTTCCTCCCTCCTTTGTGAAACCCTGTCTTCCCCTAGCTTTTGTGACACCACACTCTGCAAGCCATCTCCTTTTCCCCCTGAACCTCCGAATTCTTCATTATCATTTGAAGTTACTCAGGGATTGAGCTTGGGTCCACTTCTTGTCTTGCTTTCCACTTTCCCACTACACCCTCTTCTACTTTCATGGCTTCAAATACCATTTCTGCATTGATGACTTCCAAATTTATATTACTAAGCCGACTTAGTCAGGTGACATCATTAACAATGTAAATGTCCAATTCTTAATCTTTTCCCCAAGTTTTCTCCACGTCTAATTTTCTGTATCTTGATAACAGCACTACCAGTATTCAGGCCAGAAACCTGGGTGTAAGTCTCTCTATTCTACTCTAGCTCACACCTTAGCTGGAAAATTTCGAGAGACTCTTTTTTCTTTATACACTTCAATATTTTTTCCGTCTTGTAGCCAGAATGATCTTTTAGAAACAAAATTTGATCATGCCATTACCCTGCTTAAAACCCTTTGAAGGCTTTGGAAGTGCTTAGAATAAAGTAAGAATAAGTAAACATGACATACAAGACCCCACATTGTCTGCCCCCTGCTTAATATTAGAAATTTATCTCCTGCTACCCTCTCCTTCCCTTTCTATTATGCATCAGCCACACTGGTGTTTGTTGTGTTTCAAAATGTGCTAAGGTTTCTTAGTATTGGACATTCACACTTGCTTTTCTTCTCTCTGGAAGAAACATCCTAGCTCCTACAGATCTCACGTATCAACATAAATGCTGCTTCTTCAGAGACATTTTTGTAATGAATATAAATCCCAGGCCAAAACAGTGCTGATTTTTTTTGTTTTAGCAGGCAGTTAACTTGACCGAACTTAAATTCCAAATCGCGCTCTCCTGCAATGGGCAGCAGCTGAAATCTACGGTCCCTTCCTTCTTTCACCTTAGCTAGGCTGGCTGGACCGTGCCAGCGCATGCGTGGTTCAGGCACCAGCTGGACACGCGGGCTCAGCCGCTCTTGCTTTCTCCTGGGATTTCCCCCTCCCCTTTGCAGCTGCTGTAGGGGGCCCGAAGTCTTTCCTCTGACTCCTCAAGCCTGTAAGAGATCAGGCTTCTATCAAAGATTTGGTCTTCACAGAGGTGACTGCAGCTTCCCTCAGGAAAAAAGTTGTAAACGTGGGAAACTTGACAAGTGCTGTTCATTTCCTTCTGCCAGTGTGTTTACCGCTCACCAGTTTCTGCCTGCTTCTCCTTTGTCTCCAGGTGTGTGTGTGTTTGTGTGTGTGTAAATACACATTTTGTTCAGTGCTTATCATTGTTTTCTGTGGGAAGTTTTGTCCGATGTGAGCTATTCCACCATTACCAGAAGCACAACATGTGTTCAAACAAAAAACGGAAGTATTGTGTTCCAATTATGTGTAAGATACTCTGCTAAGTGACAGCAGTCAGTATCTGTGATCTGATAGGATTTATGTTCTATTTGGGGAGAGAGGCATTAAATAATTAACCAAATAATTAATTGAAATTGTCAAAAGGGATATGAAAGTGAATTTCAAGGGGACATGAGACTATGTATCAGGGAAACCTTATTTCCCCAGGTGAATTAGGAAAGCACTCTAGAGGAATGAAGTATTAACTAATATTTGAGCCTTCTTAGAAGTTAACTACTCAACAAGGTCAGAGTCAGCTGTACTAGAGAAAGCATTCCGTGCAGAAAGAATATTGGAATGGAATTACTGAAGCATAAAGAACCTTTGAAAGAATTTCCATGTGACCAGAGTTTAGAGAATGAGGAGAGAATAGTTAGTGACATGCAGTTTGTTTTAGAAAAAAATAGAATGTCATTGAAGCACTGTAAGTAGGGAAATCATTTGGTCAGGCTCATAGTTCCACTACAAAAATAACATTTGAATATATAACTTCTAAATTTTTAATTCAAAAAATTATAATGCTGTAGAGTGAAACTGTGAACTGTATTTTCAATTGTCCTTACAGAGTAAGCATTTTTCCTGCCTAATTAATTTGAAAGAACATTTTATCAAGTGCATAGTATTCCAATGAAAGTATGCGCTGCAGCTTTTTTCAACTATTTTCTAGAGTTTTATTTGATTCTTTCCCGATTAGCCAGTTCACATAATGCTGCTAGGAATATCTCTGTACAAAAGCCTTCCTTACATTTAGAAAGCTCATATACCTTGAATATTTGAAGATAAAGTTGCTTTGTAAAATAACATTAATGAAGAACACATTTAAACATGGAGTAATTGAACTAAATTTTTTAAATGAGTTGCTTTAAACAAAGCATCATTTATATAGACCTATGTCAAGTATCCTTGTGAATGACTGAATGAATAAAAATATCACTGGAATAAGAAAATTTCCATCACAGATCATCCTGTTTCTAAGGAGGAATCTTCAGGTGCCACAAGCTGCTTTTGAGCATTAAGTGTTCTCTAACATGATGACATTTGTGATTATGTTCACACAAATTGCTTGAAAAACTCCAAATACCTTAATTATTTCACAGCTGCAATATTTTCAAACTCGTTTGAAGATTTTCCAGGAAAAGTACACTTTATGTCTGATTAAGAGAAGTATCCCAAGTGAAAACCATGGTTTGGCTTTCTTTCTGTTAAATCTGTTCATGAATGAAAACTACAGCTGAGGGTGATTATAAAGAGAGTACTAGAAACTGAAAGAGACAGTAAGTGTTCAAGTGATCAAGCAATTACTGAAAGCGTCAACATGATTGTTCCTTTATCTTTTGTTGCATTAAATAAATGAGGATCTTTTTTCCATTCTGCAGCTCAGTAAAATACTCTGTCTACTTTCTCACCAGACTGTCACCTTCATCTATGTAAGCATAAAACTGTTTTAACAGAGCTTCTGGGCAAATATATTATGGATCCAATTCTTAGAGCTTCCTGTCTGTAGGTCTGTAGGTAATGCTGCAGTCATTTTGGATTAGTGATAAACGGTCATGAAATTGGAAACAGGTTCCTCCAGCTTTTCACAAGAATCTGAAAAAACACAAATACGTGCACCCAGAAAGTGTGAGTCCAACTCAAACATCATAAAATAATACACAGTGCACGCTTAATGGCATGCAGGACCATATGAACCTATTAAATGACATTGCCTGATGCCAAAGTCAAGTATGGTTTCAACATTCAAATGTGTAGAAATTTGGAGCAGTATTAGTTTAAACTTGAACTAATGACACAGCATTATGTTTGCCCTTGTGATAACAGAAAAACATGTTTTACTCTCTCTTCATCTCTCGCCTTCAAGACAGTTAATAAGTGATGCTTTGCAATTTATTACCCTTGGAGATAAGGATTATAAAATGACAAAAACAGCAACAATAATGGGGTTAAACATTTAAAATGTGCCAGGAAGTTTCCAAATATTACCTCATTTAATTTTCACAACTACCCTATAAGGTAGGTAAAAATCACTATTATCCCCATTTTGTAGTGGAGAAAGCTGAGTCTCTGGATTGTTACCTAGCTAACCCCTGGTCACAGAACAAATAAATGGTGATGACTGATATAAGATAATGTATTTGGGAATAAGGTGCTATTGATACCAAAGGCCCTGCACTGGACAACTCCCTTATATTGAGAATACTAGGCTTTTCCTAACTGGACAACTCAATTTCCTTCTATAGTAGTTAGATCCAACTTCTACCTCTAGCATGAAGCATAGAGGCAAGAATGGCCTTGTAGTAGATCCCTAAGGGTACTTCCTAAGATGTGAGGCCCTGTTTCATTGCTTTTTGCCACAGACAATACTGTTGCTTCTCAGAGCTCTAAGCTGTTCAACCTATAGAAGCACCACCCCACCATCTCAGAAGATTTATAAAGAGGGTCACAGCAGTCTTCAACCTGTGGTGAAGGGTGATCTCTTTATTCAGGTATCTCAGAGACTGAAATTTTGGAAGGGCAAAAAATTAATCCTTAGTCTCTGGAACTCTCCACAACATCCAATTTAAAGAGATCCCATTCTGTGTTATTCTACTTAGTCATCCAAGCAGAAAACAGATCCAGCAGGGAGCCTCCCTGGGAATGGATATCAAGATATTCACCTTTAGTTTTATGTCTTTCTCTTTCTTATTAGGGAAATTGGAGAATAAGGAACATAGACATCTAGCATTTTGTGAGGTGAAGCACGTGAAGTTTAAGACTCAGAGGCTTTAGGCACGTATTCAAATTTGGGAGCTAACCTGTCGGGAGCTAATTCTGTTCACTCTAACTTGACCATTATAGAAAAATCTTTAATTCCCATCATCACCTCTTGTGAGGTCATAGGCAAAGATTTACACATTTCCATAAAGAGATAGAAAGAGGTATGAATGATTTGATGCCTAAATGGTCATATCACAGATTTGGAGTAAGCATCTATTAATATATGGTTTCAGGGGTAAAAAGGTCCCCAGCCCACCCCTGCCCCGATCTTCTTAGCTGCATCTCTCACCTGCTCACAGAGATCATAAATTATTAAAGTTAATTACAGAGTCATTCCTTTGATTTAAGCCTCTTTGTCTGGGGTGAAGATTCAAATGCACCTGGGAATGGCAATACACTAAGCTTTATAAATAGAATATGATGAGTTAAACAGATCTTTTTATGAGAATATGTTTTGATAGGGCAGGACACTAAACAAATGGAGAGTGTGAGCACAAGAGAAAAAAGGGGAGGGATAAACTTGGAAAACTTGGAAAAGGCTTCAGAAATTCATGAGGATCTCACCTTCATGTGCTTACTCTGAGTGATAAGGTCACTGTTCATAATGACAGAGACACTGAGGTGAGCCCAACTAGAACACTAGCTCTTCACAGCTGCCAATCTGGAGAATATGACCTATGGCAGGTCAAGTTAGCATTGTGTGCAACGAGCAGCATTGAAAATAGGAAGTGTTGAAATAGACTCCCATACAGGATACAATCCCCGTAAATAATCAACTGGTTTGAGGAGGAAGGAAGGAAGGAATCTGAGAAATCATTTATTCTGTGTATCTCATCAAAAATAGAGGGCAGACACTTCTGAGGCTATAAATCTATGACCGGAACACAAGTGAGTAACGATTCTTCATAAGCAAAGGCCCTCATGTTAGTTCTCTGTTTTTGAGATTTGTTCAGGCAATGACAGATCCAGGTTAGCACACTAATCACCACCCCAGATGAAATGACCTAATACCAAGAAGGAGCTCCTTTCATCATCATAGCCCTCAACCTTGACCTTGAATCTAAAATGAATCACATTCCAAATATTTTAGAGTTAACAATATTTTATTGATGATGATGATGAAAACAAACAAAAATCACGGCTACCATTTTAGCACAAGGGTTTGTTCTGTTTTTTTTCCGAAGTATCAAAATGTGAGTCTCTGAAGCCTCTTTACAGAGAAACTGTTCCGGCACACATGGCTTGTCTGAATACAGCCAGCTTGTGCTTACTGAAGGAGTAATAAATTTGAATTTCCTCACTTACAGTCTCATAAAATCTCAAAACAATGCTACACTCACATAAGAATCTTAACATTTAATGTTTTGTTATGCAACAGAAAGAAGTAAAACCAAAGAGAGACATGATTGATTGGGCACTGTGCATGAAACTAAATTGAGTCATTGACTTGGGAGGAAACTTGAGGAAAGGTAAACAAATTAATCAGTTTGATTCTAATTTTTATGCTCAGGCATGATATAGCAGTCCTTACTACAAGAGGAAATGGTGAAAACATGGACTGACCTGAGGAGTATTGGAGAAAAATATAAGGAACACTAACTCCTGGTTTACTGCTACCAGTAGCAGAGGAGTTTTATTTGTATTAACTCACATAGCAGAACCAAAGTCTAGCTTGATTTTATACCCCAAACTCCTCTACTAATATGAATTATGTGAGCAATTCTACCTTCCAGACTGCCCATGCCTGTCTTGTACTATGTGACTTTTGGGGAAACTGAGAGACCAATAGTCAGAAAAGCAGGTTTATCTAAGAAACACATTGCCTGTTCGATGGAAAAGCCCATGTGGGCCCTAAAGCAGTCTCTTCCACAGAGTTCAGTTAAAATAATTTACTTGAGTCAGTGGATTCATAAGCTGCTTCTATCATTTTTGTTTCATTTTCCTTCAAGCTCTTCAAAACACATATAATTAATTTGTAGGTATTAATAATTGCATTTTGTTCCTTTGTATAAAATATGGTTAAGCTAACATTTTGGCTATAAAAATATTAGTAAAAGTGTTGCTTCACAGATGTTTCAATGCTTCAGAAGTTGCTATCATTGAAAAGTGATTTGAGGAAAAATGTAAGTAAGCATAATTAATAATTAAAATGAAATATTTTTGCTAGTAAAATATATATTTCATTAAATATGAAATATGTTAGCTAAACATTGTATATGACTAATTAAATTACTTAAGGTCATTTTGAGCTTGACAGTTTCCTAATTCCTTTCCCAAATAACATCTAATTTGAGGCCTTCAGCAAACATGTGGGGCAGGCACCTTTTTAATCTAAAGGAGATAACAGTGACATTTCAAAATGTGGCATTAGTACATGAGGCTTGGGAATATCAAGGGGAAATTGATAATTAGTAGTATGAAGACCTGAACCTAGGCCATCTAACTTTAAATATTAAAAGCATTTTGATTTTGAACATACTCTTGTGTGTGTAAAAATATATAATGAAAAATATTTTGTACTAAGATAATATTTAGCATAAATTCATCTCATGGTATATACATGTTTATTAAAGTATAAATTAAAATATAGAAAAGTGTGTTTTAATAATGCCTGTAGATATACTTATATACACATGTACATCAGTATATTCTATGTACTTATATGTATATCTATTTAATCTATCTATAAGGTAGTAAATAGATGGATATAATCTTCTATGATAAAAGTTGTTGACATTAAGAAGTAAAGCCTGCACTGTGATAAGCAGCATTCTTCATGATTTAGTCACTAAATACTATTCAGGATATTATCATTTCAGAGAACTCAGTGAACAGAGATATGAGACAATCAACTCATTTATTCAGAAACCTTAATTTCAAGATGCAATAATCTTATGGCAATGTTTTAAAATATACTTAGCTTTTAGTAAAGAAAACTCCTTTTTGTTAAGTAGGGTAATCTATCCATTATTGTCAAGTGAAAAGAATTGGGTCTTATATTTGTATTATCTAGGGACACAACAAATCTAGGATTATGCTCTCATCACTTACAGTTTTCTGAATGCATCTTTAAGATCTGTTCACCTTGGCACGTGGACAAATATATCTAAAAGGAAAATTGGCTTGTTAGAAGTGCAGAGCAACTTTTCTCTAAAGAACTCATGACACTGTCTTAGGATTTTGCATGTAAAAGAAATCAAAGAAAGAAGCACATGGGACATACTGCTAGATGCACTAATATTTGCTTAACCTTAAAATTGACTTTGGAAAGAACAACTTCCCAGGGAATTTGGGACCCTTGAAATAAATGAGCCAACATGTTCAGGAAGAAGCTGTGTGACAGGCTTTCCATAGCTTTGACCTCAAATGTAAACACAAGGCCAAAGAGCCCCCTGGTGTTCCTGGAACCCAAAGTTACCCAAGTGAACAAATTTGCTATGTTCACATTCAGAGAGGGCAGTAGATATTAAATACAGACCCTGAAAAGCAAATGATGGAGAAATGGAACTTGAACTTTGTTACATGAGTGTGTTTCTAAGAAAGAATGTTCTCCAATAGTAAAAATTTAATCCATCTGTGGGAATAAGAACCATAAAGGAAAGCGCTTAAGCATGAAGGAGCTTCAATTTATATTTCTACTCATCTCCTAGGTCTGCTTGGGAGTCTGAGACTTGGCAGAAGGTATGGTGTCATCTTGGTGGGCTGAAGTGGAGATTTACACTCTCTGTCTCAGCCAGCTTTCAAGTTATATTCGGGCAGTCTGTGTTCTCAGCAAGGCTGCTCCTCAGGCTAAGACTCATATATATGCTGTCTGCAAGAGACCCACTTCAGACCTAGGGACACATACAGAGTGAAAGTGAGGGGACAGAAAAAGATTTTCCATGCAAATGGAAATGAAAAGAAAGCTGGAGTAGCAATTCTCATATCAGACAAAATAGACTTTAAAATAAAGGCTATTATAAGAGACAAATAAGGACACTACATAATGATCAAGGGATCAATCCAAGAAGAAGATGTAACAGTTGTAAATATTTATGCAGCCAACATAGGAGCACCTCCATACATAAGGCAAATGCTAACAGCCATAAAAGGAGAAATCGACAGTAACAACAATCATAGTAGGGGACTTTAACACCCCACTTTCACCAATGGACAGATCAACCAAAATGAAAATAAATAAGGAAACACAGGCTTTAAATGATACATTAAATAAGATGGACTTAATTGATATTTATAGGACATTGCATCCAAAAACAACAGAATACACTTTCTTCTCAAGTGCTCATGGAACATTCTCCAGAATAGATCATATCTTAGATCACAAATCAAGCCTTGGTAAATTTAAGAAAATTGAAATTGTATCAAGTATTTTTTCTGACCACTATGCTTTGAGACTAGATATCAATTACAGGAAAAGATCTGTAAAAAAATACAAATACATGTAGGCTAAACAGTACACTACTAAATAACCAAGAGATCACTGAAAATCAAAGAGGAAATCAAAAAATACCTAGAAACAAATGACAATGAAAGCACGACAACCCAAAAGCTATGGGATGAAGCAAAAGCAGTTCTAAGAGGGAAGTTTATAGCAATACAATCCTACCTCAAGAAACACCTAAAGGAGCTAGAGAAAGAAGAACAAACAAAACCCAAAGTTAGCAGAAGGGAAGAAATCATAAAGATCAGATCAGAAATAAATGAAAAAGAAATGAAGGACACAATAGATCAATAAAGCTAAAAGCTGTTTCTTTGAGAAGATAAACAAAATTGATAAACCATTAAACAGACTCATCAAGAAAGAAAGGGAGAAGACTCAAATCAATAGAATTAGAAATGAAAAAGGAGAAGTAACAACTGACACTGCAGAAATACAAAGGATCATGAGAGATTACTACAAGCAACTATATGCTAATAAAATGGACAACCTGGAAGAAATGGACAAATTCCTAGAAAAGCAAAACCCTCGCAGACTGAACCAGGAAGAAGTAGAAAATATAAACAGAAGAATCACAAGCACTGAAATTGAGACTGTGATTAAAAATCTTCCAACAAACAAAAGCCCAGGACCTGATGGCTTCACAGGCTAATTCTATCAAACATTTAGAGAAAAGCTAACACCTATCCTTCTCAAAGTCTTCCAAAATATAGCAGAGGGTGGAACACTCCCAAACTAATTCTATGAGGCCACTATCACCCTGATACCAGACAAAGATGTCACAGAGAAAGAAAACTACAGGCCAATATCACTGATGAACATAGATGCAAAAATCCTCAACAAAATACTAGCAAACAGAATCCAACATACATTAAAAGGATCATACAACATGATCAAGTGGGTTTTATCCCAGGAATGCAAGGATCCTTTGACATACACAAATCAATCAATGTGATAAACCATATTAAAAAACTGAAGGAGAAAAACCATATGATCATCTCAATAGATGCAGAAAAAGCTTTTGACAATATTCAACAATTTTTATGATTAAAAACTCTGCAGAAAGTACACATAGAGGGAACTTACCCTAACATAATAAAGGCCATATATGACAAACCCACAGGCAACATCATTCTCAATGGTGAAAAATTTCCTCTAAGATCAGGAACAAGACAAAGTTACCCACTCTCACCACTATTATTCAAAATAGCTTTGGAACTTTTAGCCACAGCAATCAAAGAAGAAAAAGAAATAAATTGAATCCAAATTGGAAAAGAAGAAGTAAAGCTGTCACTGTTCGCAGATGACATGATACTATACGTAGAGAATCCTTAAGGTACTACCAGAAAACTACTAGAGCTAGTCAATGAATTTAGTAAAGTAGCAGGATACAAAATTAAGGCACAGAAATCTCTTGCATTCCTATACATTAATGATGAAAAATCTGAAAGAGAAATTAAGGAAACACTCCCATTTACCATGGCAACAAAAAGAATAAACTACCTAGGAATAAACCTACCTAAGGAGACAAACGACCTGTATGCAGAAAACTATAAAACACTGATGAAAGAAATTAAAGATGATACAAACAGATGAAGAGATATACCATGTGCTTGGAATGGAAGACTCAACATTGTGAAAATGACTACACTACCCAAAGCAATCTACAGATTCAATGTAATCCTTATCAAACTACCAATGTCATTTTTCACAGAACTAGAACAAAAAATTTCACAATTTTTATGGAAACACAAAAGACCCTGAATAGCTAAAGCAATCTTGAGAAAGAAGAACTGGGCTGGAGGACTCAGGCTCCCAGACTTCAGACTATACTACAAAGCTACAGTATCAAGACAGTATGGCACTGGCACAAAAACAGAAATATAGATCAATGGAACCGGATAGAAAGCCCAGAGATAAACCCACGCACATATGGTCACCTTATTTTTGATAAAGGAGGCAAGAATATACAATGGAGAAAGACAGCCTCTTCAGTAAGTGGTGCTGGGAAAACTGGACAGCTACATGTAAAAGAATGAACTTAGAACACTCCCCAACACCATACACAAAAATAAACTCAAAATGGATTAAAGACCTATATGTAAGGCCAGACACTATCAAACTCTTAGAGGAAAACATAGGCAGAACACTCTATGACATAAATCACAGCAAGATCCTTTTTGACCTACCTCCTGGAGAAATGGAAATAAAAACAAAAATAAACAAATGGGACCTAATGAAACTTAAAAGCTTTTTCATAACAAAGGAAACCATAAACAAGAAGAAAAGACAACCCTCAGAATGGGAAAAAATATTTTCAAATGAAGCAACTGACAAAGGATTAATCTCCAAAATTTACAAGCAGCTCATGAAACTCAATGTAAAAAAAACAAACAACCTAATGCAAAAATGGGCAGAAGACCTAAACAGACATTTCTCCAAAGAAGATATACAGATTGCCAACAAACACATGAAAGGATGTTCAACATCACTAACCATTAGAGAAATGCAAACCAAAACTGCAATGAGGTATCACCTCACACCAGTCAGAATGGCCATCATCAGAAGATCTACAAATAATAAATGCTGGAGAGGGTGTGGAGAAAAGGGAACCCTCTTGCACTGTTGGTGGGAATATAAATTGATACAGCCACTATGGAGAACAGTATGGAGGTTCCTTAAAAAATAAAAATAGAACTACCATACAACCCAGCAATCCCACTACTGTGCATACACCCTGAGAAAACCATTATTCAAAAAGAGTCATGTACCACAATGTTCATTGCAGCTCTGTTTACAAAAGCCAGGACATGGAAGCAACTAAAGTTTCCATCGACAGATGAATGGATAAAGAAGATGTGGCACATATATACAATGGAATATTACTCAGCTATAAAAAGAAACAAAATTGAGGTATTTGTAGTGAGGTGGACGGACCTAGAGTCTGTCATACAGAGTGAAGTAAGTCAGAAAGACAAAAACAAATACCATAGGCTAACACATGTATATGGAATCTAAGAAAACAAAAAAAACAAAAAAGTGGTTCTGAGAAACCTAGGCGCAGGACAGGAATAAAGACACAGACATAGAGAATGGCCTTGAGGACCCGGGGAGGGGGAAGGGTAAGCTGGGACAAAGTGAGAGAGTGGCATGGACATATATACACTACCAAATGTAAAACAGATAGCTAGCGGTAAGCAGCCACATAGCACAGGGAGATCAGCTCGGTGCTTTTTGACCACCTAGAGGGTTGGATAGGGAGGGTGGGAGGGAGATGCAAGAGGGACGGGATATGGGGATATATGTATACATATAGCTGATTCACTTTGTTATACAGCAGAAACTAACACACCATTGTAAAGCAATTATACTCCAATAAAGATGTTAAGTAAAGGCTACAGCAAGGCACTCAGTGAACCAGCCAACAGCAAGAAAGAGGATTATAATCATGGGGTGGGTTCTTTCTGGACAGATCCTTTTTCTGTCTTTCTGCATGCTTTGGTAAACTGAACATTTAACTTCCCTTGTTTTGTGTTATGTAATCCCTTGGGAAATTTTAACTCTACCAAAGCAAACTCTCAGCTACCCTCCAATTTACCCTAAGGGAAAAATAGAGTTTTCTAAGCCTCTTTAGGAAAGGTTAGCTGTGGGTCACTGAAAATGGCAGAGTAACACTCTGCCAGTGAATGACATGTCACGAGTGATTATGGAAGAGCTAAAAAAGGAAACTAACTGATGTTCCAATCAGAGTGTATCAAAAAACTATCTGTTTCTAACGTGCTCTCTCTCTCTCTGTCTCTGTCTCTGTCTCTGTCTCTGTCTCTCTCTCTCTCTCTCTATATATATATATATGTATATATATGTATATATATAGATCTAACTCAAATTATATTGCAAAGAGCAAGATAGGCACTGAAGCATGTTTGCACCAAAAAAAGGACCATTTTGGGGCTTATACTGTAAAAATGTGTTAATTAATGGAAACTATAGGGATTTACACATTGGGAAATTACATGAACATTTCTACTTTAGTATGAGTGACACTGATAAATATTTGTAAAGTGTTAGTAATAACACTGTTTTACAACTAAGGTTGCAGAACCTGCAAAATAGGAATGCCTGTTTAATACACTGCAAACCATGTTGCTTAAGCTGCAGGAGAAGAAACCCCATGTCCTTATCCTCTGTAACTGTTATTCATGATTGAATTATGTATATATAGGAAACTCCTTACCTTAAGATGGTTTTGGAGAGACAAATAAACCAGGTATTACAATGAGGAAGTTTTACTATTATTATTTACAACAGAGTTTAATGGAGTGAAAGGTTAGAACTCAGTAAATTTGTTAACAGTCTTAGCCTTACAAGAGAAACATTGGTCAGGCATTGACTCAGGTCAGCAAGCAGCCTAATGTGCTCACCTGCTGTGTCTTTGGGTTAGCCTTTAATTTATGCTTTCTTAAATGCAATCTGAGTTGCTTCTTTCAAGGATCCTGACATGTCTTGCAATTGGAAAATATTAGCCAAATGTACACATAAAGCTCTTGTGAGGTTTGTGTATTCTATCCCCCATTAATATAAGGTCATTAAATTGTGATTTTTTTGTGGTTTAGGTGTGACTGGGTATATAGCTTACTATATATTAGTTTGCTGAAGCAAACTACATACTCTACCATGTTACAGTTATTATTAATGTTCCTTATTTGCATAGCACAGATCTTAATTTAACATCTATGTCTAGAAGTAGACTAGACTCTGGATTCTGTGCAGTGACGAATCTTATATCCTTTTCCATGATTGTATTTATAGCACCTTACTAGTGTTGAGCACACGTAGGCACTCAAAAAATTTTGCCGAATGAAGAAATAAACCAAGATCCACAAGTTCTACAATTTTGGCTTTTATTCCAATGCTAATCTAATAAACATCTTAGATATAATTATGCTAATCTAGTAAACATCTTGTCAGATGAGTGTAATACCCTTCTTTTACTGTGACTTTGCTACATCTTTCCAAATAAAGACATCGTAGGGTCAGATTTCTGTGTTTGAATCAGGAGCTCGACCAGCTGAATGATCTGAAAAAACTTATTTACTCACACTTCATCTCAAATTATGATAATAATAAAACATGTTAAGACTATTGTGAGGATTAAATGCATTCACACATACAAATCCTTGAGCACAATGGCACAAAGTAAATGACAAATATGAGCCCTTACTAGTGTTACTATTGCTATTATATTTGTATCAGAATTAGTTTTAGGATTAATATTATTTTCATGGAATAAATTTTTGCTCCTCATATCAGTCTTTTCCAAAGTGGGGTCTGAGGACTCCATATTCTTAGAAATCTGCTAAAATGATTTTCCTTTAATAAATACTCACGACTTAGTCAAGATTAAGACTTTAGTAAAAGGTGCAGCAGCTTTTACAATGAGTTAGTTTTTGGTAAACTTATCCCACCTTCCTTGGTTAGACAGAGCTACCTGCTATACAGCAAGATGAAAGCAGTTTTGGTTAGCAGGGCCATGTTTAAATTGTTATGGAAGAAATTGACTTTTTATTATGGAAATTGGAAGTAATATCTGAGTACGTGTACTGGCAAAGCCTTTTATTCCTCTGTTATTTTATTTTTTATAACTGGTTCACTCTTCTATTTGAGTGTAAACATTATCACAACAGTCCATTTAAGAAGGGGTACAAGGGGTACTTTATAACTTTCAAAATATACTTTGACAGTAATTTCCCCAGCTGTGCAAATAAGAATAGACTTATTTCCTCGGGTGATAGAAATAATTTAGGAGAGAGGAATAAGTGAATCATAGGCTGTTAGAGCTGGAAACAACCTTACACATTATCTTGGGCAGAGATGGCAGCTACAGGACACCATTGCTACATGTAGCACAAGCCCTACTCATGACATTCATCCATAGTGAGTCTTGAGAATCTGTTCTTGAGCCCAGTTGCATTTGTTCTCAGAATCTTTCTCAGACCAGTGCCTCAGACATCCACAATCAATTGATTAAAGTTGCCACACAAAATGAAACGTATTTTTCATCCCTGAGTCCCAGTCGATCTCTTTCTGTTTACAAAACGTGACATTGAAAACCTGAGATTCTTATTTGACTCTTTCCATGTCACAAAATTATTTCTAGTAATTTATTATGTATAAATTATTATTTATAGTCTACAGGATTTCTGACTCTGAATTCAGTATTCTTTCTATTCCAATACCTAGAAAAATTAATCATGTGTGAACAAAAATGAGATACTAGCAATAGGCAAAAAATGTCCTTAATATACCGTGATTCTTCTAAATTCATTTCCAGGAAACTCAAAGTACTTTACAATAGGCAGATAGGTATACTGGGGTGGGAATGCATTTAGCAGGAGAAAATGATGGAGTAACCACAAGCGTATGAGGAAGCCATTGGTAAATATGGGAAGGGACTATGTCCAATTAATGATCCAAATGGAACACTGACAGGTCTTATTATTTTTGAAATCTATTTGAAAAACTGCCCCTAGTATCGGATTTTACTACCAATCCCACATGTAAGGGAGGTTGTAAAAAGTTTCACAAATGTTTGGAAAGCTTTCATCAAACTTGGTCCAAACTTAGTTAAGCGTTTCATCAATGTAGGTTTATTTTCATAGTTTAATATGAAACTAGTAGTTTTCAATTATGATTCAAAATGTGCATAGAACAAGTCCAAGTCAACTAAGTTTTGCCTTTAGAGAGTGTTACCACTGTTAAGCTCCAAATATTTGCAAATTTCTGAAACGTTTAATTTCTTTGAAATTATATTTTCCTTATTTGCCAAGTAAACATGTTGCACAAAATAGGTTTTTTTCACACACACACACACACACACACACACACACACACACACACACATGCAATTTGAGACATGCGTACTGATTTTCCTAGCCAGAGATGTATGAGACATCAGAAAGGCTTGCCCCATCCTCTTGTCAGTCCTGACTTCCTGAATTTAATTCTTCTTGAGAGGGGGAGTCACTATATCAGTTAACGTGTGGAGATCAGTCAGCCTGTGTGTAGCAAACAAACCAGGTGCTGAAGTGTAGGAGAAATTTTAAGAAAAAAGGAAACCAGATAGCTAGTAGCTAGTGATGTGCATATGGTGAAATACCAGAAATTACATTTGAGACCACAAAATAAGAGGGGGTTGGAGTGGTTAAATGTCTGATAATACTGAAATATATAAACATTCCAGGCTTTTGCCAGATTTCAACAAATAATCTGTAAGGTCCACGACATTTTTTAACTTCAAAGGTAAATTTAGGCATTTCTTTTAGTGAACCCAGACGTAAAACATAACTACAGAATGATGTAATAGTCAAAAATACGTAGGTTGCCATTTGTAGATAAGATTGTGAGGATGTGTGTTTAAAATGACTGGGTAGTTGTTCCAGTCAATGCAAATTCTATCTTTCATTGGATTTCAAAACATATTATAAGCTTTGCCTGTTTTTATTTCTGGATTTTTTTTCTCTTGTCATACCACGTGGAATCCTTTTCTAAGGTACACCTTTTCATGCACATCTGAACATACTTACTTAGAGATATACTAGATATCTTCTCAGTCATGACATGTGTCAATTTGTATCTTGGAAACAACAAATAAAAATCCATACAATTGCTTCACTGCATGTCAACACTATTGTAAAGTTTTCTAAGGCTTCTTTTGAGAAAGTCCAGAAACATTGCAAAGCAGACTTTGAGTAGAACATTCCTCCTGATTTACTTATGGAAGATACACAGTAGATTTAATATATATTGTTTCTTATGTTGCTTATGACATTCTTTCTTGAAAGTCCACATTTTATCATGTATATGTACATTATATACGCACACACACACACACACACACACGGTCTAAGATACATTAGGATGTATATAAAACACATTATGTAACATATATAAACATATATATGTCTTTCAGCTAATGATGGTTATTGAGATTATTCAGTAATTTTATAAGGTAGACAAATGTAAAATTTCTTTTTGTCAATTTAAAACAGTTTGGATCCACACTAGAAACTTTGAATCTACTGGTATTCTAGTTATCTCCTGTGCTATATAATTTCATACTTAATTCTACTTAACTGACTGAATGTCATTTCACTTGTGGAGTTAGTTAAAGGAATGTCATTTGTTCCCTCTTTTTTTTGTTTGCTCAAATTTATTATCCTTTAAAAATATTGCTTTAAATTTTGTAGTTCCAGAAGGTAGCCAAACTTCTTGTAATAATATTTTAGCAGTGTGGAATCAGGTATTCTATTTAGTATGGACTGATCTTAGAGACCACACTTCCGTTTCAATAAAACTAGCTGTGAGGAATTCTGAAATCGTATTGACTGTGAACATCTATATATTCTTTAGGGAAACATTTTTCCCCTTGGGGAAACTACCTTGACCTAAACTCTAAATTCTTTGAAGGCAGGGATTCAGCTTTATTGACATATAATTTTCATATAACATTGTCGTAAGTTTAAGGTGTGCAGTGAGTTGATACGTTTATATATTGCAAAATTATCACCACCATAGCATCTGCAAACACCTCTATCATGACACATAATTACCATTACTTTTATGTGGCCATAATATTTAAGATCCACTTTCAAGCATATAATACAGTATTATTAGCCATGATCTCTGGAATTTGTTAATCTAACAGCTGGGATTTTTGTACTTTTTGACCATTATCTACCCATTTTCCCCACTTCCCAGCCCCTGGTAAACACCTGTCTACACTGTCTCTCTGAGTTCACTTTTTTAGTTTCCACATGTAAGTGATATCATACAATATTTGTGTTTCTCTGTATGACTTATTTCACTTAGCATATGCTCTCAGGTTTCATCCAAGTTATTGCAAATAGCAGGATGTCCTTCTTTCTCATGGCTGAATAATATTCCACTATATATATATATATATATATATATACACACACACACACACACACACACATATATATATATATATATCATTTAGCCATGATGAACACCTAGGTTGTTTCAAATCTTGGCTATTGTGAATAATGCTGCAATGAATATGGGAGTGCCAATATGTCTATAAGATCCTGATTTCAATTTCCTTGGATTTACAGCCAGAAGTGGGATTCCTGTATCATATGGTAGTTCTGTTTTTCTTGTTTTGGGAGGGCAACCTTTATACTGTTGCCTATAGTGGCTATACCAACTTACATTCCCATCAATCGTGTACAAGTGTTCCCTTTTCTT
The DNA here is from genome assembly GCF_003676395.1 of Aethalodelphis obliquidens. Classification (NCBI taxonomy): domain Eukaryota; kingdom Metazoa; phylum Chordata; class Mammalia; order Artiodactyla; family Delphinidae; genus Aethalodelphis; species Aethalodelphis obliquidens. Next base: position 60,693,828 of record NW_020837950.1, on the reverse strand, counting down.
CACACTGTTGCCAACATTTGTTATCTCTTGTCTTTTTGATGATAGCCATTCCAACAAGTGTGAGATGATATCTCATTGTGGTTTTGATTTGCATTCTCTGATGATTAATGATGTTGAGCCCCTTTTCATGTACCTGTTGGCCATTTGTGTGTGTCTTCTTTGGAAGATTGTCTATTTATTTCTTTTGCCTATTTTTGCAAGTCATTTATTCACTTATTTTGCTGTTGAGTTGTATGCATTCTTTATATGTTTTGGACACTAACCCCTTATTAAATATATGGTTTGTAAATATTTTCTCCCATCCTGAAGGGTGCCATTTTATTTTGCTGATTGTTTCTTTTGCTATGCAGAAGCTTTTTAGTCTGATGTAGTCTGACTTATTCATTTTTGCTTTTTTTGTTTGTGCTTTTGGTGTCGTATCCAGGAAATCATACCAAGGCTAGTTTCAAGGAGCTTTCTCCTTTTTTCTTCTAGTTTTATGGTTTCAGGTTTTTAGGTCTTTAATACATTTCAAGTTCATTTTTGTGAGTGGTGTAAGAGTTTCCCAATTTCATTCTATGTCATGTGGTTATCCAGTTTTCCCAGCACCATTTTTTGAAGAGACTATCCTCTCCTCATTGAGTAGTTTTGGCTCCCTTGTCAAATATTACTTGAAAATATAAGCAGGGTTTATTTCTGGGCTCTTCAGTCTGTTACATTAGTCTATGTGTCTATTTTTACACCATTACCATACTGTTTTGAATATTATAGCTTTGTAATATAGCTTGAAATCAGGAAGTATGATACTTTTGACTTTATTATTCTTTTTCAGGGTTGCTTTGGCTATTCAGGGTCTTTTGTAGCTCCATATGAACTTTAGGATTGTTTTTGCCAACTCTGAAAATGACATTGGAATCTTGATAGGGATTGTATCTATAGATGGCTGTGGGTAATACGGACATTTTAACAATATCAACTTGTCCAAACCATGAACACAAAATATTTTTCCATTTGTTTGTATCTTCTTCAATGTCTTTTATAAAAGTCTTATAGTACAGCTCTTTCATCTCCTTGGATAAATGTATTCTTAAGTATTTTATTATTTTTGATACTACTGTGAATGGTATAGTTTTCTTTATTTCTATATGAGATATTCTGTTGTTAGTATATAGAAACCTAACTGTGTTCTATATGTTTATTTTGTATCCTGAAACTACTAAATTTTTCTATTAGTTCTAGCAGTTTCTCGGTGGAGTCTTTATTATTTTTTTCTGTATAAGATCATATCACCTGTAAACAAAGGCCATTTTACTTCTTCCTTTCCTGTTTGGGCCTCTTTATTTCTTTTTCTTTCCTATTCTCTGTCTAGGACATCCAACACAGTGTTTAATTGGAGTGGTGACAGTCAGCACTCTTGTCTTGTTTCTGATCTTAAAACTTTCAGCCTTTCACCATTGCGTATCATGTTGACTGTGGGTTTGTCACATGACCTTTATTGTTTTAAGATATGTGCTTTGTATACTCAATTTGTTGAATATTTTTATCATGAAAGGATATAGTATTTTATCAATTTTTTTTCTGCCTCTATTGAGATGAACATGTGATTCTTTTATCTTTAATTCCATTAATGTGTTGTATCACTTTTATTGATCTGCTAATATAGAAACATCCTTGAACCCCAGGAACAGATCCCACTTGATGGTGGTGAGTGATCCTTGTAATGTACTGTTGAATTTGGTTTGCTAATATTTTGCTGAGAATTTTTGCATCTATATTTATCAGGGTTATTGTTCTATAATTTTCTTATAGTATCCTTATCTGGCTTTGGTATCAGGGTAATGATGGCCTTGTAAAATGAATTTGGGAGTATCCTCTCCTCTTCAATATTTTAGAAGAGTTTGAAAAAGATTGGCATTAATTCTTCTTTAAAATGTCTGATAGAATTCACCAGTGAACTCATCTGGTCCTGGACCTTTTTGTGTTAGGAGTTTTTTTTAATTACTAATTCAGTCTCCTTACTCATAATTGATCTATTCAGATTTTCTATTTCTTCATGATTCAGTCTTGGTAGGTGTATGTTTCTAGGACTGTATCCATTTCTTCTAGGTCATCCAGTTTATTGGCATATAATTGTTCATGGTATTCTCTCGTTATCCTTTGTATCTGTGTGGTATCAGTGGTAATGTCTCCTCTTTCATTTCTGATTTTATTTGAGTCTTCCCTATTTTTCTTAGTCTAGTGAAGTGTTTGTCCATTTTGTTTACATTTAAAAAAACAGCTTAGTTTCATTTTTCTTTTCTTTGGATTTCCACTCTGACCTTTTTTATTTCCTTACATCTGCTAACTTTGAGCTTAGTTCATTCTTTTCTAGTTCCTTGAGGTATAATGTGATGTTGTTTGAGTTCTCTCTTGTTTCTTAATATAGGTATTTATCACTAAAATCATCCCTCTTAGAACTGCTTTGAAGTGTCCTATAGGCTTTGATATATTGTGCTTCCATTTTCATTGGTTTCAAGATATTTCTTGATTTCCCTTTCAATTTCTTCTGTGATCCATTAGTTCTTCAGGATATTGTTTAATCTCCACTATTTGTAAATCTTCCAGCTTTTATTCTGTTCTTGATTTCTACTTTCATACCATTGCGGTCAGAAAAGATATTTGGTATGAATTGAATCTTCTTATATTTGCTAAGACCTATTTTGTAACCTATCTTGTGATCTATCCTGGAGAATTTTTCATGTGCTGTTGAGATGAATGTGTATTCTGCTGCTGTTGGGTGGAATTTTTTGATTATGTATGTTACTTACATTTGGCCTAAAATGTGGTTCACATCCATTGTTTCCTTCTTTATTTTATGTCTGGATGATCTATCCAAGTTGAAAGTAGAATACAGGAATTCCCTACAATTATTATATCATTTTCTATATCCCCTTTCAGATATGTTAGATGTGGGGTGAATATATATTTGATTGTTATATCTTGATAAATTGACCTGCTTATTATATGATGACCATTTTTTTCTCTTGTCACTGTTTTTGGCTTAAAGTCTATTTTATCTGCTGTAAGTATAACTACCTCTGCTCTCTTTTGGTTTCAATTTGTATGGCATGAAATATGTTTTGTCATCCCTTCACTTTGAGCCTATGTCTATAACTTAAAGCAGAAGTGTTTCTCTTGTATGCAGCATACAATTGGGTCTTTTCTTTTTTTAATTGATCCAGTCACTCTATACCTTTTGACTGGAGAAGTCAATCCATTAACATTTAGAGTAATTTTTAATAGGTAAGGATTTACTAATGCCATCTACCAATTGTCTTCTGGCTCTTTTGTAGTTCCATTTTCTTTCCTTTCTTGCTGCCTTCCTTTGTCAATTGATTTTTTCTTTTTATAGTGGTGTGATTCATTTCCTTTATCTTTTGTGTGTCTTTTGTAAATTTTTGCATTGTGGTTCCAGTGAGGTTTACATAAAACATATGTATAAAACAGTTTATTTTATGCTGATAACAATTTAACATTACTACATACACAGCGATACAAAAAAAATCTATCCTTTTACCCCTCCCAGTTTATATTTCTGATGTCACCATTTACATCTTTTGTTTTACATATTTATTGGAGTATTATTGCTTTACAATGGTGTGCTAGTTTCTGCTTCATAACAAAGTGAATCAGTTATACATATACATATGTTCCCATATCTCTTCCCTCTTGCGTCTCCCTCCCTATCCCACCCCTCCAGGTGGTCACAAAGCACCGAGCTGATCTCCCTGTGCTATGCAGCTGCTTCCCACTAGCTATCTACCTTACATTTGGTAGTGTATATACGTCCATGCCACTCTCTCACTTTGTCACAGCTTACCCTTCCCGCTCCCCATATCCTCAAGTCCATTCTCTAGTAGGTCTGTGTCTTTATTCCTGTCTTTCCTCTAGGTTCTTCATGACATTTTTTTTCTTAAATTCCATATATATATGTTAGCATACAGTATTTGTCTTTCTCTGTGGCACATATATACAATGGAATATTACTCAGCCTTAAAAAGAAACGAAATTGAGCTATTTGTAATAAGGTGGATAGACCTAGAGTCTGTCATTTAAATCTTTTTTATGTTTTGTATCCTTTAACAAATTGTTGAAGCTACAGCTATTTTTAACACTTTTGTTCTTTAAACTTTATACTAGAGTTAAGTAGTAAATGCATCACCATATTACAGTATTTGGGTATTCACACTGGTAAATTCTGAATTTACCAGTGTGTTGTATATTTTCATATTACTAAATTACATCCTTTTGGTTCAGCTTGAAGAACTCCTTTTAGCATTTCATATAAGGCAGGATTAGTGGTGATGAATTCCCTCAGCTTTTGTTTATTAGGGAACATCGTTATTTGACCTTAAATTCTGAAGGACCACTTTGCTGTGTAAAGTATCTTGATTGGCAGTTTCTTTCTTTTAGCATTTTATCTTATCCCATTCTCTCTTGGGCTACATAGTCTCTGCTGAGAAATCCTGATAGCTGATAGCTTTATGGATATTCCCTTGTATGAAAGATTATTCTTCTTGCTGCTTTTAAAATTCTCTCTTTGTCTTTGTTTTTATTCAGTTTATTATTATGTACTTTGGAGAAGATCATTTTGGATTGAAATTTTGAGGTAATCTGTTAGCTCCATGAACTTGCATGTCCAAATCTCTTCCCAAATTTGGGACGTTCTTAGCCATTGTTTCTTTAAATAAGCCTTATGTCCCTTTCTCCCTTTCTTCTCCTCTGGGACTCCAACTATAGGTAAATGATATTTTTTGATGGGCTCCCCCAAGTCCTATAGGCTTTCTTCAGTCCTTTTAATTCTTTTTGCTCCTTTAACTGGATCAGGAGCCAGTTGCAGACACTCACAGTCATGAGGACTAGGGCAGGTGGCAAGGGCAGGGGCCAACTATGGGGTCACTGGCACCTGCAGAGGCCCTGGCTGTCAGTGTGCTCTCCTGTGGCTGTATACTCTCCACCCACTGTGCACACTGCAGTGGTTCGGGCTGGGGACATACAGGTGCACAGCTGGAGGTGTTCACTACAGATTGCTGTGATGATGCTGACTGTTAACAGAAGGTGGGGTCTGCTCTGACCTGCAAGCAGTTGTGGGGACCCTAGCTATTAACGTGCTCAACCACTGCTGCACTCTCTCCCCTTGCATGTGCGTGCTGCAGTGGATGCTGATGCCAGGCATCAGGCCAGTGGTATGCAGTTGCAGAGCTGGAGGCGTTAGCCACAAATATGAGCACAGTGGTGGGAGTCAGCTGGGATGGCCCAGGCTTGTGTCTTGCACTTGCACGAATGCAGAAGCCTGAGCTGGCTGCAAATGGGGCTCCCTGGCTTTGGAGGGTGGGGGTGGGGAGAGACTCAGGCAGCTGGTGCCAGTGATAGAAAATACCTGTGGGGGGAAAGCTGGCGAGATGTGCAGGGGGTCCATTGGCAGCTGTGCTGGCTGTTGGCTTCAACAGTGGCAAAATCTGCTAAGTTACAGAGCCAATCTCTGTGAACTGTGATCACTCCTGCTGCCTGTCTGCTAAAGAATAGCCTCTGCTTTTCTTCCCTGTCCCAAGCTGACTCAATACGTCTCGGCTTTCCCAGTCCCTGTGAGGTGAAACCAAAATGGGACCTTGGGCAGTGCCCCACTAGGGTGGAGAAGCTGGTCATTCACCTCATTCTTCCTTTCCTGGCGAGAGGAGCTCCTAGCTGGGAAGTTCCTAAAGGCAAAACGAAGTTGTCTTCCTTCTCTTCTTGTGCAATTATTCTCAGGGTTTTTTTTTTTGTGTGTTCCACAGTGTTGCTAAATCTTTCTAAGTGGGCTCTAGAGGAATTTTGGAGCTGTTTTTGTTCATGGATATTGGTCCAGTTGTTGACCTTTGTGGGTGCACATGGAAGCTGGGTTTTCCAATGTTGCTTTTTTTCCACCCTCCAAACTAATCCAAGAGATTAAGTTTTGAAATTCTTTTACGAATCCTTTGAAATGTTATAGCTCTTAAATTTCTTATAACCACTCAAGGTTTTAAGTAAAAACTTTAATAAAATGATAATTAAAGCAAAATAAAACAGTTTCGTTAAGTATGTGTTCCTTTAGATTTTATTTTGGGGAGAAGTTGATTCATGATCACTGTTAGGGAAATGTGTACTGGATAAAATGGAAGTAAAGAAACTGAGTTGTGCCTCTGTGGTTCAAATACCCCTGACTTGAACTGTCTGCCTCATGGAACTGACAGATTTCTTCAGATACTTACTAATAGCACTTATCTTTCAAATTTTTATTTTGTAAACTACTTAAAGCAGAATTGCCATATTTGCCTCTCCAAATATAATGTAAATTTCCTGTAGATTAAAGAACAAGAAAAAAATAGACCAAAACCTACCTATCTCTGTGCCATGGTGATTAAAATAGTGCCTTGTACTTACTCTCAATATCACTTTCTTTGACAGTGATTAATTTATTTAAATAATTTGACTGAGAACTAGAAAATCAGGTTTAATTAATACCATTCTGGGTCTGATGGAGCCCTAGTTATTATTTAGTATCCTTCATTGACATCAAGATAGTTTAGATTAATTTATCCCATAATTTTTTATTGATTATCTACTATGTGCCAGATGCTCTTCTAGGCAATGTGGAATCAACACAACAACAAACAAGCAAATAAAAATAAAATAAAATACAATAAAAACCCATATATTTCTGCCCTTGTAGATTTTAAGGTAAGTCACATAGCGGGTTAGTGGGCTCCTGTGAAGGTAATTAAACTCTCCTGTGCTTCTATCTTTAAATTTGCCTTTTGAATTTTTCTCACATTCATTCCATTCATTACTTTTCTACTATTACTAACTTATTTCAGACCTTCATTTTAGTTGTTACCAAAATTATAAAATATTTTAATAGCAATTATTTTGTTTATATGTTCAAATGTTACCACTGTTTTCCAGAATAGTCTTCCTAAATCATGAATTTAATTATGTCTTCCACTTACTCAAAAAATCCTTGCCTATCTTTTTAATATTTAATTATCTGAATATGATGAGAGAAGAACAGTCCAAAGTGCAAAAGCATGTGCTGTGGTGCCACAGAAGCAAACAGGGAAGGCTTTGCATCTGAGCGAAAGAGCAAGTCACTAGGCAACTCGGCATCTGTCATATCTGAAGGGAGAGGTGACATTCAAAAAGAGTAGGAAAGGACACAACAAGTATTCTTGCCTACTTCACTCTTTCATTCAGGCAGAATAAATAGACATTCAATTACCAATATGTGTTAATGCTTTCTGTAGTTTTTCACTAGATGATTTAACTCTATAACAGCACGGATGTCAGTCTGTTTTTTGTGAGCCCAGTGGCTCTTCAGTAAACATAGTATATGTTTTATATGGTGGTAATGACATAAAAATAATATATTTTTTAATCAAGGTGCTTATCTTTTGGTGATTAGATTAGGTTTGGTGATAAAACTCAGCAGTTACCTATTCCACTTGAACAAATTAGATTCTAAAGTTCCTTGTGAGAACTTACTGTCAACTTTAAATGCTAGAGAATTTACATTTTCCAGCATTTAAAACCTCATTTTAATTCACTGTAATGCAGCACACACACACACACACACACACCCAACACACTCTTTAGCTTTTCATTAAAAATTCAGTACAAATTCTACCCATATTAAAGTCAGGAAACAGGCCAGATGAAAAGTTTTTAAAAAGTATTTAAAATTTTTAAATTATGAATAATTTTTAGGAATGAACATTTTCCTATCACACCAAAACCTTTGGGATGCTGAATCCTAACACACATGTTCCTTTCTTTGAGACACCGATTCAACTTTTCCCCATCAGTGAATGATGATTGGGAAAGAGATGGAAATTACACATACATATTGAACGTACAGGACTGGAGGGAAGGAGAAATGGTGTCCAATAAGAGAAGGAGTTGGCCAAGTGAGAGTCAGGGAGCCTCCGCCGGTATCAGCCAACTTTATAAATGGTGTCATTCTCACATACGTCTGTTCCAGGATTCCTCCAAGGGCTTGATCAGGGTGAAGGCAAACTCTTATGAGCCTCATTTGTTGAAAATGTAATGTTTTCAACCAGGCACCATAGTCTCCAAACATGAGGTTCTGTTATAAATATGACAGACCATAATGATACATTTCTTTCTCCCACTTTCCTGGCTTAAACAATTAAGCAGAAAACCAGCAGTATTTGTATACATGGAAGGACCTCCACATATTTTTGCATATGCCACATCCTTCCTGAGGTGGGCACACTAATATTCCAAAATCTCCCTTGGGTACCAGCCATCAGCATCACATCTCATTCTGGCAGTTATCTTTATGAGCATATAAATTATCTCAAAAGGCGCTTTTTGCTTTGTTTTGTTTAAGTCAGTGAAAGCTTATTAAAATAAAGCTCTCTATTTTTTAATCTCAAGTATTGATTATTAAGTTGGATCATTTGGACATTTCCTTCACAGTCTGAGGTTTTTCTCCACACGTTTTACATATATAGTCATTACTTTTCTGTCATTTCTCCACCTTCTGTCACTACTGTGGGTTTTCATTCCTTTTCATGTCCTCATCCAACTGTAAATAAAGAGATTTGTTGCTAATCAACAGAATAGATTCTCATTGTTTCTGCTTTTTTGCCTCTGCCCTCTCAAATATTTTTTTAAAGGTTAAATGTTGCATTCTAGAAACATCTTGAGCATATAGAAATATCCATGATGTGTAGTCATTCAGATCTGGTATTGGAACATTAACATTGAGAAATTAAGCATGCAAGAGTCAGGAAATTCCAAAGTTAAAATTCCCATAGCAACATTAATTTATTTACATTAGAAAGATAGAATTAAAAGTCCTCCATAGGTACCTTAACAGAGAACTGTTAATAAGGTATATGTACATTTTTACAATTAAAGATATATTGTGTGACACTCAGCATTTTACACAGTTTACAATTTCACAGTAATTATGCTTTATAAAATAAGGAGTGGAAACATTGAGACATATTTCACTCACTGTCATACACTGACTTGATACTTACATATCATGTACCTGATTTAGAAAAGCTTTTCTACTTTCATTCTAATATTAACCTCTCTTAACTCATCTAATCATTATGTAAAAATTCCTCCACACATAGCGTTTAACTTAGACTGAGATTTGGCTAGTTTATCAAGCCATCTGCTCGTATTTATTTCAGTAGCATATTTCATAGAGGAACTTGCTATACCTATTTTTCCTTTGAAAAGTTTTCAGACATTCAAAAATGGCCTAATAATTATTTAAACTAAGAATACTCTTCAAAATGCTTTCATTTTAATATTTTGTCTTTGAAAATTTGTGCAATAAGATGTTTACTGTTGCTTTATTCTTCCTGAATGGTTTATTAATATAATATATAATATAACATATGCAAGTATTTATGCCTATTTATACATATTTTTAGGTATAAAATTTATTATATATATTATTATACATTATATTTATATATTATATATAATATGTTTATACCTATAAATACATAATATATATACTCCCAAGCCTGTGGTATAGCTAACATATTCTTTTTTTTTTTTTATAAGGAAGTTCAAAAATATGCACTGAATGGTCTTCAATCAATTATTATCATTTTACTTGGCTTCATAAAAGAGAAATTTTGTTCAGCAAGGTAAGAAATACTACAATTTCTTTTTTTTGTTTGGTCATTTGAGTTTTTAACTTTTAAAAATTCATCACATCCTTATAAGTCTTTATAGTTTAACATGTACGTTTTCCTCCCTCACATCACTATCAGAATTTTCTAATGGAATTTATTCATTTGACTCATCACAATTTATTTATACTTTTTTATTTCAAAATTTACTCATGACTTGGTAAAAAATTATCAAAAAATTGGGTTTGTTTATAAACTCACACCATTTCATCATTCATTTTATTGCCCTATTGACATGGTATGATTTGGTTTTAAATATTTAAAGTAGATCATGATAACAGGTAGGTCAGTTCATCACTCTTCTCTCCTTTGCTCCAACTTAACAAGTTTATTCATGTTCAGAATAAAATTTAATATTCTTGCCTGCTTACATCCTCTTATAAAATTTAATATTATTTTATGTAATTCCTTTAAAATTCTGTTGGGATTTTAATTTGGAATATGTTAAATTTATAAGTTATCTTGGTGAGAACACATAATTCTATAATGCATATTTCTAGCTAAGATCAGAGTATGTCTATTCCTTTACTAACAATTTATTTAAAATTTTTCTATTAGAATTTGTAAATTTCTTCATTTGCTCTAACCCAGTTCTTATGAAGTTTATATCTAAATAGAAGACAAATGCTTGCTGATGCTAATGAAAACTTTTTTCAATATTTTCAATTACTAGTATATAAGGATGATATTTAGCTTCATTTATTAGTCAAATATCCATGCTCCTTTTAAAGCTACTTCATTAATTCATTTAGTTTTTTGTTTAGCTCATCAGTCTTCTTGTTATAGAGGCTGTTTCTGAAGGAATTATTATCAGAATACCATGGTATTAATATGGTATTTTTAAAATGAAGCTGTAGAACAGAGGAAATCATTCCATGTGGTTGCTAAAACTCAATACTTAGAGTGAGTCAAAGTGAGCAAATAGCAGAGTGGTATAAGTATTAGGGTGTTGTTATTAATATACTTTCCATTATTAATATGTATCGAATGTTATTTTGTGGTATAGGAAGGAAATTAGAAAATAGTAGATTTCACGCCTTTTTGCATTCCTTTGAACGTATTGTACACATTTGTGGAAGTCACAGCAAACCATCTTTAGGGCTGTAGATGGTTTTGGAGTCTATTATAATGTTGCAACATAAATAACACCTAAAATTGAATCTTTGTGAAAAGCATGCAGAGTAGAAAAATTAGAATGCTAATGCAAGAGCCTATGTTGCTTTCCCTAGAGACTATACATATAGAATATACATGCAGTTATCTTAAAATTGTGGTGGGCATTTTCTCTAAAAGTTAAACTCTCTCAAGTCTTTTTGTTTTGGTTGGTTGAGTTGGGGGTTTTTTGTTTGTTTTTGTTTTGGGCAGGGAAGGTAATGATTTATACCTATTTTAATAGTACCTATTATTTAACCTATTACATCGACCAGTTTTTGGTAAATTTTTGTCATAGTTACAAAGTTAAGTTGCTGAGCGACTGATTGGTCTATGGATCTACTTAAGTTGTTTGCTTTTTCTCTTGATTATGATTCACACTTTTTTGCTATTTGACATGTGTATTAAATTTTATTTCATATACTGGGCATTGTAGATGATACTTTATAGAGACTCTGGAATTTGTTACCTTTCTCCAAATAGTGTTTAGTTTTGCCCAAGTAGGGAATGAAATTACTGGATTACCATGATCTTGTGGAGGTTAGGTTTTCAACTTTTGGAGGGTACATGTGTCCTTAATCCTAGATCATATTCCTTAGCTAAAAAATATGTGTCTAGTTCCTAAGGCATAGCTATTCTAGAGTTTCAGTGGAAAATGTGTGTTTCCTAAGCCACTCTAACTCAGCAGGACTCCAAATTATGCATTCCCAACACCTCATGGTTGTTTAATTTTCTATTCAAGTGAGTTAACCTTCCAAATATTGCTTTCTGTGAAATTTTTTGGATTTTTGTCTGTGCACAAGCATTTTGGAAATCACCCAAGGATTTGAGTGATATTTCCATGGGGGTTTGGAGGCTCTTCTCAACAGTGGCTCCCTCTAGCCTTCCAGGCAGTTCAGAAGTCTGACTTCTAAAGCCTTAGCTCTGTAAGGCTTCCATTTCTCTGCTTGGGACTTGACCCCTGTGTTCCCTGTAAACTGGGTAATGCCCTTTGTGAGAAATCTGGTTAGATGTTGAGCTCACCTACTGGGCAGTACTTTTTTGAGTTGCTGTATTCCCTTTAATGCCTGTTTGACTTTGGTGACTGTCTAGAGACTTCAGTCATTTTTATCTTTTTATTTATATATTTTTCCCTCTCTTCACCACCACTCTAAGTTTATAATGATTATTGGTAAGTAATCTTTTTTCTTTAAAATAGCATTCTACTTTTGTTTGATTGAAAATCTTCTCAGATCTTTTGAAGATTAACAATTAGACTCTTCCATGTTCTCTTTTTTCCTCAATTATTTCTCATCCAATCAGCACTGGGTTTAAAATTATTGTCTTGATATTTTTCTTTCATGTTATTGTCAGCAGTAAATGTGATTTGCACGCTATCTAGTCACTCTTCACCAGGCTAATTTTACCATTCTCTAGTTGATGATTATGTTGACCACTAACAGTTCACAGCTTACAGTTGCCTTCTCTTTGGGAGAATTGCCCTAGCCACCTTACCTGGGAAATCATATTTCTTCTCTGGGCAGACTGCAGATAATGGCTGACTGATGCAAGGGTAACAAAAGGCCCCTTTCATTAAAGTGTGGACAATTCTGCAATGTAATTTATTCTCCATAGCCCTCGTGTTATGCTCCCAAAGCTGAACTTTCCTGAGAAAACATATTTACTTAGCTCTTTACCCCTCCTTATCCTGTTTTCCTCATTCATTTAGAGGGTTTCTTATCACTCCCTAAAAACCACTTGCGCATAATCTCTATATCAGGTTTTGTTTCTAGGGAAGCCAAGACACAAGACATTGACTTTCCATAAATATTTATAATCCTTGTACATTAATTCTTCTTTAAGAGAAAGTCATTGAACAGTGGACTGGGAATTCTGTGCACTTGAAATGGGCTTGTTAGCTAGCAGGATTTAGCTGTTGATATTTCATACCCCAATATAGAATCTGGAGTGATTACTAAAAGGTGAGAAGGCTTTAGTCATTTGAAAGTTGTTCCACTGTATATAAAGATGTAATGATTTTTTTTCTGAGTATCTACATTGTGCCTTAGCATGTTTCTTTTTTTTTCTTTTCTTTTTAAAAATTTATTCTATTTGGTGGTCATTGAATATCTTGAATCTGTAAATTTATGTCTTTCTCCAAATTTGAGAAGTTTTTAGTCCTTAATCATTCAATATTTTTTTCTGTTTCAATCTCTCTCCTCTCTTTCTGAGGCTCCAATACCAAATCAATGAGACTCTGTTCATATATTTTTTAATAGAAACAGTTGTGCTTGAGGTATCAGTGCCCAGTAGAGATGCTGTGTGGAGCCTTTGCCTGACAACTGTATGTCAAATATAGCAAAGCTAATGCCATCCTCTGTAGATACTATTCTCCTTTTGAGAAAAAATAATTAAAAACAAAATATAAAAACAAACAAACAAGCCCACAAACTTCTCTTACTACTGAAGTTTAGTAGAAACTAAACACTTAAACATGGGCCATCAAGTGCCTGTGAGATCTGAGAGACTCATCATGAAATGCATGTGGTTTGACCCACAGAGCCATACAGTTGGGTGTGCCAGTGGGTGACGTATGAGATTGGGTTTGAGCAGAACCTGAAGCCATTATGTCCTGTGAGCAAGTATGTTCCCTACTTTGTTCCCACCATTTCTCCTTCTGCTTTACGGGCTCCTGTCTTTCAATGCAGAACTATAGCTTAATGGCAAGTTTCCCTATGACTAATTGACTGAAAAAGAAAAAATTCAGTTGTGGTTTAGTGGTGGTTCTGCATGATTATGCTGGCTCCACCCTAAACTGGATAAATCTAGCACTATTGCTTCAAGGATGGTCTTGGACGAAGTAGTAAAAGAAATTTCTTAGAATGGCAGAACTTTGTGAAATGCATCTGTTGTTTATTTTATGTGTAATGAGAGAAGGCCAGAGATACAAATTTTCAGTGATTTATTGTCAGTAGGTAATGATTTGGCTGGATGTTTAGAGACAAAAAAAAGAGCACAGTTTTGAAAACTGGTGACAAGGTAGTCTGAGGAAGATGACTATCAATGATCTTCTTCAAACAGACAAAGAGTGTAAAAGTATTTTATTCCATTGAACAAAATACTCATCAGAGAGCAAATTCAGCTGAAAAGAGTCTTAGTAATCAGGTGGTTAAAATGACCTGTTCCATGGATGTCAGTCTGCCTCTTGCCTCAGCCTCCCTTATTCTTGCCTAATAAATAGTCTTATTAAGCAAGCTTACTACTTGAGCTTATCACATGGGCTCAGGAACATGGATTTTTACCCAAGGCCAAAAAACCCCTGGACATTATGAGTGCCCATTTGCCCAAGAGAGTCCAACAATGACTCTATGATATAACAGGTTGATGACATTGGGACACCTCAATGATAAAAGTGACAGTGGTTTGTTCTCACTTAAATAGACAATTACTATGAATATGGATATACCCTTCCTTCTAATAGTACTTTTAACAAAATTATCAATTACTTATAAAATGTCTTGTGTATCATCATGGTAATCTACAGAGCATTGCTTCTGACCAGGAAACTTATTTAAAAGCAAATGAATTTTAGAAATGGGCTCATGCTCCTGTAATTCATTGGTTTATGTTCCTCATTGCTTGAAGCATCTGGACTGATAGAATTGTTTAATGGCTTTTTGAAGACTCATGTATGGCTTCAGGTGAAAAGCAATACTTTGGTTGGGATAATGTCCTTTAAAATGTGGCATATCCTCTGAATGAGTAACCAATATGTGGCACTTTTTTTTCATAACCAGGATTTATGGCTTCAGGGATCATGGTATAGCAAAGGGAGCTCTTCTCTCACAGTTACCCATAAAGATTCCATAACAAAAATTTTGCTTCCTGGGTCTGTACCCTGGGGCTCCACTAGTTCCTGGGTCTTAGTTTTCAAGGGAGGACTGCATTCACAGGGGCAAAGCAATGGTTCCACTCAATTAGACGTTGAAACTGCCACACAGCTACTTTGGGTTAATTATGCCACTGAACCAATAGACAAAAAAGGAAGTTAGTTTATGGAAGAGGCGATCCTGACTATCAAAGTTAAAATGAGTTGTTAATGTGCCCAACTTAATTCTGGTGACAGAGAGGAGTGTATCTGAAATGCAAGGGGTCTTCTGGGGAACCTCCTAGTGCATTCATATCATGTGATAAATTTCAACAGGAAAATAAAACAACTAGATACAGACAAGACTGTTGCTGGCACAGACTCTTCAGGAATGATGATTTGGATGGATGCACCAAGCAATGAACCATGAATAGATTAGGGGCTTGCTAAGGGTAAAGGGAAGAAGAATGTTTTAAATAGCAGTTATGACCACCTGACTACCTGTAGTAAAAAATGCTTTATAGTTATATTTTCCTTCACTTTGATGGGAATTTGTATGCATGTATTACCCAGTTCTTTTTTTTATTACTCCTCCGCTATCTACATAAGATGTGTTAAGAACAATTAACCTTCATCACAGTATTTGAGTTATAGAATATGAAAGGAGGAGTGTAACTCAACTAGAAGAAGATGGATAAAGTGAGACTCTATGTAGTCTCTTTTGCCTAAGTGTTAGCATACCTTGTTTGTAAGATGGAGAATTGCATAAATTTAAGTGGAAGCATAATTTTGATGATATCTTTTTTGGATGATTGTATGTGCTTAAAAGATGATTATAAGAATACCAAGTTGGCATGGCTAGGTTGTGTGGTATGGATTAGAGTTAGCATGCCTGAAGTTTGGAAGGTAGAAGTAAAGCAGTGGCCATTATTCTCAGAAGGTTGTATGGTCAGATAAGTATCAGACAGACTTCTGTGGGTCCCAGTTTGTCTTCTGTTCATTGTCCAATTTGTTTTCCCAAACACTGGCCCTTCTAACACTGGCCAAGACCCATCACCAAATGACTGACTGGATTCACAGAGACAGGAGTTTCCATAAGCTGCTCCGATCTCCCATTTGTGTCTCCAGTCTAGTGCCTGGATATGCTTAGTGTGTTGGGTTTACCTGCAAACTCCTGCCTTACCACCCGTGCTAGCACTTCAGGCAGTTTGATCAGTAATTCTTTCTTTCATTATACGTCAACTTCTCTAGACTTTCGCTTTCCTAGGACCTCAATATTTGTATAAGATATACTTCCTATAATAAATCTCTATTCACCATTGGTCATAGTTGCTCTACGTTCCTGATTAGACCTTAACTAATATATTCAGTGACATCACTTCAATCTCTAGTTAATTTTGCTTCATTCATAGAAATAAATCTGATCTCCTTAAAAATTTATCTTATTCCTTCATAATTTGATTTTTAATGTCATTTTTAACTTCACATATTTTATTGTGTCTCTGAAATCCTATTATCTAAAGTCATCAGTATGCATGCAATTGCCTTCTAATAGGTTATGTCAAAGAACAGCATTGTACGCCACATTAACTAAGAAAGTCAGTCTTCAAGGCACCAAGATATATTCCCCATCCCCAGGTCTTTCTGCAGGTGATAGCTCATTGTACTTGCAGGGAATTAGACATGGGCTCTTTGAGAGGTTGCTTTGAATTGTCTTAAATAAAGTTTTAAGCTGGAATTTACTAGAAAATTCTTGGAGTAGATTGAGTTGTCATTGATTTTAAGCTTAATTCTCATGGCTATACAGCAAGGTATGGTGTTTAACAAAAATCTGGTAGCAGTTATTAAAAAAAATAAAATTCATTCATATACATGCCATACTTTGTTGAACTCCTTAAACATGGAAAGCTAAACTTAACAAGTCAAGCTTAAGTCTCATCCTTTTCATCTCAATGGCCTCTACATTAGTTCTCTTTCCTCATATTTTCACAAAACACCAGAAATGATCTACTCCTTCCAGTGTTCCATCTTTCTACAGGGGCAAATGTGATTTTTCCTGTCCCCTTTAAATGTCTTCCTGCTGTCAGAGAATAACATACAAATCATTAGTATGATTTGTCCCGTACCACCTTAAAATTTATCTCTTGTCATACCAACCTCTCCCATACACATTGAATTAAAAAGCCATAAGAAATTACCTAACTTACTGTGTCAGGCTTTCCCCACCTGTCTGTTTGTGAACCTGCTTTTCTGTTTTGGGCTTCCTAGAAAATCCTACTCATTTTTGGCTAAAACATCACTTCCAAGGGGCTTTTCTTAATCTCCCATATTATGATTTATAAATATCTTGTGACAAGGATTATGATAATTTATATATATTTATAATAAATTATAACAAATAATAAAATGTTGCAATTATTTGTGTATAAATCTGTCTCCCCCACTGGAGTGTCTCCCTCACTGGCTTTAAACTCCTTGAGGAGAGGAGCCAGGTCATTGAAACTTATATCTCCAATGGCTGACATGGATGTCTCATGCTTAAGTGCTCCGTAAATATTCAGTCAGCAACACGTGTGCTACAGTTTGGTGATGAATTATTGAAATACTCTGACTATAAAATCTTTACAAATATGTCTGTCCATTAATTATATGGACATTAGTTATATAGTTTAGTAGTGGTACTTAAAGAAGTGTTAAAATTGGCCTAGATACTTTATGGAGTTCAGAATCACAATAGGCATGGGACAGAAATTAATCTAGTAAAATTACCTGTATGATAGTTATATACTCTCTTGAGCTTTTTCTTAATTGTTTATTTTTTTCCCAATAATAAAATTGAATATGCATGTCAGGATATAAAGGAGATGTAACTAAAGACCCGCATTTGCAAGAAGATGATACATTTTAGTAATTACTAAAGTTAACGGCAATATGAAAGCAGGGCTGCTTTTTCCAGAGAAAAATATTTTACTAATGGTACAAGCATAACAGCTTCTAAAGTTAAAAATGAGCTTGAAACTTTTGAACTCATTATCTTAAAATCTCCTTTAGCTCTGGAATAATATAACTTTCTAAAAGCCATTTCTAGGATAAATTTAGAAGCAGAGCAAGAGATTCAAATAAATATTTTTGTACATTTGCACAGATCAAGCTTCCACTTCAGTGGAAGAGACATTCTAAAATGACCTCTCCATCTATCATTTATCAGCCATTTAACAACTCGGTGGTTTGTATTTTTAAAACTCCAAATTCCAATAATTTGATAAATTTGGAATCCACATGTTTCTGTCAACAATGAAACATTCTGTTTGAGAACACTCTCCTCACAAAGTAAAGTATAAATTTCCTTAATAGTTGTTTGGGTGAATATTAGTAATCCTGCAAATTCTGCCTAAAGTTTATCCAAACGTGGAGTCATAGAGTTTTTATAACTGAAAAGACCTCCCCAAATCATCTTTAAACAAAACTGCAAAAAATATTTTGGCTTCATCTTTAATTAGAGTCAAGCCTTTTCCCCACAGGACAAGCACCTCATTAAAACACATTTCCAAACCACGTATATGATTCTTTGACAATCTGGATCTCCCAGGTGCTTTTCAGCTTGCTGGGGAATCTGCTGATTGGCGATCACTTTGAAGACAGTTCAGACGTAGATTTATTTAGAGGCCTGGGAAAAAATCCCTCCCAAATGAAGAGAATTCCTATAGGACTTTTTAGAGTTTTTGAAGTGCCCTAAGGAACTGCCTGGACAGGCAGGAGAAGTGAATTCCAATACAGATGTGCAGCTAATCATTTGTATGATCTTAGACAATTCCCCCAAACTCCATTTGCTTTATTTCATTGGAAAACTAAGTATGTGTGGTAATAGGGATGTGGAAGAGTTGACAAGATTATCTCTTAAATAACTTCTAAGAAACTCTTAATACATAATTCTGGTACTGTGTGTTCATGAATTTATTGGTCTCCAGGATTATGTCAAATAAAATACCTGAATTACCATGGGTTTCCATGTCTGTCCTACATTTAGATATTCTCTTTTGAAAAATGGAATCCTACACCTCTCCCTCCCCCCACAAATATACTCCTTAAAAAATAATACCTTGAGAGGATTCTTAATTCTGTCCCACCATGAAGTATATGAAACCTCAGGTCATCTATATACAAGAGCATGGTCTGGAACTGAAAAACAGTGTTACAAACTCATCAATGTGCATTCCTGGTTTCTCTATTTCCTTCTTCCTTTTCTAAGTTGTTTTGTTTCTTTGGCTGTTGGTTTTGGAGGAGAGGTGGAGCATTGTTATTAACATTTACTTTGCAACTTTTAGAGTTGCTAAAGCAGCCAGGTTTTATTTCAGGCTACGCTCAATCTTTTGTTTGAAGAACACTTTCACTCGAGTTCCAAGTGAATACACATTTTCAAAGAAGAAATTCATAAATTCTCTTGGGGGTCCTTTTACTTCAAGACAGTTCTCACCCTTCTGTAACACCTATAATACATAAGTAAGGGTATAGAAAATATTTGTAACACTATATCAGAGGAAAATATGTACTACAATGAGGAATTTTGGGACAAATCCTAAACGAAGGAGTTGGCAAATGCATTATTCCTTCCTTTCTTTCACATCCCTCAACTCTTTGAAGAACCAGTGATTTTAGTTTTTATTCTGAGCTGTCCTTTATTGTGTCAGATCATTCCAGGTCTCTCTTTCCAGGCAATACCTAGTGCTGCATTTATATATTTTTGATTGTCCCTACCTCAATTCAAATCCATCTTCTTATATATTATCATTTAGGATCTCTGATTTTTCCACAGAAATCACACTTACAAAAAAATCTTATAAACTATTCTTTATGATGTCTGATTTTTAAAAATCATTTTACAGTATCATCTGAAACACATTTTACACAATATCAACAGTACCAGTCTAATTCTACATATGATGAAGATCACTCAGGTAGATAAAAACATCTCAAAATTTTCGTTCTTTATAGTTTCTCGTTTTAAGGTGATGTTTGAACATGAGCATTAATAAAATAAAACACTGAATTAGCCAGAAATTCCTGACAATCAAGAAAGCTGTTTGGAGAAGTGAAAAAGAGAATAACATTTTAGCCAGATTTCAAGGATTTGCATGTAGATCTAATCTTTCATTAGCTGTGTGTCCTTGAGAAAATTGTACATCTTTTCTGGGTATGGCAGTTTACTCATCTTTAAAATGGGATACTAAAATTACCTGTGTCTTAGACTTATTTTGAAAGTAAAATAAGAAATTATGTGATTTACTTAAAGTCTAATAACACATTGTACATACTCAGTAAACAGTAATTGTTATTATTGTATTTTAAAAATTCCGTGTAATATAAATAGTTGGAAATATTTGGAATGTTTGGAAATAATTGGAAAATAATAAATCAGAAAATCTCTAGCAGCTCATTACTCTAGTTAATCATGTATCTGAATGATTTAAAAAATTAAATATCTTCAAAAGCAGTATATATACACCAAGTGATATACTGGGGTTCCTTTCTTTGCCTTGTTTTTTTTTTTTTTTTTTGCGGTACGCGGGCCTCTCACTGTTGTGGCCTCTCCCGTTGTGGAGCACAGGCTCCAGACGCGCAGGCCCAGCGGCCATGGCTCATGGGCCCAGCCACTCCGCGGCATGTGGTATCTTCCCGGACCGGGGCACGAACCCGTGTCCCCTGCATCGGCAGGCAGACTCTCAACCACTGTGCCACCAGGGAAGCCCAGCCTTGGTTTTGTTTTGTCTAATTTACAATTACTCAGACCATTTTAAAAAACTCTTTTTCTCTGATATAGATAGATCTGTCCGTCTGTCTGTTCAATGTGAATTGCAAAAGAGAAATAAACAAACCTAAAATGATTACAGTAGCCAAATGTAGATTATCTTTGTTATTGTAGCAATGTTGCATTAGATAACAATCAAATTATTATAAACAGTTTATGTAAACTTTGTATATCAACTATTTGGTCTTCAAAGTATGTGCAAGACAGGATCTTAAGTTGCAAGGTATCTGTGCACCCATATTTTCCCAAACAGAGCTCATGTGTGATCACTCTAAATTGGAATTCTCCTTTTAGGTTTCTTCCTCATTTCCTGAAAACTGACAGAAAAAGATTTATTTTTTTATATACTGGATTAGTCAAACAACAGACTCCTTAGAATTCTGAGCGATATTTGAACTCAGGGAAATCACTGCTAAGTCCCAATTAATCCAATTGTGATCAAATACATCAAAGACTTTATGAAGTACTCTGCTTCAAAGCATATTATTCATTGTCATTTTCTTCCTTCAAACTTCTTGACTCAAGTGAATATTATTATGAAGAGATATTCTTATTTCAATTAACCTCTTCACAAAAGGTTAATAGAGATTATGTGAATTAAAAAATGTATCTGAGAAATTACTAGTACCAAAGAAGAAATACTGATTACAAAGCATACAGTAAAGCTCTAAGAAAATGAAAAACCTAGGGGTGAAACAGGAATAAAGACACAGACTTACTAGAGAATGGACTTGAGGCTATGGGGAGGGGGAAGGGTAAACGGTGACAAAGCGATAAAGAGGCATGGACATATATACACTACCAAACGTAAGGTAGATAGCTAGTGGGAAGCAGCCGCATAGCACAGGGAGATCAGCCCGGTGCTTTGTGACCGCCTGGAGGGGTGGGATAGGGAGGGTGGGAGGGAGGGAGACGCAAGCGGGAAGAGATATGGGAATATATGTATATATATAACTGATTCATTTTGTTGTGAAGCTGAAACTAACATACCATTGTAAAGCAATTATACTCCAATAAAGATGTTAAAAAAAAATACATTTACTGAAGATTTTATGTGAAAAGAGAATTTTAATTTCTGATGAAAAGATAAGTGGCTTTTTTTCTTCCCTAGGAAAGAAACTTGAAAGTCTACATGCACACTGGCTTTAGGAAATTGTACCTTCCTTAGATGCAAGGAGAATGTTTCAATGTTTAAACACTTTTGTATGTTTGAATATAAAATGTCAAGTGACATATAAAAATAGCATATTATAAATAAAACCTAAATGCTGATAGATATGACGTTTGGAGAGTCATTCTGAGACTCTGTTATGGTAATAAACTAAGATTAATTTTGAAGTTGCTTTATAAATTACAATTGACTTTAGAGTGATAATTTTGTTTTCATTTAAAAGAAGAAAGAATAAATAACTTTTAAATTGTGATTAAAAATTATAAATGAAGAATTTAGTAAAAGACATACATTAGAGAAGACTTAATGAGGACCTAGAAGGCTTTGCACCTGCTCTGCCACTTCCTTGTAATGAGACCTTGAACTGAGCACTTAATTTTCTGCTCTCTTAATCTATCAACTAAAACAGTGATTCTAAGTTATCTCTAAATTGAGCTTCAATGTTAATAAAGCAAGAACTAAAAACTTCTATGGAGGAAAAAATTGATAACTCGATTACTTGTTAATACAGTCAATCCAGCAGCACCATTTTCACACAGCCTTCATACAAATAAAAAGACATTTAATACACAGTGCATGCTCTCCATATATTTTTTAATTTGCTTGCAGTTTTGTTTGTTTGCTTTGTACTTCTTTTCTGCCACACTCCCAAGTGGGTCTGTGAAAACCTCTTCAGAATAAACCCCTACGTATTACATAAAGCACATCATTAAAATACGAGTTCATATGGAAAGAACACTAGAGGAAAAAAGGCAGTATGTTGACAATACTTGTCAATATGCTTGCTGTGAATAAGCTTTTAGATATCTGGCAGTCAAGGCAAAGTGGGGTCTGTGATGTTACATTGCTCTCATTATAAAGGAAGAAACAAGATTATTTCCCAGGGAAGAAAATCTTTTCTTGAGAGTAAGTCCAATAGAAGCTTCCCTCGAGGATACTCAAGAGAGAGCTCTAAGAGACATATTAGACAGTTTCCCCACAGTTTTATAACCATGTAGAAGTATGTAGCAAAGAGCTGGAATTGTAGCATTTTTCAATGATATTTTAGGACAATGTGTTAGAAAAAGTTTTAGTGAAAATTATGCTACATGAAATTCAGGTAATATGGCCTAAGAATGTAACAAAATTCCTGGTGCCCAAATAATCCTTCAAATAAAACTAGAGTAGTTAAAGGTATAAAAACAAATAATATTCCTTTTGTCATCTTCCTAAATAATTCTCTTGGCCAGATTTTAGATAACTATGTAGCATAGTTTACTGAGGGCCCAAAGAACTGTGCTGATGATTTAAGATTATTTCCTAAGCTTTAGAAAACCAAAGTTGGAACTCTGTCTTGGAAAATTGAGAAGTATAACTTGATTATACGTGGAATGGAAGAGTATTCCATCTTACTTTAGGAGCAGACCTCAGAAAAACTGCAACCAAAGTTATAATTTTGCTGAAGAAATAGATTTCTTTTTTTTTTTTTTAGCAATGTTTAAGATGAAATTTTTTTATCTTTTACTTTATTCAAATAAATTACACTTATGGTATTCCAATATAAAATCATCCTAGCATTCTTTTTTTTTTTTAACATCTTTATTGGGGTATAATTGCTTTACAATGGTGTGTTAGTTTCTGCTTTATAACAAAGTGAATCAGTTATACATATACATATGTTCCCATATCTCTTCCCTCTTGTGTCTCCCTCCCTCCCACCCTCCCTATCCCACCCCTCCAGGCTGTCACAAAGCACCGAGCCAATATCCCTGTGCCATGCGGCTGCTTCCCACTAGCTATCTACGTTACTACGTTTGTTAGTGTGTATATGTCCATGACTCTCTCTCGCCCTGTCACAGCTCACCCTTCCCTCTCCCCATAACCTCAAGTCCGTTCTCTAGTAGGTCTGTGTCTTTATTCCTGCCTTACCCCTAGGTTCTTCATGACATTTTTTTTTCTTAAATTCCATATATATGTGTTAGCATACGGTATTTGTCTTTTTCTTTCTGACTTACTTCACTCTGTATGACAGACTCTAGGTCTATCCACCTCATTACAAATAGTTCAATTTCGTTTCTTTTTATGGCTGAGTAATATTCCATTGTATATATGTGCCACATCTTCTTTATCCATTCATCTGATGATGGGCACTTAGGTTGTTTCCATCTCCGGGCTATTGTAAATAGAGCTGCAATGAACATTTTGGTACATGACTCTTTTTGAATTTTGATGTTCATCAGAAATTCCCAAAGTCCTCATCATGAAACCTGCAAAGGTTATTTTTTTCTCAAAAAGTGCACAGGGAAAATACTTTGAATCTCCTACCATAGCCAAAGGCAAATATGAGTAATTCTCCTGGGGAGTATCTTTCATGTTATCCTCTTCCTTCCTTCTTAACAAGGGTCAATAGTTGACTAATTAGACTTGAGACCTGATGTGAAGTTTTATACACCAGAATCCAACCTTACATTATGGAAAAAGTTAATGTGAAAATTTTGGGACTGTATTCGAGGGAAAAAAGAAAAAGGCTTTAACTTTCTTTTAGGGCACATGCCTACCTTCTCTACCACCAAACACCAGAATTAGAATCCGACAAATGGGCAGTCATTTCTCAGCTCATTTAGGTATTAAAATAATTTAGTCAGTGTAGGTCAAATTTATGACCATGGCTTAGATATTTATCTGAATCTAAATGAAGAAAAAAGTGAATGGAATAGTAGATTATGAACTTCAGAGTAAACAGATTTCTGTTGCTCTTTCCTCTGCTAACTTTTCTTGATCCCACTAAGGGATCAGCGAAAAATTCCAAATCTTTCCTATAGGATACAAAGACACATTTAGATGGAAATATGAGGTGTCAAGGACTGAGTATGGGTTATGAAGAGTACAGCAATTCAAATATGAAGGAATATATCGCATTCAGTATAAATTCTTCCAAATGTTATAGCAAGGATTGGCAAACTTTTTCTGTGAAGGTATAAATTGCAAATATTTAGGCTTTGTGGGCCATGAGGTCTCTGGTCTAACTGCTCACCTTTGAAATTGTAGGTCAAAAGTAATTCTAGATAATACGTAAAGGAATGGCCACAACTGTGTTCCAGTAAAACGTTACTTGCACAAACAGGTGGCAGCTGGATTTGAGCCATACTTGGCTGACACCTGAGAAGGCGTATCAGCAGATTGCTTTGTTTTGTCAGCTTGCTTTTGGCTTTGCTTTTGGCCTCCCTCGTTTCTTATTCTTACTTCTAGGGGGTTACCCTTTCTATCTAGCAAGACCTACTCATATGAGATAGTAACCAACCAACCCAAGGAAATACATTTTCCTTAGGGATTCAAAGGTGACAAAGAGGGGAAATGACACCAGAGGGGTGAAATGATGCAGTTGGACCACTAGACAAGTTGTGATATCCTTACATTAGGTCCCATCATTGAAAACTAACCAGAAACTCAATATGCAGTTGGTGGGTCTCCTTTTCCTCCTTCTTCTGTATAGCAGCTTTATTGAAATATAATTCACATATCTTCAAATCTACCCTTTTAAAATGTACAATTTAGTGGTTTTTAGTATATTCACAGAGTTATGCAACCATGACCTCTTTCTAATTTTAGAAATCCTAAAAAGAAACCATCGTATTTATCTTTTTACTTTGAAATTTGCGTCATACACAGATGATACTTTAATTTTATTAGCACTTATTTTACTTAATCCCCTATTCACCACTGTTTTGAGATTTAGATTTAACAAGGGCCTGAGACAGTTAATATGTGAGAACTCACATGCTTGCAATTATATTTTTAAAACATGGGTTTTGAATGCACTAATAATAGGTATTTTAAGTCCTGACTGTATATTATTGCATAATTCAGGAACTATTTGCAATCTTGTTCCTGATTTTCACTGACCAATTATGGCAGATTTTTCAGGCATAGCTTTAGAATTGACACTTCAGATTGAAACTCAACCTGAGAATTGACTACTTTTTATGGATTATTTTTCTTAATGAGTACATTGATCCCACATTAAAATATTACGTAAGCACATGACTTCTAACACCAGTTTATTTTCATTGAGCTTACTAAAAGTCCTCAGGGAAAGTAGAAGGGAATTAAACATTGTATAATGACAATAAAGGGGAAGGATAGAGTCAGAAAATGAGATTTCAAACAGCTACCTTTGCTGTTTACGGATTTAAAGAATAAAATCCATTAAACATCTTGCTTTTAATCTAAGCAGTTAAATGCTCTTTTCAATTTTACATCACCAAACTCAGTGAATTCTCAGGGTTAAAAATAACAAAAACAATTTGAAAAGAAATTCAAGTTTCTTTCTGCTTCTGTAAAGCAGATAAACTCAACAATATATATCAGACATTGATCTGATGAAATGAGACCCTCCTTGAAAAAATTGAGGAGGTCAATTCACACATTTTAAAAAATTAATTAGTTACGGAGTAGTCAATTCAAATAAATGATGTTCAAGTATGTTTTGATTACCATCTTAATGACTGAGCTATTATACAGATCAGTTTCCATTGCTTAATCATTCTAGTCTAAAATCCCCCCCCCTTTTTATATCTAAGAATAACTGTTCCTTCAGGGCTCACTTCAAAGTGTAAATAGGCCTTTTTTTCCTGTCCAACTGAAGCCTCTGCAATATCTACAATATTGTACCCTGTACAATATTCTAGGAATATCTCTATCATTTGTTTTTAAAAATGATCATTAACATGAGGAATAGTTCTCTTAGTGGTTTTACTTTATTTTGGATGTATGCTCATCTTTCCAAATTAGATCATAAACTTGTTTATAACTTAAAGCATTTCTCTGTTTTAGTATCCCCAGCCTACAGAAAAGGATCAGTGAATCTTTATTGATTGCTACAATTTAACTCTAAATAAAATTTGGTACTATTCAGAAATGTTTTAAAAGACTGAAAATATTAATTAATATTGAACCAGAGTCATAACATTATAATTAATCATTTAGATAATCTTCCCTGAGGGTTGACTAATTGTTTTGAATTTTTTTTCCCTCAAGTGAATAAATAGATCTTATATAACATTGAAGCATACCTCAGAGATATTGCAGGTTTGTTTTCAGACCACTGCAATAAAGCAAATGGCACAATATAGTGAGTCATATAAAATCTTTGGCTTCCCAGTGCATATAAAAGTTATTTTTAAACTATATTGTTGTCTATTAGGTGTGCAATAGCATTATGTCTAAAAAAACAATGTACATATCTTAAAAAATACTTTATTCCCCAAAAAATGTTAACCATCATCTGACAATGCAAGGTTACCATGGACCTTCAATTTATTAAAAAAAACAAACAAAAAAAAACCCTGCTAAATCTGCAAAGTGTAATAAAAATAAGTGCAATAAAATGAGGAATACCTATATATGAATTCATTACTTATATCAGCATTATCAATGTCCAAATTTATGTTGAAAATGTCTGTCATTAAAAAAAATAGACTTCATGAAAGGTCTAACTTGGACGAGGAAATTAATAAGGATTTGATAAGTCACGTTTGTAGTCATTTATACTTTTCTGATTACTTAGTTGTAAGAGGCATATCCAGTAAATTAAGAACACAGTAATTCCATTCTGAAGGATAAAATGAATCATTCTGGTAGCTGTTGGAGGAGGTCATTGAGAGGACATGACTACCTGTTGACCCATGAGTTGGACCCAAGTGGTCAGAGGCTCCTTATCCACTCCCCTGTCCTTGGAATGTGTATCCTGCCCACCATTCCCACAGTGGGAATCATTTTCAAGGACACAACCTTGAGAGAATAATATGTTGCTGAGACCATTTGGACCAAATATGTGACTGAACTCACTTAAGGCCTCTATCAATTTTGAAGATTCTGGCCGGTGGGTGCAGAGATCTGCTTGTCTTACGGCTGCCAAAGGCAAGCCTTGTATATAAGTTTCCTTGTTTATGAAGCCTGCTGCCTATCAATCTAGTGTGATCTTCCTCTTTCTTCCATCTCTTCTTGACCTCTGAGTATGGAGGTTAATTTCAGATTTCACTTGGGAAACAAACTCCCATGGTTGTGACCCATCGGTATTTTCATCAGTTGTCTGAATCCCTTGCCCTCTTGGGAGCCAATGTTGGCTGGGGAAGGATGTAGAACCTGACTGTGTTTAACCCCAGGGACAGGGATGGAATTAATTTTACTGGTACCATATGGGATGCGAAGATTCAGACAGAAGGAAAAGTAAAATCTATCTGAAAAATTGAATTTTTAAAATTTCAAATTAGTCCACATTCAAAGTAAGTGGCCAGAGGAAAAGATCTGTATCAGAGTCACAGAACCTGAAATGTATAGCCAGGACTAGATAGGGTCAGAATGGAAGCAGTTTGAGTTTAAAAATGTAGGAGGATTCCACAATGATTGGAATGAATGCTATGAGTATTTGGTTTTATTCTAATTCCAAATAGGAATTAGATAGGGAAGACTATCTCTCAAATAAGCTAATTAAAAGAATATGATATCTTTTTCCATAATGAATTCAGAAATACAAATGAAATTTTATGTTGACATAGATCAAAATTCTTGTTTTTTGTGCCAATCTAGAGCAGTTTGCATTTCAGTCTCTGAATTCATTTATGCCTTTCTGCTTTATATTTCAAGTCATGTAACTAATGACCATACATTCAAGGTAATCACTGTATTATACTTTAATTTTTATGACAATTTTGTAAAGATTGGTGAATTGGAATCAAAATCTAAAAAGTAATATATACTGGTGAGGAAATGAAGTACAAATGCTGTATTTATATTTTTATGGTATAGAAACAAGAGTAAAATATTGTAGCCTCTTCTGTTAAGAAAATTTCACTCTGAATATGTACCTTGAAGCAAGCTAAAGGAAAAAACTTCAGTCCATGGTTATCAAGGGAAAGGTTCTAGGTTTGCAGATTAACTTCAACATACGGAATTGGAGTAAAGTGACAACTGAGGATTTTTTATGATAAACTGATAATCTGGTGAATGAATTGTGAAAGATCTGTAAAAAGAATGAAGTGAACTAGGAAAACTGTCCATGTCAGAGTTTCTTTATGTTACGGAATTAAGAAAAAAGTTATATATTTGTATATATGTATATATACAAAATTATACATAACATATATGTATAAACCAACAACATATTTTAAGGTTTAATCTATGACATGAGGACTCAGTAGATAGTAGAAAGCTACAACTTGGCATGTCTTGTTAGCATAATACCCCCTAGATACATCCATGTTATTGCAAATGACAAGATTTCATTTTTTATGGTTGAGTAATATTTCATTATATATATATTGTATGTATGTATATATGTGTGTGTGTGTATATATATATATATATATATATATATAAAAATAAATCTGGTCTAATGTGTCATTTAAGTCCAGTGTTTCCTTATCCTTATTGATTTTTTGACTGGATTATCTGTCCATTGATGTAAGTGGGATATTAAAGTCCCCTACTATGATCATGTTGCTGTCAATTACTCCCTGTTTGTTTGTTAATACTTACTTTATGTATTTAGGTGCTCATATGTTTGGTGTATATATATTTATAATTGTTATAGATCCTTGTTGGATTCATCCCTTTATAATTGTTATATATCCTTATTGGATTCATCCCTTTATCATTGTGTAATATCCTTCTTTGTGCCTTGTTACAGTCTTTGTTTTAAAGTCTATTTTGTTGATGTAAGTGTTGCTACCCTAGCTTTCTTTTTATTTCCATTTACATGGGATACTTTTTTCCATCCCCTCACTTCCAGTCTGTGCCTTTAGATCTGAAGTGAGTCTACTGTAGTCAGCATATATATGGGACTTGTCCTTTTATGCATTCAGCAACTCTATCTTTTGATTGAAGCCTTTAGTACACTTACCGTTAAAGAAATTATTGATAGGTATTTACTTACTACCATTTTGTTCATAGTTTTCTGGTTGTTGTTGTTGCTCTTTTTTGTTCCTTTCAATTATTTTGCTCTCTTCCCTTGGGATTTGATGAGCCAAATTAGAATGTTTATAGCTTTGGAATCAGGGAGACTTAAACTTGACTCTTGCCATTGCCTCTTATTCACTGCAAGCTTCATTTTCTCCCTCTATAATGTGGGTGCGTTGATGGTTATTTCATAGGGCTACTGCACAAATTAAATGTTATACTTTATATAAAGATTTTAGCTTACTACCTTGTGCATGGTGAGCATTCAACAATGATGACTCATATTTTTCAAGGTTGGTAATAAAAAGTGATAATAATAACTTGATTATCTTTTAGTTTCAAGTATAATACTTTAATTTGAGGGGGGCACAGAGGGAAGGATAAAGGATAAGATGGAAAGCTTTCCCAGAACATCTCATTTATACAGTCACTCATTCATTAAGATATCCCTGTTATTATTATAGTATATTACATTATATTATATTTATTATATTATAATGTGTTACAGTGTTATTATGCCAATTATGTGTTATATTCTTATTATATAAAAATTAAATGTAGAATTTTTGTTCATTCCTTTAATCTCCAAGATATCCTTCTAGGGAAAGACGAGACTGAAACACTTTAAATATCCTAAATGGATACTAGTTGTGGATATCCAAACTCCATTCCAGAAAGTTGGGAGACACACAGGTTTCTGGTTTCTAGCATAGGCTGTGGTTCTCTACTACAGTCCATCAATCTTGAGTTTTGCAGTGCTGGAGAGAATGCTAAGAACCATATTTCTTCTCCTCTAAGAGCATAAAAAAAAAAAAAGAAAGAATAATGAGTAAATGTGTGAGATCACCTATTTGGATGTGAGTGCATATTATGTTTTTTTGGATTGAATGCGTAAAGCCAGGTCATGATGGATCCTTTCTATTTCAATGAATTTTGACTCAGTCTAAAAGTAAAAAGAAAGGGACATATTACTCTTCTTGAAGAGAATAATGCTATGAAGACAACATGGCTTTCAGTTTCAGGCTAATAATGTACTTCATTGAGGTTGAAACACTGAAATTCTGAAGTTCATTCTGTAGTTCACAGTTCCACTGATGAGGTTCCCCCAGGTGAGTGGGAGTGGAAAAGAAGACAAG
This sequence comes from Aethalodelphis obliquidens, assembly GCF_003676395.1. Classification (NCBI taxonomy): domain Eukaryota; kingdom Metazoa; phylum Chordata; class Mammalia; order Artiodactyla; family Delphinidae; genus Aethalodelphis; species Aethalodelphis obliquidens. Next base: position 60,663,068 of record NW_020837950.1, on the reverse strand, counting down.
TATTTGAAACAATGAGATAAGTAAAGGAAAAGAATAATGAATCCACTGCTGACTAGTATGACATAAGTCTAGGAGCATAGGAGTCAACGTGTAACTCTCTTTTTTAAGTTTATATCTGTTATGATAGAGTGAACAGAGAAATCAGCAAGAGGATTTTTTTTTTAAAGAGAAAAAAGATTGCATTTAGCTGTATACATGCTAAATTAATGTTAATAGTTTAAAATTCAAGTAAAAATATATCAAGAGGGAGTAAATATTTGAGACATCATCTTGATAAGTAGTTATGTGATAAATGCCTCTTGTACAATCACATTTAGAATCCTGCAGTTAAACTGGTGATTTGGATTAGGTTTGAACTGATAATAAAATATAATCAGCAGTTATCTCAATCTTTATGTAATTCTTTTATATCTTGCGTATTGTAAGTTGTGAAATTCTAAAAATAGGCTAAGTGCAGAATTAGTCTGGTAAATATTTGGTTTGCAAGATAATTTGCTTTTCTTTTTTGTATCTCTCTGCTTCAGTGTGCTTTCTAAGCAAAGAACATTAACATTATAATCACCACTTTAAGCTTTAAGTTGAAAACATTTTATTGGTTGACTGAACTTATCATCCATTAGGAATGTCCACATCTGGTCAGATGGGGCGTTCAGTGTTTGCATTCCCCAGTCCACACTGCTGAGTTCAGATACTTTACTGGCTGGTTTACAAAGCTTTGCTTTTTTATAGCTACTCAATGTACAGGCTTATATAGCATATACCTCCCTGAAGCAGTTTCTTTCTCATACCATCTGGTAATGAGAGGATCATTTACACTACATAAAACCATGGCATCTGGAAAGGAAAAATAATGTGCTAAAATCAGTCAACTACCAGGAATGGCAATATTTCTATTTTATTTTGGGGAAATTATTTAATACTAAAATGAGATTTAAAAGAACCAATATTAAGTAAAAAATGTGAATAAGTAACACCAGCAAATCTTTCAATGGTTTCAACGGTTTCAACTATACACACTTTTCTAGGAAAAAGTCCAAATAATTAAAAGCTGTATATTTTAGTGAGATATAAGGCAAACATTTGGAGGGTAAAAGAAATTCGTTTGGAGTGAGTGTCAACATTATTCTTTGACATAAATTTGAAGATTGTGACAAGACTTCCATCCCCACACATGTAGCTCTTTGTCAGATCTGCATGAAAGCCAAGCAGCAGTTCTGGACATTAGAGACAAGTGGAGATCAGTTATAAAAGTATTTGGTGGTTATGTTTTCCAGGGAGGAATAATACATGCACTCATTCACTTAGGTCCCTGTCACTGTGCTTACTATGTGCCAGGTGGTAGACTAAGTACTGAGGGCACAGTTTTGAACAACATATGTTATTGTCCTTCTTACATTCTAGTGAGGGAGGAACAAAATGATGTAGGTGCTACAATAGAAATAAAATGGAGTGATGAGGTAGAGAATGACTATTGGATGGTAGGGGAAGTGACATGGATGAGGTGAGATTGCTTATAAGACAAATAGGTCCAGGACAGGCCTCTATTAGGAAGTATATGTAAGATGACATCTGATTGAATACCAGGAGATAGTCATGCAAATGGTCTGGTTTCCGGGAGAGAAGATATTGAACCATGATTAAGAAAAAGACTAGAAAGAACCAAGGAAAAGAAATCAAGCAAAGGAAACCTGGTATGAAATCAGACCCTTGGACAAAGAAAAGGAAGAGTTTAGTGCTAGAACACAGTGGCAATCTTTGGAGAAATTTTCATGTCACTCTAACAAACCCTGTTTCTGTGATATGTCATTTTTTATAGTATATATGTATGTGTATTTAATAAAAAATATTTTTAATACAAAATCTCCTGTTACTCCAGTGAGTCACCCCAAGCCATTGTACTGCCCTATATTTAATCACTTCCTCACTTCCCAGTATCAAATGGAGTAGTGATTCTCCAGGGCAGCACACCCATGGGAGAGAGGGAGTATAGCAAATACTGGTGAAACTTTTGGTATGATTGAGGAGAGGCTTCTTTAGTGGGCCAAGACCAGGGATGCAATGCATACAACAGTCTTACATAACAAATAATTTTCTCACAGACCACACAACTTATAAGTATTCTGTGGCCAAACCTTACGTCAAGTGTAAGTGTACATCTGGACACAATAATACAGAAAGCAAAAATTACAGGAATGTTCACAAAGAATCTAGTGATTTAGGAGAAAATCAGCATGTAGATAGAAGTTTAATTAGAATAAATGTATTTTATTGATACTATTAGACATTTGAATTCACTCAGGACATGTCTACTCAGTCAGTAAATGTATAACTGCGATGCCATAATATTTTTCACTTTGCAGTTAACCACATGGCATTTTGACTTGACACACTTTTTCTTTTCTTCTTTCTCTTCTATACAAGTAAGATTAGATTATCATTTCTTATCTTAATAAAAGTTTATACTTAATGCCCACTTAACTTTGCCTTTTATTTTCCATTATTTCATATTCAGAATAACTCCTGGGTTTTGTCACTTAAATAAAAATATATTCATAATAAACTGTTGAAACCATTTGACTATTTTGTTACTTATCCTATGAGTCATACCATAAGATTTATAAAGGCTTATTTTATCTCTGAACTGCATAGTAAAGGGGAAAGATAAAATTATTTATTGGTGAAAAGGAGCTTGTGTCTGATGGAATTTGAAAATTAGAAAGGAAACAGAGCCATGCATTTTGGAAAATACACATTTGAAACATATATTTAGAAGATACATTTTGGACTTGTCTTTAGGCAACTGCACTCAAATTACAAATTAATTGGAAATTTAGTCTATTTTAATAAAAATTCCTTAAAAGAGTGCCTGATTCTGGCTGGAAAAAAAGTTCACATTAGATAACAGACTTTTCCCAGGAGTTTATAAATGATACTAGAGATTTAATACCCATAGGATTAATGTAATTTTACTTATTTAAATAGTGACAGCAGGGAAAAAAAAGTATTTCTCTTCCTTTATATTTCCTTTTAGATCTTAACTTCACATGGATTTTTTAAAATAAATATTTTAACTTTGAATTATCCAGACACCAAGTTCTAGGTGCAGATTAGAGGTGGAATTTTCTGAATTATTTGCACATAATCCTAAATAACAATTTTCAAAAGTAAGTGATTACTAACACTGACTCCCCTCATGCTTGTATGTGATTTATATTTCTGGTATATGGAAAACTCTGTCTATTCGGGCATGTATAAAGGTAGCCCACACAATGGGAATGAAAATCTGTAATACTACAGATTATTTAATGTAGAATGTTCCATAGAAAAAGTCACATCTCAACAGTGGGGAAATTTTGTAAAATAATATTCAGCTTAGAAATGATAGTTTTCTTCCTCTAAAAAACTTGGTGAATTTGTAAAATCCCTTCTACTGTGGCAGCAAGAAACAGAATGAACAGCTTGTATAGGTACAATTTTACAGGCATCAGGCATTTTGGAGAACACACAGTTTTCTTTCTTATTGCATAAATCTGGAGAGTTCCTATTAAAAATAGCAGCAGCTAAATGTACATTTACATATACTTGATGAACACTCTGTGTTTAGCTTAACATCTATTGTGCAAAGGAATATGCAGGTGGTACAGCATGGCTGCAGGGGGGGTAAAGAAAGGTTGCACAGTCAGAAAATGAACGATGAGAAACTGACTAGTGCTAGAACATAGAGCAGGTGTAAATAAATATGTTGACAATTGCACACTGAGGTTGGATTGGCAGTGTAATAAGTTGTATAGGAGGTACCTATACTGTATCTGACATTAAGCACACTTTATATGATCAACAATTTAACATATACCAATCCCTTCATGTGTACTAATTACTAACTTTTTATCTTTTCATTGACAATTATAGCTATAAAAAAGGACCTGCACATAACTGTTTCATCACTGGGTCACAGACTAAGTGGAATAGTTAAGAGCAAGAAGCCAGACTGAAAAATGAATAAAAGGTTACATAATCATCTTATTGAATACTTATGGAATATATATATAACTTTCAAACAACCTTGTGGTGTAGATACTAATTTCTCTAATTTACATTTAATGAGCCTGGTAACTTATTCAATATACTAATGTAATGTTAATGCTAGGATTTGAAATTACCTAATCTGATTCCAAAACTCATAAGCTTAACTACTACAGTATCCTGTTTCCAGAAACCTGAATCAAGTTTCCATTTCATCAGTTCTTGTTGGGGGGTTTTGACTTTTTTTTTTTTGACTTATTAATTTGTATCTTTATGTGCCAGTTTCCTTTCTCACAAGGATTAAATATTAACTGCAATGATCATGTTTGACATATAGTGTTCAGCAAGTGTCAGCTGTTGTTATTTCTATTCTTCAACAAAGAATTTTTTAAGGTTCTATTGAATAGTTTCAAATGCTTTGGTCATACATTCTTAAGACAGGCATGGCCCCCTATAGAGTCCAGCTAATTCCTATGCATTCACTTAAATAAAATAATAGCAACAGTATCCTTAACAGTGATTGTAGACACTTCTAATGTGGTTCTAACTATATGCCTAACCAGAATATGGTTAGAACCACATTAGAAGCAGGTTAATAATCTTGTTTCTCTGAGATCTTAAGCTGCTCATTAGGACAGGGACAAGGAAAAACAGAAGGTTATGCTGAAAATGCTGTTGGATATTGAAATGAATTCATTCAGGTTGGCTAATCTACCCTCCATACAGAATATTCTCACAGCATGACTGGGGTCTTCATTTCCTAAACTTTGCAGTATATGTAGTGAATTTGTTTCATACTTTCTTTTGGAAATTCATTAGTATTTGTAATGACTTAACATAGGTTAAAGAGATAGACATCAAGTTTAACCTTATTTTAATAGGACATTTTGTAAAATTTGCCATAAAATAACTTGAGGTCTGTCAAACCAATCCCCATGGTATTTTTGGCCTTTACTGGATGACTAAGACCCATATGTTGAATTACTGTAATAGTGGAAACCTCATTCCCATTAGAGATTTAGAAATATTTGAACAGAGAGAAAATGATGAATATTTGCTGAGAGGCTTTAAATCTTTAACTCCCAGATCTTATTTGGGAATGTACGTAAGTCAAAACCCATGTTACTTTAGGTCAGTGGAATGCTAGATCTCCAAGAGCTGTGAGAAAGGAAGAAAACTAGGAATAGGGAAAACTTAGAATTTAAGAATGCTTTTTACTTTGGGGTTACCCACAAGTTCCCAAGTGCAAGTTGAATTAGTGTATATCCCCAAGGATCGGAGCAGGTTAGAGGGCATCAGAGTGGAAGTCTGGTCGAAAGTGAAATAATTAATATGGTGGTTGACAGCATATTTCTTAGTAATCTCATTGGAGAAAGATCCAAGTTAGATTATTCAGGGAAGGATCCAGATCTTGAAGGCAAGGGAATGTGCAGCCTTCTGGGAAACTTTCAGGCTCATGAGAGGCTGGATATTATTCAGAAGAGGAACCCAGCCCTAGTTGGGGGATGGAGGTCAGACTAGGGAGCTGGAATGTATTTCTAGGATCAATCATAAAACTTCAAAAGGATGTGGGAACCCTGAAGAAAACTTTGTTAGAGCTGTGGACCTATTATTGATCTTGGCTATAGTGTGACCTCCAGAAATGCACTAGGTTCAAGCCTCAGCCACCAAAGAGGACAAGTTTCATGATATATTTCCTTACTGGGTCAGTTACAGAGTGGAGCACAAATTCTTGCCCTTGAGTAGGGATGAAATTGGGTCTGGCGAGAATCAATATTGATTCATCTAATCGTTATGAGCAGAATATTTTATAGTATCACATACATTAGGAATTTAAGTTGGTTTATGTTTTAAATTAATGCAATATATAACCAAAAGAACTTTAAAAATATGTTGTGTCTAAGCTGGAGCTCCTGGAAAATAAATCTTGAAGGATAAGCTTTTATTTGTCAACTTTCATTTCAATTCCAGAGAAGGAAGAGTGAGAGGAAAGAGTCAGACTTGCTATAGGTCCATAACCTCTTATCTGAAACTGTGGAGTCAGATACATTGATGTTCAGAAATTCAGGAGTTTATAGAGATAAAAAGGTGCAATTATTATATTCATTGTAACATCTACAGTGAACTCTGGGGCAGCATAATTTACTTAAACAAAAAGAAAGCATGAATAATTACAGTAAGGAAGATAAAGAATTGGGTCCTCATGAAGAATTGTGCACCTGTACCTGAATTCCAGAAAACCTCAAGCAAATACTCAGTTAAGGTTGTCTGATACAAATCTCAGAGGCAACTGAGAAACTGTCTTAAAGATTGTACTATAAACAGGCCTCAGAAGAACATCAGTTATTTCCCTTAACCTCATTCCTGCACTACCAGTTCCTTTTTCTTTTCCTTTGCTGTTTGGCTTGAAATGACAGAAATTTATTCCCACCCAGTTCTGAATGCTTAGAAGTCTAAAATCCAGGTGCCAACAGGGCCATGCAGCCTCTGAAGGATCTAGGGAAGAATCCTTCCTTTCCTCTTCTAGCTTCTGGTGGCCCCAGGAATTCCTTGGCTTTGGGAGCAGAACTCCCAAAGCAGAGCAGACCTCTGCCTCTTTCTTCACATGTCTGTCTTCTCTGTGTCTCTCTGTGTCTTCTCTGCTTCTTATAAGGACACCAGTCATTGGATTTAGGGCTCACCCCTAAATCCAGGATGATTTTATCATGAGATCCTTAATTAAATCTGCAAAGACCCTATTACCAAATAAGGTCACATTTTGAGTGTCCAGGTGGACATGACTTGTAAGGGAACACTACTCAACCCAACATAAAGGAAACTCACCACCATACTGTTGACCCCTTTACCCATTTTACCTTTTGCCCACCCCTTACCCCTCTGGTAACCACTACTCTGTTTTCTGTACCTATGTGGTTGCTTTTGTTTGGTTTGGTATATTCATTCAATTTTAATTTTAAAATTTTCCACATATGAGTGAAATAATAATATATTTATCTTTCTTTGACTTATTTCACTTAGCATAATATTCTCAAGGTCCATCTATGTTTTGCAAATGGCAAGATTTCATCTTTTTTATGGCTGAGTAGTATTCCATTGTGTGTGTGTGTGTGTGTGTGTGTGTGTGTGATGATACTGCATCTTCTTTATCCATATGTTGATGGATGCTTAGGTTATTTCCACATCTTGGTTATTTTAAATAATGCTGTGATGGACATAGGGATTTATGCATCTTTTTGAAGTAGTATTTTTGTTTTCTTTGGATAAATACCCAGAAGCAGAATTGCTGGATCATATGTTAGTTCTATTATTGATTTTTTGAGGAGTCTCCATACTATTTTCCATGATGGCTGCACTAATTTACATTCCCACCAACAGTACATGAGGGTTCCCTTTTCTTCACATTCTCTTCAGCACTTCTTGATTTTGCCTTTTGATAATAGCCATTCTAATAAGCATGAGGTGTATATCATCGTGGTTTTGATTTGCATTTCCCTAAGAATTAGTAATGTTGATGGCCATGTGTCCATGGACCATCTGTATGTCTACTTTGGAAAAATGTTTATTTAGGTCTTCTGCCCATTTTTTAATTGGGTTGCTTATTTTTTATTGTTGTTGAGTTGTATGAGTTCTTTATATATTTTGGATATTAACCACTTATCAGATATGTGATTTGTGAATATCTTCTCTCGCTCAGTAGGTTGTCTTTTTGTTTTGTTGATGGTATCCTTTGCTGTGTGGAAGCTTTTTAGTTTGATGAAGTCTCATTTGTTTATTTTTGCTTTTGCTTCCCTTGCTTGAGGAGACATATCCAGAAAGATATTGCTAAGACCAAAGTTGAAAAGCGCACTGCCTATGTTTTCTTCTAGGAGTTTTATGGTTTCAGGATTTAAATTTGAGTCTTTAATCCATTTTGAGTTGATTTTTGTGTATGGTGTGAAATAGTGGTTGAGTTTCATTATTTTGCATGTGGCTGTCCAGTTTTTCCAACACTATTTATTGAAGAGACTACCTTTTCTCCATTGTATGTTCTTTTGTCATAAATTAATTGTCCATATATATGTAGGTTTATCTCAATTCTGTTCTATTGATCTATGTGCCATTCCTTTTTTGAACTCATCTCCTACTACTCTTACCCTCTAGTTCATTCTTTCCAACTACTCTGTCTTCTGGCAGGTTTTCATAGACTCTAAGCATATCTCATCTTAATGTCTATTACTAGCTGCTCTTTCTAGTGAAATACTCTCTTCAGATAACATTATAGCTGATTTTTCACCAGCCTGAAGTTCTTGCTTAAATGTCACCTGCTTAATGAAATCTTTTTTTACCCACTCTACTTAAAATTGCAACACAGATGTGGGATTGCTAGATCACATGGTCATTCTATTTTTAACTTGTTGAGGAACCACCATACTGTTTTCCATATGTTTCAACATTTTACAATCCCACCAACAGTACACAAGGGTTCCAATTTCTCCCCATTCTCGCCAACATGTTATTTTCTGGGGGAGGGGGTTGGTATTTTTTGGAATAATGGTCATTTTAATTTGTGTGAGGTGGTATGTCATTATGTGTTGATTTGTATTTCTCTAATTAGCAATGTTGAGCATCTTTTCTTATACTTATTGGCCATTTTGTATTTTCTTTTGAGATATGTCTATTCAAGCGTTTTGCCTAATTTTTAACTGGGTTGTTTAGGGTTTTTTGTTGTTGTTGTTGCTGTTGCGTTGTAGGAATTCTTTATATATTCTGTATATTAACTCATTAGATATTTGCAAATACTTTCTCCCATTACATAGATTGCTTTTCACTCTGTTGTCTCCTTGATACACAAAAATTTTTAAGTTTAATGTAGACCCAAAAGAAGGGAAAGCAGTATCCCCCAGAGATATTATACACCCACTTTCACTGCAGAATTATTCACAATAGCCATGAGATAGAAGCAACTCAAATGTACCTTGATGGAAGAATGGATAAGCAAAATGTGATGTGTGTATATATATATATATATATATATATATATATATATATATATATATACACACAACAAAATGTTATTCAGCCTTAATTAAAGAAATCCTGACACATGCTACAATAGTGATGAACCTTTAGGACATTATGTTAAATGAAATAAGCCAGCCATAAGAAGACAAATATTGTATGATTCTACTTATACGAGCTATTAAAAGTAGTCAAACTCACAGAAACAGAATAGAATGATGATTGCCAGGGACTGGGTGGGGGGAGAATGGGGAGTTGTTCAATGGGTGTGAAGTTTCAACTTTGTAAAATGAAAAAGTTCTAGAGATCTATTGCACAACAATGTGGACATACTTAATGCTACTAAACTACACACTTAAAATAGTTAAGATGGTAAATTTTATGTTATGTGCTTTTTACCATAATTTTAAAAATCTTAACCCATTTCCTCCTTCGGACTTTTGCAATTCTGATTATCCTTACCCTGTTCCTTGTTTTTTTCTGGAGAATGTATTGCATTTAATATAGCATAGAATTTTCTTACATTTTACTCTCTGTCTCCCCACCACTCCCACTCATTATAAGTTCAAGACAGACATGGCTTTTTCTTTTGTTTTGTTTACTGATGTGTTCTGGAACAATGCTGATCTCAAAATGGATATTTAATGAACAGTTGTTCAATGCAAGAATGACACCCAAAATTGCAATTAAAAATTACTAAATACTAAAGACAGGAGGAAACAAACCAAATTAAGTGAGAGTAAGTATATATTGCAGAATCCTATTTTCACAAAGACTTCAATTATTGTAATTATCATTGTCCTTTGTGACTCAAATGCTAAATCAGAATTAGACATACCAGAGATTTATGGGAGGAAATGTTAATAATGGATAAAGGAGAGTTATTTGGAGGGCATATCTGATACCTATGAAAGAGAAAGGGAAGGAGGAATTAGATAGGAAGAGCCTTGGGTTACAGCAAATTGTAAGGAAATGTCTGCCATTTCACTGGGAAGTCCACCATTGGAAGAGTCCTACATAAAACAATAATGGGCAGCCTCTCTAGAAACCCCACCATGCCTTATCATTTGTGAGAGCAAATAAGGAAACATGTCTTTAATGTGAATGCTCTAGAGAATCCAGAGGGGCAGCAGCAATACTGCTTCCCGTAATGGATTCTCTTCAACAATATCTGTGTGGTACACATCAACAGCCACTTCAAGAATTATAAAGTAAAAATAATAGAGAGTATGAAAAGTATTAAAATTAGGCATATTTGAAAAGGAACCAGTTAAAGTTCCAGAAATGAATTATATATAGTAATTGATAAGAGTACAGATGAGAAGTTCCTGTATATACTAATCTAAATTTCAGAAGAGATTAAAGAAAATGGGGTAGAGGTACTATTGGAAAAATAATGATTAAGCAATTTCTAGAGTAACTGAATGACTCCAATCCATATAACCAGCAAGTACAACATACCCCAAACTGTGTTAATTAAAGGAAACCATCAATAAAATACAAAATATTAAAACGTATCGATATTATAAAAAGCTAAAGATAAAAAATATTAAGACAGCTAGAGAGATCAGGCAGATTATCTGCATATTATTTACAGCAACAAAAGAACATGTAAGGTAATGAAATAGTATCTTCAAAGAACAAAGTGTCAATCTAGACATTATGTATTTTAAAAAGGTGAAAAAGACAAAAAGCTCACATGAACAAACTCTCACTAAAGGGATTTCTAAATGAAAATTTTAAAAATTAGAAGCACTTGTGGATAAATCTAACAAATATTAAATGTGTATATAAATACATTTTATAGATGTAAAAATCAAAGTAAACCTAAAAATCTTATACAACAGGTAAAAATACAAGGTAAACATAAAATCTTGTACAGCAATTAGTCCCTTCATTGTACAAGAGGATAATGGGATTAAAGTTTCTAATATCTTTTCTTATGAAAAGGAAATCTCTAGATGAGCTTTAGTCTTTGTTAAGTTAAATGTGCATATTAAAATTAATATGGCACCATTAAATAATACATCAATTCTTAAATTATATTCATATAGTAATGTATCTTCAACATATATAGGGCAAAAAACTGACAAAACTCCAAGGAGAAAATGTGAAACCTACTTGATAAAACACTTTAACACAACTTTTTCAATAATATATTCAAGATGACAGAATCAGTAAGTTAAATGGAATGTTTTTCTTGCTCTCTGGGTTCATAGTTTCATTTAGCTTAGGGCAGAAGGCCTAAAAAAAATTTTTTTTCAGGCTTTGAATATCAGCTTCCAGTTTGGCCAACTTCTGACCATAGAGCTTAAAAAAAGAAAGAAAGAAAGAAAGAAAAATCTTTCAAATATCCTGTCAGGTTTCAGCTGGGACAAACAGTAAATATTCCTGGCAGTATTGAATGACCCCACGGACCCAAGAGGTGCCCTAAGGAGTGTGGAAAAGATACTACTCTCCCAGGATCCACATCCACTCCCAAAGATAACCAAAAGAAAGAAAGATTTAGACAACTCATCTGAGAGCTGACAGCAGTCTGTGGGATCCTAGAGGCAAATGAAGTGAAACCTACATTTCTGTCCAGCCATATCTAGCTGGAAATGGGTGCAGATCATACTTCTGTCTGGCCATAAGTTTGGGCCCCCAACCTGATAGTTAAGTTGTCTGCAAATGCAAGAACCAACAACCTGCCTGTCCCAGGCTGGAAGAAAGCCAAGCCAAGTTGTCACAAAATGTGACAAGCCAGAAGGCAATAGCTGTCCCTGGGAGAGAAAAGGATTGATAACCAATGAGGAACAACATGAAATTTTACCTTACTGTCTCTTGACTGGGCACTATAGAGATCTGGGGGAGCTGATTCTGGTAAGAACTCTCAGCCTTCACTGGCTTCTGCCAGTTTCCCCAGGATCCTATCATCAAGCTCCAGAGCAAGTGGGTTTAAAGTAGAGAGTGTAGCCCTGATATCTCCTAGAATTTGTCAAGGTTTTTCATTCATTTTAACTTTAGTTTTTCCTTGGCTATTTAAGGGAATAACTGGGAGCAGTTCACCAGAGAATCTGTCAGAATCCCATCAACCCTGGGAAGGACCTATATTGGGGGGCACTATCCTGAGGTAGAGAGGGGTCATTTGAGTTGATGTGGGGAGATTTGGCTTTTGTTTAAGGCCTTGTAGTCTTTTCAGAGTGGAAAGGCAATTCAGACAGAGAATTAGTAGACTGAGTACTCAGTTAAAGTAGGATAGAGAGGAGTAGTAAGGGTCATGACTTCAGTCTTACAGTCTTTTGTTTTAGGTACACCTTGTGTCTTTAATTTTTCATAAGATTTTGCAATGAATCTTTCAATAAAGGTATTTTGGAATTTTGGAGTCTGCTGGGGACTTCTGCATGTCAAGTAAAATAGGTGTCCCATCCTGTTTGTTTGATTTGGGAATCCTTGCTTTCAAGTACACGACTTAAGTGAATGATCTTGTCTAATTGGAACACACCCCATAATGTCCATTTTAAGTCTAAGTTGTCTTAGTAAGATTTTGCCATTTTTGTGGATTTCTACAGCTTCCTGGACCACAGTTCTTAGACATAACATAAACAGATGTGAAGGAGGATGATGGGCTCAATTCTTTGAAACATGAGGGTCCCATTTCTTTAGCTAAGCCTTGGTTCTCTTGGAGCCAAATAATACTGAAGAGTGATATGCCACTAGGTTGGGGATTTTGTGGTGTTTTACAGTGTGCCTCATTAGATGGAAATTTTCTTGAGGTTGGCAGGTGATCTCGTGTCAGTCTAACTCCTTCCATGACCACCTTATCCTAGCACAGGAGTCTTAGATTTAGGTGTCCTGCACTCTAACACCTTTTGAGTGTTCGACCTATGCCCACCAATTTTGTAGCTTTGGCTTCTGAGATTCCTGTTAACATCAGATCTATTATTCCTTTCACAAGATTTCTTTATAGTGGCAGATGCACTATGGCTTTTAATAGTCTGACATTCCTACTGAGATATTTATTTATTTATTTAAAAACATGAACAGATGCATGATATATGCAACTTACTTTCAAACAGTTCAGAAAAAAATAGACATACATAGAGTGGAAAAGTAGATTTTTATTTTGATGGTCAAAACAGTCCAAGTTTCTTGGACTATTTATGCTATGGACTTTTACCACAAGGCTTTGTGAGTCCCCTAAAGGCTGCTACCTGCTGCAGACTGCCTGTATAACTATCCCAGAATTTTTCTGTGACCCCAGAACATTTCTGGGAACTTTAACAAACCCTGGAACTTTTCTAGGGTCCAAGAACCTTTCTGGGAAATAAGTATATATATATAATATATATATATATATACTTATTTATAATAATATATAATATTATTATAATATAATGATATATATAGTATATATAATAAATATATTATATATTATATATAATATATAATATAAAAATATATAATAAATAATAATATAGTATTATAATAATATATAACAATTCCAACACTCATAATTAATAATTATTTCTTATATTTGTATCTCTTAGATGGTACTGGTAATACTATTACTAAAAGCTACAATTTTCAGCCCAGCATTGATCTAAAACACTTTGTATGTATTGTTATTTAATTTTCTCAACTACCAAAATGATGTTGTACATACCTTTATGATTCACATATTCACATATTATGAATATGAGGAAAAGTGAGGAAAGGAAAGTAAGGCAGAACGTTTAAGTAACACAAAGTAATACAAAGGTTAGTTCATACATGGTGGAGCCAGGATTGTAAACTCCAAGAGAGTAGGCCCACGTGTCTCTAGGGTCTTGTCCAGTAAGGTGCTTATGATACTCAATTACTATTTGGTAAATGAACAAATGAATGAATGTAAGTTTAAGAAATACAATTTAGAGGTTTGTACAACATGTTTCTTTGCTTAGTCTGATCTAAATAATGATGCAAGATCCGAAAAAAGATTTGACAAGGTTTCTGATTAGTCTGATTTGTCAATCAAGTCTTGGGTCATGTCTGTATGGACACAGTAAGTGCACTGAACAATATTGAGTCTTCCCTTTATGCTGTCTTCAGATAAATTCATACTATTGTATAATTGGTTGACCTCAGAGATAAGAGGAAAATTGGCTTTCACATTTGCTCAGAACTTAACCCTGAGGATACCCATACCCAATTAATATATAAAATCATTGAGTATGCTGTAATAAATACAGTTCACTTACATTTGAAGAATAAGTGAACATCAGGTTTTGTATAAACAGTCAAAGAAGTAAAATGGATAATATGAGGTCATTTAGAAACATTTTCACTTGAGAGAAACCAAAGAAGAAGAAAGAGAAACAGTTCAGCATTTTGTAGTAATAAAGTAGAGAAAAACCAATGAAAATGACTATTATGGGGATCAGAAAAAGTGATATAGGAGTCTTTTAGTATTCTTCAAACATTTAAAATGCACACTACTTTTTAAACTTTTCTGTGAAATTTATTTTATAAGTTGAAATTAACTAATTTTATATCTCTAATTTTTCTTTCATCCAGACAAAACAATATTCTATTGTAGGAATATATACTTTGATCGCTTAGGTAAACCTTTGGCACTAAATGAGATTAAAAACTCTGTATGAGTCTCAGATAATTCTATGTTTTCAGGCAAGTCTGAAGTTCATTTCAACATCAAAGCTACCAAAGGAGTGAAATAAAGCAATTTACTTTATTTCTAATCCTGTGGCCAAACAACTCATATTAGTTGTAAAACACTTAATCAAAATAACCTAAATGATAGCGTACCATTCCATATTCATATACTTTCTTCATAGTGCTCAGTGTTATTAGCCAAAAGAGAAGAGGGAGAAGATGAGGATATGTAAGATGTGCAGATGCAATTTGTTTTAAAGTAAGCATTCTGAAATTGCACTCTTCTTTTCAAATGTGAAGCAGTTTTACAGAGTAACACTGTTTTAATTTCAGATATTTACTCTGGGTGTTGGGTATTGCATATAAAATTTATCATTGTTGGTAAAGTTTTATATGAGTAAATAAACAGTGTGAATAATCAGATGTGAGATTAGTCACATAGTCTTTGACACATTTTCTTCATTAACGTGTATCAGTGCAGACTGAAGATTGCATTCAACCTGTCCTCAAAAGATCTTCAAAATGGAAGATTTTGAAAAGGGGTCTCTTAAGTCCCCTGATAGAACTTATTCAAATTCCATTATCTCAAATTCGTGAAAATGAAAGACCCATCTCACAGGAAAGATCCCCTTAGGTGAATTAAGTGCAGTTTGACAGTCTGCACAAATGCAGAAACATTAGGCTGTTAAGTGGCCACATGTGTATACACATGTTTAGTGTTAAGGCCATAAAGCAAACATTAGCAATCAATAACATCAAATTGATTTTGGAGCATATGTTTTCCAAGACCCCACGAAATCTGGACAACAGCTTGAGAAAGATTCAGACAAGTTCTTATACCGTATGCCTCATCCTCAATTGCAAGAGATTGTGCTCATGTGCTAAACGTACTCAGAGACTACCTAAAAATTCATCTCTACCTTTGATAGGACCAAGAAGTGAAAATTATAAAATCTGTGTGTCATCACTGATCTCCATCATAATTTACCAGAAGACAGTAACCAGTAAGCTCTATCAAACCCTACTGGCTCTGCTGACACACTTAGAAATGTTAGTGCATAATTTGCTATTACGCATTATTTTATGTGCAGACTCTCATTATCATAGTCGTATGAGGCATTCGCACATATGTATGCAGCATGTTCCCACCAGGTGTAGTCGGTCATCTTTGGCAACTTAGAGACAACAGTGCTGTCTTGCTCTGTTGTTATGGTTTCAGGCAAATCTTTCCAACCTTATCATTTATGTATAAAATGAGGTCTGCATAATTGTGATTCTCCAAATAATTTATAACAAAATACTATTTTAGTTGATTAAATAGAACAGTAATTTTTCACTTTTGCTTTCCTTTTTTAGTAATCAGTGAGATCTTTTCTTCAAACAAATCTTGCACAGATAAAGCACAGAAAAAAACAATCTTGTAGCTGAAGTGTGTGGGATGGAGAAGGCAGGAACTTCACCTGCTTCGATGGCTGTTTTATTTTCATAGCAGCCCCTGAGGCATCTTTAATTACTTGAGGGCTCTGTACAACATTTTGAATACTACTGATGCCCAGGATAAAAGAAAAAGAATTTCTCTCTTTCTGTGTTAGACTAACTTTCAAACAGTAACTTAGGTAATTACTGTAACAACATAGTACTTGACAAAGGTTACTTGATGACATTCAGGCATAGGAAATCTGTCCCCAAGGAATAACTAACACTCATCTTCTGCATGAGACCCATGTTGGAGTGGCTATTGGCAATTTTTAACAAATAGACCTGAGCTGGTCATTACAAGTCATGACCATGAGGCAGTACTTACCCTCTGTAGTGAGAATGGGCTAAATTACAACTTGCGGACAACTGTCCCACAGACTGAAATTAGGAAGTGACATCACTAAGGAAGTGACACAGGGCATTGTTGCTAACAGGTAGCAGCATTTGGCTTTCAGCCTTTATTCACTAAATTGAGCCACCAAGGCTAGCTATGGAAACAGAATTTGAATTCTAGCTCTGGTCCTTGGATTATCATATGGGCATGCCATTCTTAGAAGCAAGACATGCCTGATCCTGGACTTTAAGATAACAAACCTATCTGCCTCAGACCCATCCTATCCTTGGTGTCTGAGTTCCTCTTTTCTAGTTATATAGGTCAAGATTCATAAAATAAATAAAATCCTCTCAACCTCATTTTGCAAATGAAAATGGGTTTATTACATGCATTCCTAATGAAACAATACACTTGCCATCTGTATGACCTAGAGCAAGGCTGTTTTTCTCCTAAGGCTTAAAGAGCTGCTATCAATTCCCTGGCAGTCCAGTGGTTAGGACTTAGCACTTTCACTGCTGGGGCCTGGGTTCAATCCCTGGTCAGGGAACTAAGATCCTGCAAGCTGAGCTGTGCAGCCAAAAATAAATAAATAAAGAGCTGCTCTCTTCTTATTCTGCTTTGAGCTCCATTACTGGGAGAATCAAAGACATTCTGAACTGTTACATATAATTCTGCACACCAGTGTTCTAGTTTTGGAACCTAGTTGGATAATGAATACTGGAGTCTCTGGCTGTGGAGAATCACATTGCGATGCAGTTCAGTTAGTCCAATGACGACATGTCTAGTAAATCTAGCTTATATAAACTAAGCTGCAATTTAAAAAGATTATTGAAGCTACTGTCATTGCTTCCCAGAATGCCGGGTGAGGAACTTGTCATTTGTCAGTCTAAAGCACAATGCCAATGATAGGCTACAGTTTGCTATTGGTTAATACTGAAGCCAAATCCAGCCTCTGTATCCTAACACCGAATTAAATCTCAGAGACAGAGTTTTGGGTAAAGTAGAAAAGAATAGCTTTATTGCTTTGCCAGGCAAAGGGGGCCACAATGGGATAATGCCCTCAAAACTGTTGTGTCCCCACCTGGAGGGGGTAGTGAGGAGTTTTATGATAATTGTTCAAAGAGGGCATGATCAACTTGTGGACATTCTTCTGATTGGTTGGTATTGAGGTAAGTGGGGGTCAGCATCATCAACTTTCTAGTTCCAACTGGTCTGGGGTCTATGTGCTTGAGGGCAGCTAACCATTAACTTCTCCCACCTGGTGGGGTTTCAGCATCTGCAGAATAGCTCAAAGATATTGTTATGTGTATCCCTTGAGGGGGAACCAGGACCCTGCCCCAAGGCTGCACTATTGTTTCTTGACTTTTCCTCCCTTATCTTGCATCCCCTCCTTCCCTAATTAGCAACCTTTTGAACCTGCCCACTGGAACACAGGGAAGGTCCTGGAGGCTGAATGAAGCCTATTTCCTGTAATTAAGAAATGGGGGGCACAGAAAGGCTTTTGTGCCCAGGAGCCCCACAGGGTCTTGCTCGGTTTCAATACCTTGGATCTTGGTTAGCACCAGATCTGGGGAAGAGATAAAGGAAAAAAAAAGCTACCAGGATTGAGAATGAAGTACTCATTTAATTGGTCCAGTGGTGTCATATTAAAGAAGAGGTATCAGGAATGCAAGGTGGGGACAAGGATCGATAGTATAGCCCCTTAAAATATTCTGAAAAGGTGGAATTCTACCCTCTTTATTTATGGAGAGAGATGTAAGCAGAATGGACATAGTTTTCTATCTAGAGTCTGTCTCCTTACCCAGAGGTTCTGAAACAGGAGGGAAGGGGGCAGGGCATGACCTTTAAAAGAATGACATAGCCTGAGGACATGACATAAACTGATTAGAACTAAATAGGTCCAAGATGGCAGACTAGTCAACTTCCACTAGACCTTGAGCCTCAGTCTAAGCTCATTGTAGCACAGCAGCAAGATAAATGACACACCCACAAGCACCATGACAGTTCCAAGGCCGACCATAAAGGTCAAAAAAGTGGGCAGTGACCCAATTTCTGGAAATCCTCACCCCTTCCCCAAAATACTTGGAACACTCCTCTCATTCATTGGCCTATGAAATTACCCACCCCTATAAAAACTGACAACCCCATACCCTGGGGCTGCCCTCCCCTTCTTAGATGGCCCACACTCTGACTGAGGAGTGTGTTTCTCTCTAAATAAATCCACTTCTTACCTATCACTTTTGTCTCTCACTGAATTCTTTCTGTAATGAAACATCAAGAATCTGAGTTTCATTAAGTCCTGAGACCAGGTGTGTGATCTCAGTTAAAAGACTGTGGGTTCAAATCCCAATCTGAGTTTCACGGTTTCAGTTACGGGAGAGCAGTAGGCTAACTTTATGCCATAGAAAAGAAGATATGTTCACATTATTTTTCAAATTTAAATGATCCATATTTCTTATTTAAAATGCTTGATTCACTTTGATTTTAATGCATATATTTTCCTTCCCAACTATGTGATAGCTTCCTGGGGATTGACTCCTCAACAAAGTGCTTAGAAACCAATATCACTGTATGCTCAGGACCAAGTACAGCTAGTGCCCTGAATGTGGTGTGTGGCCAAAAACGTTTTGCAATTGCTAACGTGTAACCTGAATCTAAGGATCCAAAGAAGCTATTATTAGGGTCAACTATGAGGATGATCCTGTTCTATAAGTGAGAAAAACAAAATGCGTAATTATTTTTTTTATTCATGTTTTAAAAACTCGACTGTGTTGTTTCTGTTGGTTGTCTAATGGACACTCATTTCCTCATGTATTATGCCACTTTACATTCTTGGAATTGGGTGTGTGGGGCTTCCTTGAAGGTAATAGTGACTGTGGCTTTCTTGAGAGAGGCCTGGGAGTACAAACTGAGACCATTTTAAACTAAATTATCAGCTTGAAATGTCCAGGGAAATATAAAATTCAGCTGTAAACACATATGACTGCCATCCTGGGGGGACAAATTCTCAAGGGAGAGATTTTTTTTTTTTCTTTTCCATCTAATTCTGTGGAAAGGTCTAAGACAAACAATTTTCCGTGCCGTCTTTTTGGTGACAGTCAGGTCTTATTTCTAGTTTACCCTGCACACTAAGGAAGTTAATGTGGGGTTTTCTCTTCTGTCCCCAAATTTGGACAAGCCCCGAATCCTTTTTCTTTCTATCCCATGTGCTCTGCAAAGACAACTTGCCAGAGTTCAGCAAATCCTGCAAAGGAAAAGCCACCTTTGATGCTCTTTCCATTTCTCAACCACATTTATTTTTGCCTCTTAGTATTCCTTGCCAGATTATCAATTTGCTTTAGAAGACTTTATACATCTTCTATTATATTTTAATTCTTTTCATCAGGGGTGTATTTCTAAGCCAAAACTAAAACATGGCCATCACTACTGCTAATAATACTAACTTCCTGGGATACTGTTGCCATTGTGATATTTAGTCATTCTGTACCAAAAGTGTCCATTAAATTTACACATCAGCTCATATTCTGAGAAAAAAGTGCTTCTTGACAAATAAAAGAATTGAATGAATCTTCTATCTTTACAGTCTGAATATTGGCAGAGGGAAATGAGTTAAGGAGATGAATTGAAAGGAGTTGAGAATGTCAATAAGAAGAAAGCCGTAGTTCAAGAAAAGATGCAAAATCCTCCAATGCGAAAGTCTTATTCAAACCTCAAATGTCACTATCCCACCCTCTGACCACAGCAATCCATTTCTGTTGCTCTAATTGTCATCAATATCAGTCTTTTCTCTCTTTTAGTTGTTGTTCACTTTATTGTCTGTCCAGGCTATGCCCCATATTCTTTCACTTTCCCCTGCCAATACCTCCAAATTCCTTACTCCTTACTAGCCCTACCATGACCAGTACTTCTTCCACACTTAGTGGTGAAATACCAACCCGGAATCCTATACTCGTAATGCAGAGGATCCTATGGCCTATGGATGTGTCCCATGATAAGCTCATAGTTCCATCTGTCCCATGATAAGCTGTCCCATCCAGCTTTCAGGTGGATTTTCAAAAATGCGTACACTACTTTCTGTTGCCTCTCTCAAATCCTTCTTTAATCTCTCACATATATTTAAATCTTTATCAATTTTCTTAAACGCTTTTCCCTAATATCTACACTTTCATTCCTGCATACCATCTCCATCATAATATACATAGGAAATGTATGTCTTTATTTGGATGCAAATCAAATTTCTACCCTCTTTTTTGCCCCCAGTTTATGTGCATTTGCTTCCTCTACCCTTAATGCTTTATCTCAGTGAAAGTGGTTCTTTTTCCACACCACAGGTGTAAACCCTGCCTCCATAGCTCTGGTTTCACCTTTTCCTACTTCTCCATATTTCCTTGTACCCTTTTCATCTGGTATTCTGCATCAGTTAAGGATGTCCTGGTTACTGTGCTCTCTTAAACTTTTTATCCTCCAGAGTAGGTATTCATACCCTGCTGAAGATCTAAACTTAATATTATTATAATGTTATACTAAACATTGTAAAACTTTTGAATGGATGACAGAATTATGTAGATTCACTTGTCACTTATTGGTACACACATATTACATATTTTGTAAACAATTTGATTAAATTATGCACACCTGTTTTTACAATTTCCCTATGTTACCACGGCACATTTCTTCCCAGTTTTCCTACCAGCAGCTGATTCTAGAAAATTACAAATGCACAGCCTTGAAAATTTCCTCTCTAAGTTTTTAGTTTTACCATATCTCTGCCAATTTTATTCTCCACTCACACGTTCAATCTCCCATCCATCTAATTGTTTCTTATATATTTTAACCCAATAAAGGGATTGGATGTTGGGACCAAAGCTTTCTGTGTCTAACTAGTTTAGGAAAATGGGATTCTCCAGTGAACTTCACTGATGATGGAAAAAAAGTCATCTTTTAATAAAGCATACTTAGATTTCCATTTGCAATTTTTACTTTTAAGGAACCACCTGTTTCTTTGGAGGAGATCCTCTTTAAACTTTGGGCCTTTAATTATGGTTCGATTAAGAAAAAAGCTTGATAATGTAGTGGAAGCATAAAAGCTTATATCAAGTTATGAGAAGAAACATAAGTCCTTAGCACTGCTGTTAATATCAGGAGATATAAAAACTGTTTTTATGGTGGTCATTTAAGCAGTTATTTTAATCTTAAAGAACAAAATGACTTCATCAGGCTACAGAACTAGGGAATCCTGGATGAGGACATTTGTGAGAAAGCAAGAATATGGAAAATGACAAACTAGTGAGATGAAATACTAAAGAGCCTTAGGCAAGGTGTCGAGAGCTTAAAAGCAAAACTGCCCCTCTCTGAAGGAGAGGACATATCCAAGTCTTTATTTCTTTGAATATCAGCCTATCAGCTGCCATGGGCCCAGCAGTGTGAGGAGGAAAAGAGGAGAAATAATGATAATCAAGGGATTGCACCTTTAAAAGAGAAGGTGTTACCTTTTTTCTGCCCTCTACCAATTCCTCTTATGTCTGATATCCACCCCCTAGACGTAAAATGCTGTAGTGTTTTTGGATTCTAGGGAGCACTGAGAATTAAAAAGCCAGAGCACATAAAGTTGTCTTCTCTTTCTGTCTGATTCACTTATGGCAGGAGTTGTAAAAATATCAAACTTTCTTTCTACTTTTTTTTTGGTGGTCAATATGTGGTAAAATTGTAAACTACATTTGTTTAAACAAAGTTATATGAGGTTTAGCTGGGAAAAGAGTAGTCCTCAGGCCTCAGAGTCTGCCTTGATTAGATTTTATTTTGTTTTAATTGTTTAGGAAATGGGGTCGCTCCATAAAACCTAATCTGATTTATCAGAGTTCTCTCCATAGAGGTTTTTGTTTATCCAACTGACGTGATAGTTTGGTTTCCATTTGCCATTGATTCTCATACCTATGTCATATATAGGGAATTTTGAGTAAAGATAAGGGCTTGGGGCTAAATTTAGACATTTCTGGGCTTCCTTAAAATAAAAGTTATCTGAATATCACGTGATAGCACTCCAGGAATATTTTTAAAACCTACTTTTGTATATTTACTAACCAGGAGGAGAAATTTCACTTTCAAATCAACACTAATGATAATAATTAAAGCAACAATGGGCAGTGACCAAGATAGTCTTAAAGCTTCCTTCAGCCTGACTGAACTTTAAATATTTTCTTCCTAACTCAAGGCCCTGACTTGCCTTTACCTTAGAAAACTTGGAATTGTAAATTATTTATCTATCCCTTTAAGATGTAAATCTTTTTAAAGGCCTCTTGCCAGTTTTACAGCCAAGGAATATCTTACTCAAGGACCTGGGAGCCATCCCATTCAAATGGGATCACCAAGGAGGATAGAATTCCTATATCTCAGTCTGTGATAGAACCCTTACATCTCAGTTTCTGTGTGAGCACAGGAGCCCAGTTTCGATGGAAGCCACTTAGCAAACAAAGATGGTCTAATCACAGTGTGAAAAATAAATTGCAAACTCAGGAATAACTCTACAGCTCACCATGCTCAACACATTGACCAATCTCTTACCTAATGTCCTCCAGTACTATTTCACTTGTTCACCTCAGCGCTTAAAAACCCTCTCACCTTTTATTTCAGCGGAGTTGAGTTCAGACTGAGTTCTTGACCTTCCTCCTATTGCAGTAGCCTTGAATAAATGATCCCTATCGGTTTAACCCTGTCCAATACAGTTTTTGCTTTGACAGCACTTGCATAGCACTCACAACTTGCCGTGATTGAAAGCCAGAACTTTATACAAGTTCTTTTTGCTTTTGCTTTTCATGGAAGAGAAACTGAAGCCCAGAGTGATTAAACCAATTGCTCAAAGTTAGCCCTGGATGGAAGAGGCAGAGCCGAGGTCAAGTCCAGATTGCCAGGCTCTACAATCTATGCTCTTAACCCAGTGCAATACCTTCAGTCAGATAAGTTCTGAGTTCATACATGTTGATGCAGAATAAAGAAAATAAAAACAGCAGAGCCACAAGTCAAGAAACTTGTGTGGGATGTTGGAAAAAAAAGAGTTGGTGGTATTTCTGAATGAGAGGTCTAGTTCTACTGGGCAAGAAGAGGTGTCCATATGGCTTTGAAAACAGATTTTATTTAAATTTGAGTGGTAGACACAGATTGTTAGGACACAGTTTCAGGACTCTTTGACACAGATCAGGAGCTATTTACATCTTTTGTCTATGCTGTAATTATATTTTTTGAAGCAGTGAGCAAATATTCAGATCTTAAAGATAATAGATTCTCTTTTAAACCAAATGAAATAATATAAACATTCTACCTTTTGACTGCCTAATTGTTATGTGATATCTCGAAATTCCTATGAATTAATCAAACATTTTTATGGTAAATTGCATCTACTATGCTGTGATGGATGGAGTGTGTCTATTTAGGAGGAGTTCTTCAAGCGAGAGAAGAGAGATTGGTAAATCCCAGGCGGCTAGCCTTTCACAAAGAGAATCTTTGTCCTTCAAATATTATCAGTAGAACATTGCTAAGGAGACTTTTGTTTGAGGATTTTCTGAGCAGTATTCTTTCTCTTCTGATGTCCAGCTTTGTTTTGCTAGCCAATCTGGCCAGACTCACACATGATCTGCATGGGTCAGTGCTTCTCAGAAGAGAAGGCCAAAGACTTGCATGGTGGTCTTTAGCAGATCTGTGGTGTTCAGTATGCTGACCTGTAGCGTGAACTGTAATCCCAGCTGTATCTGCTAAATAGAGTTCAAGTAGACCTTCTTTGCAGGTAATGAACTCTATTCTTTACTATGAATCCTTAGATGATTAATATCAGTAAACACTCTTACTTGATTCTGAGAAAAATCATTTTTTATTACCAGTATCATCCTCTTCTCAATATTTTACTTGTAGTCATTTTTCTGATACCTTAGAACTTTGATCAGAGTTCTGGAGGTCACAGACCTCCATTTGGAGTGCTTCCTCTTGCATTCTGAACGGGAGCAGGATAACATTAGACTATGGGTCTTTAGGCTAAAGATCTTTACTAGTGAACACAACAGAAATGGAAATTTCCCAGCTTTATGCTTCTTAATTAATGCCTACTGATTGGATCAGACTCTAATCAGCTTATCTTAAATAGCAATGTATAAACAAATGTCAAAAGGAAACTATAAAACCAAAAATGAGGGCTTCCCTGGTGGCACAGTGGTTGAGAGTCCGCCTGCCAATGCAGGAGACACGGGTTCGTGTCCCGGTCCGCGAAGATCCCGCATGCCGCGGAGCGGCTGGGCCCATGAGCCATGGCCGCTGAGCCTGCGAGTCCGGAGCCTGTGCTCCGCAACGGGAGAGGCCCCAACAGTGAGAGGCCCGTGTATCACAAAAAAATAAATAAAAAACTGAAAAAAGAGATCGTCTGATTTTAGTAATACCTGTATACACTGGTCCCTTTACTGCTCTCAGTTCATTAGCACTGTCTATTCTTTTTTTTTTTTTTTTTTTGTGGTATGCGGGCCTCTCACTGCCGTGGCCTCTTCCGTTGCGGAGCACAGGCTCCGGACGCACAGGCTCCGCGGCCATGACTCACGGGCCCAGCCGCTCTGCGGCATGTGGGATCTTCCCGGACCGGGTCACAAACCCGTGTCCCCTGCTTTGGCAGGCGGACTCTCAACCACTGCGCCACCAGGGAAACCCAGCACTGTCTATTCTTAACTTCCCTCTTTAACCAGCTTACTTTACCTAGAACAGAGTCTCAGTAATAATACACACTCTTGCCTCTCTGTGGTTTTTATATCACATGTCCCCATACAACCCTAATCCTCGATGATTCTAACCATGCATTTTCCCTGGACCTGCATTAGAACACATGGGAAGAGGCACGTCAGCAGAGACAAGTTCTGTCATAAATTGATGACCACTCACTTTATATACTGCTCATAATTTTTACCACGTTTATCAAGTCTAATAAGCTCACGGATTCTCTGAAAAATTAAGTCAACACTCTAACCACCTTTGCTCTAACTACCCTTGCTCTCCTCCTTCCAATTGTTTGATGACCATTTCTAATTAATAGAAAGTTATAGCCAGATGCTGGGAGCGCCTCATTTCTCAGCATCAAACATAGAAACATGGCCTTGCTACTCCATATGTGCTCCACTTACCAGCAGCATGGGCATCACCTGGAAATGTGTTAGAAATGTAGACCTACTGAATCTAAACCTACATTTAACAAGTTCCCTGGTGGTTTTGTGTGTATTAAAGTTAGGGTAGCACTGAAATGAGGAAGACACAGATTCTTTTTTCTCTCCTTTGAAAGCAGTTTCTTTTCCTGTAGAAGGCATATGTCTTTTCTTTCTCCTCCTAATTTCTCAGAAATTTACATTGAGATTATTCCTTCTCTTCCCAGTGTATTCAGTTTCACTTTCTCAACTCCGATTCCCTGCATTCACCTTTTAGGTCTAAAATTTCTCCATTAAACACTTGCATTTATCAAATTAAAAGAAAATAAACACACCAGTTACTGCCTTAGTTTCTTCTTGTCTTCAGAGCCAACTTCTCAAGTGAAATGTTCATACTTAGTGTCCATTTCTTCATCTAACATTCTGTTCAACCCACTGCAAATTGGCCTCTCAGCAGTCACTACACTAAGTACTATTCTCAGCAAATTTGCATATTTCATGCCTCATCATAATCTCTCAGCAACATCTGACACTGTGAGAAGCACATATAAATGAATGAAGGACAGTATAAATACTGGCAGCTCAGACTCTTAACTTTCCACTTTCTTCTCCCAAGTATAATCTTTCTAGTCATTTCATCTTTCACCTCTGATTTCTAAGGAAAATAAGCAGATATTAAGGCACATGCAAAAACTGCTTCAGTTTTCATAATTGCTCTATATCTAGCACCTAGTCTAACACTGGGCCCTCAGATTTTATCAAAAGAATGAATATATGCTTTAGGTTACATGTTCTTCCCCCAATCATCTACTAAAAGTTTTATTTTCTTCCCTTAGTTCATGTAGTAATTACCCTTTACTGAAATAAAACATCCAGCCTTTTCTTTCTCCCCTCCCCCTGCCCCGGGATAGACTTGTGCTTATATCAAAGGATGTTCATATATGATGAATGAACAGGATGGAGATAAGGAGCTTTTCTACTTTTATTATCCTTGGGATTTTATCCAGTATTTAACCCTGAACTCTCTTCAGGATTATAAGCAAGAAATTGGGCTTGCACCACTTTCATTATTTGAATATCTGTTAGAAATGACTCTATGAATTAATGGAAAGAAAGAGAGAATTTCCTAAGCCTCTACTCTATTATAGAATTCAAAAGTTTGAAAGCTAAACCCAATTTTATTCTCAGAGACTACTGGGATTCTTCTAGGTCAGTATAAGTCTTTCAAGGGCCTGTGTCTTTGCCCTATTTTCTGCCAGTGTGTGTATGTATTCAATTTATGATTGTTCTGTAGGTTACTGCAGAAAGACACAGGGCACTTAGGGTTCAATCAATACCATGCAGGAAAAATAAAAAGATACCATGATTTAAAGTAATTTGGGGAATGCTTATATTAGTATACTCCCTTTTAAGTAAACTCACAGTTTACATTATTATATAATCTTTATTTTAAAGGCTCCCTGTGTTTTTATCTTATAAATCTAATGTTTTGAGAAATAATTTTGAGGCAGCACTGCTAAAGAGGAGACCCAAAACAATTACTAGCAATAGCTATAAGGCTAAGGCTTCAGTTGCCTTAGTAATAATAGTTACTAGTTTTGGAGCTCCTACCCTCTCAGACATTATATATAACAATTTTTGATATTGTGTATACTTCTTTTATAGATAAGGACACTAAAGCTTAGACAGATTAAATAACATCCTACCTAAGATCTCTCAGTTATTACTGAGAGAACTGCAAACTAAGACGATCTAAAGTTTACCTTCTTTCTACCTCATCTTCATTTCTTTCCTTCCACTGTCAAGTTAGCCGTTAGAGTAGAAGCACCATCTGCTTTATTGGAAGTTCCACACTGTTTTTATTCAGTATTGAGTTTTGGGTAGGAACTTCTCCTTAAACTGATGTAATCTATGTATACTTATTTACTTGGCTTTTCTAAAGAAATAGTAATAACATGATGGCTTGTTTGAGTGTACTGACAGATATACCTGCCAAGAGTGTAAGATAAACCCTGCAATTTTCTCAAAATTCAAAATTATTTTCCACTGACCCTGGTCAAAATCCGTCCCTGTAAAGAGAGAAATTTCCCATATAAGGCATTAGCCAGCATCATGGTAAACCTTTCCAGCTTCTTTTGTTTCCTTTCTCCTCTGTAACTTCCACCATTGGAAATAACAATCCCCTGATCACTCCTACAGCCTTTCTGATGTGAACTGACTCAGGAGTTGCCGAGCATAAATGAACCATCTCTTTTTAAAAAGCTGTCGAATGTGCCTCCTTATCGTTTTAGCTGTGTGATGAGAGATTTGTCTCAACATGGTTATTTACACACAATTAGAGGAAATTAAATTCTACTGGTAGTCTCTTTTTGTAAAAATTAATAATATAAAATGTCCTTTCAGAAATGCTCTGAAGTGTATTCTTAATGAAGTATAAATTATCAACATTTGAATGTGTTTTTATTTTTAAAATATTTATTTGGCTGAGCTGGGTCTTAGTTGCTGTGTGTGGGATCTTTGTTGTGACACATGCGATCTTTTAGTTGTGGCATGCAGGCAAGATCTAGTTCCCCAACCAGGGATCGAACCCAGGCCCCTGCATTGGGAGCATGGAGTCTTAACCACTGGACCACCAGGGAAGTCCCTGTATGTGTTTTCAAATGTCACCCTTAGATGACAGTTTTTGAGCCCTTCATGTCCTGGCTCAATCACTTAGTCAGTTAGACGTGGGGGAGTTACTTATTCTTCTAAGATTCCGTTTCTTCATTAGTAAAAAGGGGCCAACCATAGTTCCTACGGTTTAGGGTTGTTCTAGGAATAAATAAAATATAATCTTCTTAGCACAAAGCCTGGTACACGCTGTATGCACATTAAAGATTAGGAATTTGGTGTATCATCTTTCCTCCCCAACATAAGGACTGAAAATAGATAATGAGCTTATTTTCAACCTTAAAATGCTAATCAATTTAAGTTACTATTTTTGTCTTTTCTTATGTTACACACTTGAAAGTAGTCTTGTGTTTTATTGTTGTTTTAGTCTTTTATGAGAGAGTAGAATCCACCAACACTCTTGCTAAAAGTTACTCTTTGGAGGAACTTTTTCTTCCCCTAATAGTACTCTCACTTCCCCCTGCACCATAGGATCCATGAAGCAGCCTTATTTCCAGCAGGAGATGGAAACTTCATCTGAAGTCTTTTTCAGTCATATTTGTAACATGCTTTATGCTATATTACACTCTTCTTTTAACCTAAAATGAAAATCCCCATACTTAGGGATTATAGTTCCTTTTTTTACATTCTTAAGGACATCCTGATACCAATGACCCAAGCCTTCAGAACTCCAGTTAATGAATAAGAGATAATGTTTTGAAAGATGAAGTCCTATTTTTAACCTAAGCACCACGTTATTAGTGTTTATGGTGTTTATGCTTTGAGTTAGAGATATTAATGCTGATATTATTAGAGATAATATTTGTTTTTGCATAGTGACTATAAGCTGCTAGCACCTTTCAGTTCTCTTTGGAAGTTTGATTTGATGCAAACATCATAAAATTTGGCTATAAAAATTGTTGACAAACATTTAAGATGGGGCAAGAATTTCATTTTTAAAATGAGAAAAAGTTTTCTTCTGTTCATTTTATTCCTCTACTGTCCCTGAGTATCCACAATATTTATAGACAACAAAAACAACAAAAATCTCATGAAGAATAGCACCATGCTATAGGAGAATTAGAAAGCTATACTAAAATGTGCTGAATTTCACCTTAGCTCAAGCAAATCCTGAAATCCAGTATCTGTATGCCAGATGGTTCTACATTCCTAATAGCACTTGTTTCTCAGTGATATAACTTAGACATAAATTCTATATTTAATTATATACATAAAATTGACAGTACACATGCTTAGCTATTTTATGACATGTAACCCAGCAGACAGCATACCTTTAACTAGCATTTTGGCTACTTCTGCTAAATTCCCCCCAACTAATGCAATCAAGGAGAATTACCATACCAGTTGCTTGTGCTTATGCCACATGAGAAAGCCTTGGACATAAGCTGTGCAATTCATTCTGTTTGCTACCAAGTAATTCTTTGCAGACCTGTAAATCAAAACTGTGGCCGATTTTCAGCAGTATGATTGTCATGTTTTAGAAATTTGGCTAATTAAAACTTTACGAGTAGACAATGAAGCGTAAAGGTCTCATATTTGAGAATTAAAAGTGTCTAGACAAGAGCAGTTTGTTTTTTGGTTTTTTGGTACCATAGTGCATATGTATTTTTAAATACAATTTCTTTTTTTAATTTGGGAGAGGGGATAAGATTAGTAATATATTCAAATGATTATTTATATTTGACCTTTAAATCTTCTAAAGTGTCATTTGGGCTTGCATCCTATAAACAAATCTCCTTTGTGCTTTCAATTATGCTATGATAGGGTGTGAAACACTTTTCTGCACTGATTCTTAAATGAAATAAGCATGGAAATAGTGGGCAGAAAAATTTCAATTGTATTTCTGTAGCTATTAACTCTTACAAAGAGTTTAGGGGAAAAGATTTTTTTGTTTTTTGAGTTTTTTTATTTGTTTTGTTTTGTTTTGTTTTTGCGGTACGCGGGCCTCTCACTGTTGTGGCCTCTCCAGTCGCGGAGCACAGGCTCCGGACGCGCAGGCTCAGCGGCCATGGTTCACAGGCCCAGCCGATCCGCGGCATGTGGGATCTTCCCGGACCGGGGCACGAACCCGTGTCCCCTGCATCGGCAGGCAGACTCTCAACCACTGTGCCACCAGGGAAGCCCTGTTTTGTTTTGTTTTTAATGTGTTCCCTAACAAAAAAGGAAAGATAACAAACATTTCAAGAGAAGAAAAGGGTTAGAAACTTGGGGAAATTTTTTGGTTTTCTTAAGTTTTTTTGTTTGACTAATATCATTGAGACAACTTAAAGCATTTGCTTGATGGTTAACTAATGATAAGCCTAGTATTATCGCCAGCATATTTATTTGAGAATGCTGGTTTGCATTTGGTTTAGATTTTCATTTACAAAGCTGTTCCAAATATCAACAAGAAGAGTCATGAAATAAACAAAGCAACAGGGCAATACTTGTAGTGTGCTTTACACTCTGATCACTACTCCCCTACTTATTATTTTTGGAAACACAGAGTAGGATAATCTCACTCCCAGGTGGTGAGAGGAGCCTCTGGAAGAACCTCCTATATGACATGTATTTAACATACATCTATGATGAGGCCTGCCTATATGTGCTTGTTTTCTGGGGATGGTAATATTTTAATATGTCAGTCATTTAAACATTAAAGTAAAAGGCTTGGAGGGTAGATGTTGAAGTATAGAAAACAAGGAGGGTGTGTTAAGTATATCTTTTTATTCTTATGTTTTGATATCTGGGCCTTATGGACCCTGGTGAGACTGCCCCTTCCAGGGCTGGCTGATACCTAAGGATAGTAAAGGACTGGACATGAATGCACATTTATAGGCAAACTAACCAATTCAGAGCCTCCCCTCACCTCTTCTACAGGACTTTTACACTCTGGGTCAATATTCCCCTGCCCTAATCATCCCAGGATCAGGTAACAGGCAACTAAGGCCAGCTCCCATGCCCTAGAGCCTGCTAAGATTATTCAAACTACTCAATCCTAAAACTGCCTACTTTGCCTCACTCATTCCTTCCCTCCAAAACTTCAACACATCGTCCCCTGGTTCCTCTGCCTCCTGACAAACCTGGTACTTCTCCAGGGAAGAAGAGAAGAGAGAATAAAGCTATTAATATATTCAAATGAAATTTTTATTATTTTTTTAAATCTTCTTAAAGTTTCATCTGGCCTTCTATAAGCACATCTAAATGGCCCTACCCCCTCCTCTTGGAGACTATGAAGAATAAACTATCTTTTCAACGGCAGTCCTTTCCTGATCTGGCCTCACCATTTTAAAACAGAAGAATACTTGACTGATACTATGGCAAAAGGAAGAAAAGCCCAATACAGTAGTCCCCCCTTATCCATGGGGTGTACATTCCAAGACCCCCAGTGGATGCCTGAAAACATGGATAGTACCGAAGCTTATATAAACTATGTTTCCTCCTATTCATACATACATAAAGTTTAATTTATAAATGAGGCACAGTAGGCAATTACCAACAATAACTAATAAAAAAATAGAATGATTATAACAATACACTGTATTAAAAGTTACATGAATGAGGTCTCTTTCTTTCTCTCTCAAAACATCTTATTGTACTAATTTAATGTCTTTTCCACCTTAACTAAGTATTTATCAGGCACTGTGACCATAACTTTTGTAGTTTGAGTTGTGACAGCAAAACTAGTACACATTTCTTTTTCCTTCTTCACAATTCATGGATAGAAGCGTTGGTCTTAGCATAGATCGTGGCAACCTCAGTACGCTATTTTTTTTCTTTCCATATTGAGAACATTTAACTTTTCACTTAGAGGAAGCACTTTATGGCTTCTCTTTGGCAATTTAAATTGCCAGCATCACTACTTTTGTGCTTTGGGACCATTATTAAGTAAAATGTGGGTTACTGTGATATCACAATAGTCAATCTGCTAGCCTAGATGGCTACTAAGTGACTAACCAGCGGGATGATTCACATCCAGAGAGGGACAGTGTACTAGATCTAATCACACTCCACAGAATGGTGCTCAATTTAAAACTTTATGAATTGTTTATTTCTGGAATTTTCCATTTAATATTTCAGACTGCTTTTGACAGTTGACCCCAGGTGACTGAAACCGTGGAGAGTGAAACCATGGGTCAGAGGTACTACTGTACCTGAAAGTAACTGAAGAGATTTTTTTAATCTATGGATTCTCCATTTTAAGATACAAGATGAAAAACTATATAACGATATATGCTTTGCAACAAGTAAACTCAATTGAAGTTGAGAATTCATGAGAGAAAATTCTTCTGTCATTCCCATATGTTTGATGAAAATAACATTAGACTTGGAGACCATAGTCCTGGACTTAGCCCCAAACAAATGCATGACCATGGATAAATCACCCTTGCTGAGACTTGGGTTAGATAACAGAGGGTAGAGCAAGAGAGTGTGACAAGAGGGTGCATTCTGATGCTGATAAATGTGCTTTCAAGAGTATAAAATACTAAACACACTAGAGATAGTTGTATGTTTGCTGGTATTCTAATTCTTTAAATTAGACATCAATGTTGTCTTCCATACAACATCCCTTATTGTGAGTGTGTATATATACATATACAATTGACCCTTGAACAACTCGGGGGTTAGGGGCGCCGACCCCTGCACAGCCTAAAATCTACGTAAAACTTTACAGTCCCTACTCTGTATATGCCATTTCATATCCAAGGATTCAACGAACTTCGGATCATGTAATACTGTTTTACATATTTAGTGGAAAAAAAATCCATTTGTAAGTGAATCTGTGTAGTTCAAACCTGTGTTGTTCAAGGGCCAACTGCATATCTATATGTAAGATGTATCTATATCTGTATCAAGATTCTGACCATGAAAACAAGTAGCAAGTTGTGGGCATTGTGGGGGAGTGGGGGCGGTGTTGGTGCAGTTTGTTCCACAGGCAGAGTGTTTGTAAAAATCAGACAATATCCTTTGCTGTGTTGCAAGAGTGGCCAGCAGCATGCTTGTGATGAATGACTACTAAATGCCATAGTCTCTCAAATTAAAGCCATCTAACCTAATTCTATCACTTTCTATTGTCTCTTCTTTCCTCTTTCTCTATTTTCAAAAAGGTGAGGGAACAATTTAGGGAAAAGAGGTAGGCTGAAGCAAGCAACAGAAACCATTACCTAGCCCCAAAACATGAACATTTACACATAGGTATTCTTTCAAGAGTTTTAGAGTTGTAGCTCTTAAATTTAGACCTTTGATCGATTTTTAGTTAACTTTTTTGTGAATATTAAGGTAGGGTCCAAGTTCATTCTTTTGCAGGGGGCTCTCCCATTGTATTGTACCAGCATCCATTGTTTTTTCTTTTCCCTGAGAACATCCTTCTTATTTATTTATTTTTTATGTTTATTTATTTATTTTCCTATTAGTCATCCATTTTATAAACATCAGTGTGTACAGGTCAACACCAATCTCCCAATTCATCATACCACCATCCCCACCCCCCACCGCTTTCCCCCCTTGGTGTCCATACATATGTTCTCTACATCTGTGTCTCAATTTCTGCTCTACAAGCCGGTTCATCTGTACCATTTTCTAGGTGCCACATATATGTGTTAATATATGATATTTGTTTTTCTCTTTCTGACTTACTTCACTCTGTATGATAGTCTGTAGATCCATCCACGTCACTACAAATGACCCAATTTCGTTCCTTTTCATGGCTGAGTGATATTCCATTGTATATATGTACCACCACTTCTTTATCCATTTGTCTGTCGATGGGCATTTAGGTTGCTTCTATGACCTGGCTATTGTAAATAGTGCTGCAATGAGCTTTGGGGTGCATGTGTCTTTATGAATTATGGTTTTCTCTGGGTATATGCCCAGTAGTGAGATTTCTGGGTCATACAGTAATTCTATTTTTAGTTCTTTAAGGAACCTCCATACATTCTCCATAGTGGCTGTATCAATTTACATTCCCACCAACAGTGCAAGAGGGTTCCCTTTTCTCCACACCCTCTCCAGCATTTGTTGTTTGTAGATTTTCTGATGATGCCCATTCTAACTGGTGTGAGGTGATACCTCATTGTAGTTTTGATTTGCATTTCTCTCATAATTAGTGATGTTGAGCAGCTTTTCATGTGCTTCTTGGCCAACTGTATGTCTTCTTTGGAGAAATGTCTATTTAGGTCTTCTGCCCACTTTTGGATTGGGTTGTTTGTTTTATTAATATTGAGCTCCATGAGCTGTTTATATATTTTGGAGATTAATCCTTTGTCTGACGATTCATTTGCAAATATTTTCTCCCATTCTGAGGGTTGTCTTTTTGTCTTATTTATGGTTTGCTTTGCTGTGCAAAAGCTTTGAAGTTTCATTAGGTCCCATTTGTTTCTTTTTCTTTTTATTTCCATTACTCTAGGAGGTGGATCAAAACAGATCTTGCCATGATTTATGTCAAGGAGTGTTCTTCCTATGTTTTCCTCTAAGAGTTTTATAGTGTCCAGTCTTACTTTTAGGTCTCTAATCCATTTTGGGGTTATTTTTGTGTATGGTGTCAGGGAGTGTTCTAAGTTCATTCTTTTACATGTAGCTGTCCAGTTTTCCCAGCACCACTTATTGAAGAGACCGTCTTTTCTCCATTGTATATGCTTGCCTCCTTTGTCATAGATTAGTTGACCATAGGTGTGTGGGTTTATCTCTGGGCTTTCTATCCTGTTCCATTGATCTATATTTCTGTTTTTGTGCCAGTACCATATTGTCTGGATTACTGTAGCTTTATATTATAGTCTGAAGTCAGGGAGTCTGATTCTTCCAGCTCCGTTTTCTCCCTCAAGATTGCTTTAGCTATTCGGGGTCTTTTGTGTCTCCATACAAGTTTTAAGATTTTTTGTTCTAGTTCTGTAAAAAATGCTTTGGTAATTTGATAGGGACTACACTGAATCTGTAGATTGCTTTTGGTAATATAGTCATTTTCACAATATTGATTCTTCCAATCCAAGAACATGGTATATCTCTCCATCTGTTGGTATCATTTTTAATTTCTTTCATCAGTCTCTTACAGATTTCTGCATACAGGTCTTTTGTCTCCCTAGGTAGGTTTATTCCTAGGTATTTTATTCTTTTTGTTGTAGTGGTAAATGGGGGTGTTTCCTCAATTTCTCTTTCAGATTTTTCATCATTAGTGTATAGGAAAGCAAGAGATTTCTGTGCATTAATTTTGTATCCTGCTACTTTACCAAATTCATTGATTAGCTCTAGTAGTTTTCTGGTAGCAACTTTAGGGTTCTCTATGTATAGTATCATATCATCTGCAAACAGTGACTGTTTTACATCTTCTTTTCCAATTTGTATTCCTTTTATTTATTTTTCTTCCCTGATCGCCGTGGCTAAGACTTCCAAAACTATGTTGAATAATAGTGGTGAGAGTGGACATCCTTGTCTTGTTCCGGATCTTAGAGGAAATACTTTCAATTTTTCACCATTGAGAATGATGTTTGCTGTCTGTTTGTCATATATGGCCTTTATTATGTTGAAGTAGGTTCCCTCTATGCCCACTTTCTGGAGAGTTTTTATCATAAATGTGTGTTGAATTTTGTCAAAAGCTTTTTCTGCATCTATTGAGATGATCATATGGTTTTTCATCTTCAATTTGTTAATATGGTGTGTCACATTGATTGATTTGCATATATTGAAGAATCCTTGCATCCCTGGGATAAATCCCACTTGATCATGGTGTATGATCCTTTTAATGTGTTGTTGTATTCTGTTTGCTAGTATTTTGTTGAGGATTTTTGCATCTATATTCATCAGTGATACTGGTCTATAATTTTCTTTTTTTGTAGTATCTTTGTCTGGTTTTGGCATCAGGGTGATGGTGGCCTCATAGAATGAGTTTGGGAGTTTTCCTTCCTGTGCAATTTTTTGGAAGAATTTGAGAAGGATGGGTGTTGGCTCTTCTCTAAATGTTTGATAGAATTCACCTGTGAAGCCATCTGGTCCTGGACTTTGGTTTGCTGGAAATTTTTAATCACAGTTTCAATTTTATTACTTGTGATTTGTCTGTTCATGTTTTCTGTTTCTTACTGGTTCAGTCTTGGAAGGTTATACCTTTTTAAGAATTTGTTCATTTCTTCCAGGTTGTCAGTTTTATTGCCATAGAGTTGCTTATAGTAGTCTCTTAGGATGCTTTGTATTTCTGCAGTATCTGTTGTAACTTCTATTTCATTTCTATTTGTATTGATTTGAGTCCTCTCCCTCTTTTTCTTGATGAGTCTGGCTAATGGTTTATCAATTTTGGCTAATGGTTTATCAATTTTGTTTATCTTCTCAAAGAACCAGCCTTTAGTTTTATTGAGCTTTGCTATTGTTTTCTTTGTTTCTGTTTCATTTATTTCTGCTCTGATCTTTATGATTTCTTTCCTTCTGCTAACTTTGGGTTTTGTTTGTTCTTCGTTCTCTAGTTCCTTTAGGTGTAATGTTAGATTTTTCATTTGAGATTTTTCTTGTTTCTTGAGGTAGGCTTTTATAGCTATAAACTTCCCTCTTTGAACTGCTTTTGCTGCATCCCATAGGTTTGGATCATCGTGTTTTCATTGTCATTTGTCTCTAGGTATTTTTTGATTTCCTCTTTGATTTCTTCAGTGAGGTCTTGGTTATTTAGTAACGTATTGTTTAGCCTCCATGTTTTTGTGTTTTTTACATTTTTTCCCCTGTAATTGATTTCTAATCTCATAGCATTATAGTCAGAAAAGTTGTTTCATATGATTTCAATTTTCTTAAATTTACTGAGGCTTGATTTGTGACCCATGATGTGATCTTTACTGGAGAATGTTCTGTGTGCATTTGAGAAGAAAGTGTAATCTGCTGTTTTTGAATGGAATGTCCTATAAATATCAATTAAAACTATCTGGTCTGTTGTGTCATTTAAAGCTTGTGTTTCCTTATTAATTTTCTGTTTGGATGATCTATCAATTGGTGTAAGTGAGGTGTTAAAGTCCCCCACTATTATTGTGTTACTGTCGATTTCCTCTTTTAGAGCTGTTAGCAGTTGCCTTATGTATTGAGGTGCTCCTATGTTGGGTGCATATATATTTATAATTGTTATATCTTCTTCTTGGATTGATCCCTTGATCATTATGTAGTGCCCTTCCTTGTCTCTTGTAACATTCTTTATTTTAAATTCTATTTTATCTGATATGATTATAGCTACTCCAGCTTTCTTTTGATTTCCATTTGCATGGAATATCTTTTTCCATCCCCTCACTTTCAGTCTGTATGTGTCCCTAGGTCTGAAGTCGGTTGCTTGTAGACAGCCTATACATGGGTCTTGTTTCTGTATCCATTCAGCCAGTCTACTTCTTTTGTTTGGAGCATATAATCCATTTACATTTAAGGTAATTATTGATATGTATGTTCCTATTACCATTTTCTTAATTGTTTTGGGTTTGTTTTTTTAGGTCCTTTTCTTCTCTTGTGTTTCCCACCTAGAGATGTTCCTTTAGCATTTGTTGTAGAGCTGTTTTGGTGGTGCTGAATTCTCTTAGCTTTTGCTTGTCTGTAAAGCTTTTTTCTTTTTTTTTTTGCGGTATGCGGGCCTCTCACTGTTGTGGCCCCTCCCATTGTGGAGCACAAGCTCTGGACGCACAGGCTCAGCGGCCATGGCTCACGTGCCCAGCTGCTCCGCGGCATGTGGGATCTTCCTGGACTGGGGCACGAGCCCATGTCCCCTGCATCGGCAGGTGGACTTTCAAACACTGTGCCACCACGGAAGCCCCAGTGTAAAGCTTTTGATTTCTCCATCGAATCTGAATGAGATCCTGGCTGGGTACAGCAATCTTGGTTGTAGGTTCTTCCTTTTCATCACTTAACTATATCATACCACTCCCTTTTGGCTTGTAGAGTTTCTGCTGAGAAATCAGCTGTTAACCTTATGGGAGTTCCCTTGTATGTTATTTGTTGTTTTCCCTTGCTGCTTTCAATAATTTTTCTTTGTCTTTAATTTTTGCCAGTTTGATTACTATGTGTCTTGGCGTGTTTCTCCTTGTGTTTATCCTGTATGGGACTTGCTGTGCTTCCCGGACTTTGGTGGCTATTTCCTTTCCCATGTTAGGAAAGTTTTCAACTATAATCTTTTCAAATATTTTCCCTGGTCCTTTCTCTCTCTCTTCTCCTTCTGGGACCCCTATAATGCAAATGTTGTTGCATTTAATGTTGCCCCAGAAGTCTCTTAGGCTGTCTTCATTTCTTTTCATTCTTTTTTCTTTATTGTGTTCTGCAGCAGTGAATTCCACCATTCTGTCTTCCAGGTCATTTATCCATTCTTCTGCCTCAGTTTTTCTGCTGTTGATTCCTTCTAGGGTAGTTTTCATTTCAGTTATTGTATTGTTCATCTCTGTTTGTTTGTTCTTTAATTCTTCTAGATCTTTGTTAAACATTTCTTGCATCTTCTCGATCTTTGCCTCCATTCTTTTTCCCTGGTCCTGAAGCATCTTCACTATCATTATTCTGAATTCTTTTTCTGGAAGATTGCCTATCTCCATTTCATTTAGTTGTTTTTCTGGGGTTTTATCTTGTTCCTTCATCTGGTACATAGCCCTCTGCCTTTTCATCTTGTCTATCTTTCTGTGAATGTGGTTTTTGTTCCACAGGCTGCAGGATTGTAGTTCTTCTTGCTTCTGCTGTCTGCCCTCTGGTGGATGAGGCCATATAAGTGGTTTGTGGAAGTTAGTTGATGGGAGGGACTGGTGGTGGGTAGAGCTGGCTGTTGCTCTGGCGGGCAGAGCTCAGTAAAACTTTAATCCACTTGTCTGCTGATGGGTCAGGCTGGGTTCCCTCCCTGTTGGTTGTTTGGCATGAGGTGACCCAATACTGGAGCCTACCCAGGCTCTTTGGTGGGGCTAATGGTGGACTCTGGGAGGGCTCACACCAAGGAGTACTTCCCAGAACTTCTGCTGCTGGTGTTCTTGTCCCTTCATGAGCCACAGCTGCCCCCCGTCTCTGCAGGAGACACTCCAATACTAGCAGGTAGGTCTAGTTCAGTCTCCTATGGGGTCACTGCTCCTTCCCCTAGGTCCCAATACGTACACTACTTTGTGTGTGCCCTCCAAGAGTGGTGTCTCTGTTTCCGCCAGTGCTGCCGAAGTCCTGCAGTCAAATCCCACTAGTTTTCAAGTCTCTAGGAATTCTAGGAATTCCTCCACCTGCTGCCAGACCCCCACGTTGGGAAGCCTGACGTGTGGCTCAGAACCTTCACTCCAGTGGGTGGACTTCTGTGGTATAAGTGTTCTCCAGTTTGTGAGTCACCCACCCAGCAGTTATGGGATTTGATCTTATTGTGATAGCGCCTCTCCTACCATCTCACTGCAGCTTCTCCTTTGTCTTTGCATGTGAGGTATGTTTTTTGGTGAGTTCCAGTGTCTTCCTGTTGATGATTTTCAGCAGTTAGTTGTGATTCTGGTGTTCTTGAAAGAGGGAGTAAGAGCATGTCCCCCAGCACCCATTGTTAAAAGACTGTTCTTTCCTCATTGAATTCTTGGCACTTTTATTAAAAATTTGCTGACCATAATACAAGAGTTGATTTCTAGACTCTCAGTTCTATTCCATTGACCTATGTGTGTATCCTTAAACCAGTATGACAATGTCTTTTAAAAAATTTTGTGAATACATTAATCTCTTTTTTTCAGCTTTATTGAGATATAATTGACAAATAAAATTGTAAAATATTTATAGTGTACAACATGATGATTTGATGTACATATACTTTGTGAGTTTACCCCATTGAGTTAATTAACACATCTATCACCTCACATATTAATCTTTTTTTTGATGAGACCATAATATTTTGATTATTGTAGATTTATCTTAAGTTTTGAAATTGGGAAGTGTGACTCTTCCAACTTTGTTCTGTTTTTCAAGATTGTTATTTTGGGCTCCTTGAATTTCTATATGAATTTCAGGATCAGGTGATAAATTCTATGAATAAACCAGCCAGAATTTTGA
The DNA here is from genome assembly GCF_003676395.1 of Aethalodelphis obliquidens. NCBI lineage: Eukaryota > Metazoa > Chordata > Mammalia > Artiodactyla > Delphinidae > Aethalodelphis > Aethalodelphis obliquidens. The sequence continues at coordinate 60,622,802 of NW_020837950.1, read as the reverse complement.
TAAGGATTGCTTGAATCTACAAATCACTTGAGAAGTATTGGCACCTAAGCAGTATTAAATTCCTATTCATGAGCATGAGATATCAATCATTGTCATTAGTTTGATCTTCTTTACTTTCTTCCAACAATATCTTATAGTTTTCAATATAAAAGTTTTACACTTCTTTTGTTAAATTTATTCCTTTTGTTAAATTTATTTCAATGTAAAAGTTTTATACTTCTTTTGTTAAAGTTATGTATTTTATTACTTGCCATACAGTTATAAGTGAAATTGCTTTCTTAATTTCATGTTCAAATTGAACATTGCTAGTAGATAGAATACAATTGATTTTTCTATGCTGATCTTTTAACCTGCATTCTTGCTGAACTCATGTTAACTCTAATATCTGTATGCTGATTCCTTAGAATTTTCTCTATATGTACTTTGTATTTCCTAAGATAAATTTATTTATACCTTTTGATAAATTTAAAATTTAATAATTGCATCTGCATCAGTTAGGCTTCTTCAGAGAAACAAAACCAATATAATTAGATGATAGATAGATATTAGATGATAGATAGAGATCTGTTTTAAGAAACTGACTCATGTAGTTGTGGGTACGACAAATCTGAAACCTGCAGGCCATCCCAACAGGCTGGAAACTCAGGTGGTTTTGATGCTGAAGTGTTAAAGGTAGACTTTCTTTCCTTGGATATCTAGTTTTTGCTCTTGGGGCTTTCATCTGATTGAACGAGACCCATCTACATTATTAGGGGTAATCTCCTTTAGTTAAAGTCAATTTACTATGGACTTTTAAACATCTTTACAAAATGCCTTCACAGAAACATCTAGATTAATGTTTGATTAAGTAACTTGGTACTATAGCATAGTCAAGTTGACACATATGACTAACCATCAAAAAAAAAAAAGTGGTACAAATGAACTTATGTACAAAACAGAAGCAGACTCATAGACTTCAAAACAAACTTATGGTTACCAAAGGGGAAAGCTGGGGGGTGGGGAGGGATAACAGAGGTTGGGATTAACATACACACTACTATATATAAAATAAATAATCAACAAGCACCTACTGTATAGCACAGGGAACTCTACTCAATATTCTGTAATAACCTATATGGGAAAATCTGAAAAAGAATAGGTATATGTATAACTGAATCACTTTGCTGTACACCTGAAACTAACGTAACATGTAAATCAAGTATACTCCAATATAAAATAAAAATTTAAAAAAGACTACCCATTACAATAACCAAAATATCACTTATTATTGTGCATTTTTATCCGCAGTATTTCTGTATTTTTAGTGAAATTTAACATACATCAGAACTAGACTTGAAAGAAACTAAATATTCTATGATATTTTAAGAAAAGCCTATAAGTTTATTAGTTTTTCCCTCCATAGCATAGATTGATTAGACACATAATCTCAAAATTTTGTTTGGGCACTGAATTTTTCCTTAACATTTAGGTGAGTGCTATGCAAAGAATTTTATTTAAATCAACTATACTTCATTAAAAATAACAGAATTTTACTTATCTCTCAGAATGACAAGGGAGGAAGCCTTACCGAGTCCTTTGTACCTTCCCATCGTTCTTCCTATATCAGATTCACTTTCATTTTTTCTGAATTAAATATAACCCTGACAGTATTCAAGAAAGCACAGTGGAATGGACCATTTATTCACAGAATGGCAGTAGTGAGACCTTAAGGTCTGAACTTTTAGTTTGTCCTTTCAGAGCTACTTCTGCTGATTTCTCTTTGTTGTGCTGGGAATAGTTGGGTGGTCATTAAACAGTAGGTGAAAGGTGAGTGGGTGAAGAAAGTAATCCATTCTGATCTTCAAAACTGGCTATTACTTCACCCCATGCTGGGTCAGAATCTCCAGAAGGGATAAGATGGGCAGTTATAAAAAAGGAACAGCCAGAGAATAGCTATAAAATGTTTATAGAACACCTATAAAGTGACCCCCGAGGCTTAGTGAAATGGCTGCTTTATGGTTAAAGCATAGATTCCAGACTACTGTCTGACCCCCTGCTCTGCAAGAGACCACTTTCACACTCACTAAACCAGTTCAACCCAACCACTTGCTTCCACCTTTTTGTCCTTAAGGAGCCTGTAAATTAGGGGGTGGGGGAGAAGGTACATCACATTTGACTTTGAATTACTTAACTTAATTTGTTGGGAGAGGTCTGCTGATAGACACACTTAAATAATGGCTGATCCAGAAGGAATATCAGGATCTGGTTGGGCTAAAATGCTATGGGTCTTTATGGGGCTAATATGGGTGGGCCACAGTTCTTGGTCCTAACAACTTGGTGTTGGTGGTTTATGTGGGTAACAGTCAGACACCCCTCCTCATCAACCTACAAAACATTAAAAAAGGTTGTCCTCTGAGAGATATTAAGTCAACTAGGAAATTACTGAAAATATGAGTGAAAAGATTGAGACTTTACAAGCACTAGGCCATGTAAATGTATAAATTATTTTTATTACTCAATACATTTTATCGAGATGTTAGTATGTAACAAAAGAATAATTTTGAGTGATATTTCAAGCGTAGTGTGATGAGTCAGATGCATCATCCCTGCTTCACAGTAAATGGACTTCTGGAACTAGAAAATTCATGTCTATTTTGTTCCTTGCTCTTGAATATACTGGAAAATGTTTAGCTTTTGTGACTTGGAATTAATATTTTTATTCTCCCGATAAACATGTGATAAAATTAAATAAAATTTTGCCTCTTTAATTATATTCCAGGCTGACTCTTTTTTAATATTGTGCTTTGATGAATATAAATTGATAGATAATGAGAGATATGAATAGCAATCTCAGCAGATATATCTTAATGTCACAATATAGGCTTCATGTAATTTGCATCTTTTATCAAAAAGATGGACCAAATAATAGCAATCGACTTCCTGTAAAATTAATTACTAAACACAAAGCCAAAATGATGTCTTCTTGGGTTATATTTTTTTGCTTTCTAGAATATTATCTCATTAACTTAAAACATTAGCCTTTGTTTTGTCAGTATTCATATATTTTCTACTGGTTCTATATCATTGCCCTTCATCATTTCAGATTTTGGGGAGAAGTACTTAGGGAGATTTTTTCATTAAAATTTAGAATTCTTTATTAACATGATCGTAATTACAGTAAGATTAAACATCTAAAATGTGATGTTAGGTTATAGTTTCCTGCAGCTCCTTCTTAATGCTTTACTATTTAATAGAATCTTACATCAAGACTAGGTTTAAAAGACACATATGGTCAATATAATATCTTTGTATGGTGACAGATGGTAACTAGATTTATTGTGGTGATCATTTTGTAATGTACAGAAATATCAAATCCCTATGTTGTGCACCAGGAACTAACAGTGTTGTAGGTCAATTACATGTCAAAAGAAAAACAAACTCATAGAAAAAGAGATCTGATTTGTGGTTAATAGAGCTAGAAAAGGAAAAAGAAAAGAAAAGGAAAAAAAGAAAAGAAAGGAAAAGAAGAGAAAAGAAGAGAAAAAAGAAAAGGGAAGGGGAGGAGAGGGGAGGGGAGGGGAGAAGAAAACATATTTTATATTATGAAATGCAATTTCTATGTAATTCTCTTATCTAAACCATTAAAGTAATCCCTTCTCCAACAATGTTTACAAGGTTTCTTTAAATAAAATCTTTTTGACCATAAAAGTATACATGTACATTAGAGGAAATACAAGCAATATAAAAATTATACAGAAGAAAGCTAGGTGACCATTATTCTAGTTATCTCTGTACTTTATATATATATGTTAGGCATTATTATTTTTTTAAGATGTTGCTTTGTAAACATTTTTATTTTTCAACTTCATATTTGTGGTTATGTCCATAAACAGATATATGTATCCATCATAGTAATAATGCCTGTATTATGTTCTGATCTATGAATGCATTATAATTTATTTAACCAAATAATAACTGATATTTATAACTTTTCACTATTTTAGCACCATAGAAAACAACTATGGACATGATTCTTTGCAAATTTATGCAATTATCTACCATAGCATACATTTCTAATATTGGAAATGCTAAGGCAAAAAGTGTTTACTTTTTAAACTTAGAGAACAAGTATATACCACAAAAAGGGATTTAAAAGTCTGCATCTGCTTATACTCCTATTGATTCAAAGACATCTCCTGTTACCTCACAGCCTAGATAACACTGAAGATGGCAAAAATTACATAGTTTTTAATTTTATAGGCAAAAGAAATTTATATGACCATATCCTTGGAATTTTTTGAGTTTTAAAGAGGTTATATTATGTGTAGTTCATTTGTATTTCTTCTTGTGAAATATCCATTTATATATTTTGCCTGTTTTCTAATGAAAATGTTTGCCATCTTTTCCACTTGATTTTTTTTACCAATTAATTATTTTAGGCTTTCTTAATTTTTAAATTAACATTTATCTAAAATGATAAAAGCTATCAATCTTTATCTCCATATTTTCTGTTTTTCATCTATAATCTAGGGCTTCTTAAAGTTACTTTCTAGCAGAAACAAGTTGTTTTTAGAAGTTTTACAGAAAGACAAGGATTCTCTCAGACATTGAAATATAGATTTTTTTCTCTGATTTCATGGTTTAGGAAAGGCATATGAGTAATACATTTCCTTGTTTTTCTTACATGATAATATATTTCTATCTTCTTAAGTGGAAAAAAATAACTTGAATGGTTTAAGAATTCTTGTTTTATATCATTTTCTTAATCAAAACTCTATACACGTTGGCTCATTTTCTCTGGCACCTCATGTGGTTAAAAGGGCTGTGATCATCCTTATTTTCTGTTCTTTGTAGAAGATGCAATTAGTCTGCCAGGACACTTAAAACACTGTTTAAACCTATAGATGAATAACTAACTGGATGATGATATGACTAAATTGATTGTCTCTCATTAAGTTTTCCTGACACAAAGTAAGATACATTAGTCTGAAAATACATATATTCCTTCAATTTAAGAAAAAGTATATTTATTGTATCTCTGGATATATTTTTTTTTTCAGATTTGCTAATAAATATTCTGGGTCTTTGTTTAGTGTCTGTCTTTTGTACCTACTCTATCAGTCAGGGTTTTCCAGAAAAACAGAACCAGTAGGATGTCTGTCTCTCTATGTATGTATATATGTATGTATGTATCTATCTATCTATCAAGGAGAGAGATTTATTTCAAGGAATTGGTTTACAGGATTGTGGTGGCTGGCAAGTCACAAATCCATAGGGCAGACTGGCATGTTGAAAACTCTGGTAGGAATGATGCTACCATCTTTTTAAATTTAATTTTTATTTTATATTAGGGTATAGTTGATTTACAATGTTGTGTTAGGTTCAGGTGTACAGCAAATTGATTCAGTTATACATATACATATATCCATTCTTTTTCAAATTCTTTTCCCATATAGGTTATTACAGAATATTGAGTAGAGTTCCCTGTGCTATACAGTAGGTCCCTGTTGATTATCTGTTTTATATATAGTAGTGTGTATATGTTAATCTCAAACTCCTAATTTATCCGTCCCCCAACCTTTCCTCTTTGGTAGACATAATTTTATTTTTGAAGTCTATGAGTCTGTTTCTGTTTTGTAAATAACTTCATTTGTATCATTTTTTTAGAGTCCATGTTTAAGTGATATAATATGATACTTGTCTTTCTCTGTCTGATTTACTTCACTTAGAATGATAATCTCTAAGTCCATCCATGTTGCTGCAAATGGCATTATTTCATTTTTTTATGGTTTAGTAATATTCTATTGTGTATATGTACCACATCTTCTTTATCCATTCCTCTGTCAATGGACATTTAGGTTGATTCCATGTCTTGGCTATTGTAAATAGTTCTGCAATGAACATTGGGGTACATGTATCTTTTCAAATTATGGTTTTCTCTGGATATATGCCCAGGAGTGGAATTGCTGGATCATATGGTAGTTCTATTTCTAGTTTTTTAAGGAACCTCCATACTGTTCTCTATAATGGTTGTATCAATTTACATTCCTACCAAGAGTATGGGAGGATTCCCTTTTCTCCACACCCTCCGCAGCATTTATTGTTTGTAGACTTTTTGGTGCTACAATCTTGAGGCAGAATTTTTCTTCAGGGAAACATGTTTGCTCTTAATACCTTCAACTGATTGGATGAGGTCCACCACATCAAGGAGAAAGATAATCTCCTCTACTTAAAGTCAGATGATTGTAGTTGTTAATTAACCACATCTACAAAACACCTTCATAACAACACCTAGATTAGTGTTTAATCAAACAACTGTGTATTATAACCTGAGTTGACGCATAAAACTAACCATCACACCTACTGTTCTCAGACTTTTTACCTTTATTCTTCTGCTTCTATAGCATTTTAAGTTCTTTCTTAAGCCTGGATTCTATGGCTGATCAGATGTTATTAGGTTTTGATTATGTGATGGTGTGTTTTTCACTTTAATTCATTTACTTCACTCTGACAGTTCCATTGAATCTTATCTTGGTGTCTCATTAAAGTGTTTCTTATTTGACATTAAAAACATGTGAATCAAAGTTTTAGTCTCTAGAACAAATATTATTTTTTACCAAAGGGGTTTCTAAAATACATCATTTACTTATCATTTTTTTCTAATTTTCTTGATGAACAATTTTTGTCTTAGTTTGTATTAGTTTTTCTTTTTGCCACTTACATTTCAATTGGGAAAATTCTGTTCAAATCTGTTATCAAATCCAAGATAATGGGGCTTGAATCTCCTTAATTCCTAAGCATCTTAATGAATTTTGACTGAATAGTATTATTTAACTTCAATTTGAAATTGTTGTGTTCTCTAATATTTCAGTCAATAAGCTACCTGAGGGATTTAAGGTGGGGACTTCAAATCAGGGGTAGAGGCATTTTGAGAAAGTTTCTGCCATATGTGTCACCTTCAAAACAGTGAAAATCTCTGCACTATGGATCATCTCAGATAAAGATTTTTGGGGTTTCCAGAGAGAATCTTTTTGGTTTGGGCCTATTCTGCTACTTTGGAATGAGCCAGCTAATGCGGTAGATAAAACCTATGCTATTTGTGGCTAACTTTGGTGAAAATCATAAAATTATCTCTGAATAGGTTAATTTCATCATCAAAATTTAAGATATTTCTAAATTATGAATTTGTTTCTTGTCCCAGATCTTCATCCTGGACATTATTCTTTTAGAAGCTCAGTATGGATCAAGGATAAGACCTTTAAAATCCTATGACCACTCCTTCACACTTAACACCATGTCTATAACACATTGATAACACAGACCTTTGGAAAGTTATAATCCTCACTTCTCCAAACACCTGCCTTGTCTCTAACCACATACTTTTCTTATAAGGATTCTTAGAAGAATCTACCAAAAGAGCTCTAATTAAATTCAACATAATATACACAGATCTCCAGAAGTGAAATGGTCTGTTAACTCTAGGTATACTTCTCCAATTTGGTACATATTATATTGTTATGGTAACTGCTTCTCAAAAGTGGTGCTAGATGGATGCTCTCCACTTCCCCCAGGTAACACTACCTTCTTTAATGTAGTTATCTTGGTTGATTTAGTGTATTTCAGGGGATTTTCTGCAAATGTGAGCTATGCAGACTGAACATTCCCCAATATTTTCTGAAAACATTTCATTTTTTGAATAAACTCTAAGTTGAATAAGTGGTATAAAGTTAATTTAGAAGTGTATAAGGTGGGGAAAGAATACTTAAACACTAATTCTCACTTTCCTAAGGTGATTTATGAAATTCCATAAAATAAAATAATTAACTTTAGAAAAACTTATTCTTAAGTAACATGTCATTGAAGGTACAAAGGTTTTTGGAGACCGAAATTTTAACTGATTTTCTAGAGAGAGCAATTTAGAAATTACAGAAACTAACAATCATTATTTATTAGTGACATTTCTTTTTTTTTTCATTCAACAAATATTTATTGAATGTCAGTCACTTTGCTAGGCACTGAGATTGTAGTGGAAGATGAGATAGACATGGTGACATTTCTGTGTAAACAGCTCTATATTTGTCTAATCATGATGACAATTTTTTTTTCGTATAGTTATTTTAAACTTCAATTTGAAAATAAGGATGGTCACACTCCTAGTAAATTGAGAAGGGTGGCTTATCCCAGGATGAATAACTGAACTCTGGCCCAAATCTTCCATCCAGATGAAGTAGAAAAAGTGAGGAAGGGGGAATGGGAAACATAAGCTCAAAACTTGTGAGTTGTGAGGTTCAGAAAAAAAAATAGTGTTTAGAGGAAAATTTAAATATATGTATATATGAAAAAATATAAATATATATATGTAAATATGAAAATAAGAAAGGTCTAAAATCACTAACCAGAGATTCCACCTTAGACCTTAGAGTCAGAAGAGCAATGAAAGCCTAAAGCAAGCCTAAGTAGGGAAATGAGAAAAATTAGAGCACAAATCATTGAAACTGAAAATAGGAAGGAATACAGACAATCAACCAAAAGCTGATTCTTTGATAAAAATTGGTGAAATTGGCAAATCTTACCCAAATACAAAAATAGTACTTGAGACTAGTCTGACAAAAATTGAAATAGTTAATTTGCAAGGATTTTCTGTGAATCAGTAAAAAGATACAGAATCACAATAAAAATTGGGCCCAAAATGTGACTAGTTTAGTTCACAGAAGAGGAAAAATACAAACGGTTAGTAACTATATACAAGATGTTTAATCTTGAGCCACATTAAATGTAAGGAAATGAAAATGATGAAGTATTCCTCCACCACGCCAGCAGAGTTGAGACAGATGATCACACTCAACACCGAAAATCATTAGGGAAGACAGCTGCCCTTCTGTGCTCTTGTTGAAAGTGTAAACCCACTGAGCGCTTTTAGAGGGCATTTTGTCTACAGTGTTTGTGTAGGGATAAGGAGACATGAGAAAATATTTTGCTCTTTCTGTAAATATTTCAAAAAGATAATTAGAAATAGTTATAAAAATTCCATTTTCAATTTGTCTAAATGAGAATGCATTTACATTTAGACAGATATTCCACTTATAAAAATGTATTCAATTAAGATAAAATTGTGATAACACACAAAGATACATTTACAAAAGTCTTATTTCAGTGTTAATTGAATGAAACAATAATTATAATGTCCGTCAAAGGTAGAACTGCTAAATAAGCCATGATATAATCATTTAAGAAATATTATACAACATTTAAAAAGTAAAGTAGAACCTTACACCCATCAGGATGGCTACTATCCAAAAAACAGAAAATAACAACTGTTTGTGAGGATGTGGAAAAATTGGAAGGAACCCTTGTGTACTGTTGGTAGAATGTAAAATGGTGCAGTCACTATGAAAAAAAGCATGGCTGTTCCTCAAAATATTAAAAAGGTAATTACCATATGATCCAGCAATCCCTGGGTGTACACCCAAAAGACCTGAAAGCAGAATGTTGCAGAGATATTTGTACATACATGTCCATAGCAGTATTATTCACAGTAGCCAAAAGGTCAAAGCAACCCGTGTCCATCAAAGGGAAAATAGATAAACAAAATGTGGTATATACATACAATGAAATATTATTCAGCCTTAAAAATGAAGGAAATTGTGACACATGATACACCATGGATGAACTTCAAAGAACATTATGCTAAGTGAAACAAGCAGCCTCAAAAAGACAAATACTGTTTTATTCCACTTACATGAGTGTCTAAAGTAGTCTAATTCATAGAAACAGAAAGTAGAATTGTGGTTTCAAGGGCCTGGGAGAGGAGTAATGAGAAGTTGTTGCTTAATGGGTATAGAGTTTCAGTTTTTCAAGATGAACAAGTTCTAGAGATTGGTTGAATGTGCAATGTGAATATACTTGATAAGAAACTGTACAATAAAATGGTTAAGAAATGTGTGAATATGCTTGATAAGAAACTATACAATAAAATGGTTAAGATGGCAATTTTTGTGTGTTTTACCATAATTTTGAAAGGTGAAGCAGATTTATTTACATTTTTATCTAAAAATGTTTAAAATGTAGTTGAGAATGAAAAAGAATTATAGTGTTACGTTGTGGATGAAGAATGTGTGTGTGTGTGTGAGTACCAACTTAAGCGATTATCAAATGAGATGGTTAGCTTTTGGTTGAGAGAATTTGCATCCTTTTCATTATTTTATTTTAAACATAGGAGCATATGTTACATTTCAAATAAAATAAAAAACTAAAAGGAATAAAAGAACATACAGTCAACAATATTCAATGAATTATGGCCAATCGTATATCATAAATATTAACTATGACAGAAATTAATTGAAAATTATATATATATTGTTTTAAAATTAATTCATGCTATTATAAATACATTTTGTATAGATTAATTTTAATTCATTAAGTAATATAGCTAAAAACTGTATTAAGGTATTTCTTAGGTCTCTGACACCATATGGTAAAGGAATATTTTTTTGGATGCTTTTGCTTTCATTCTGATCTAGCTTCCTTCAGAATCTATTGGATGATTTCCAGTCACACTACTTAAAATAAATACCTATAATTTTTATTGACAGCAGCTATCTTCAAAATGTCAAAAATACTAATATATGTGCAAGATATTCTAACAGGTGCAATAATGATAGCTTAAGGACAGAATGAGATACACACACAAAGGTTAATCAGACGCTGTACTTTGAGAATATTTATGAAATTCTTATTTTACTAGTTCAAATGAAGGTCAGGAAAAAGTATTTGTGTAGGGGTGAGGGGGACAGGAGAAGTAACTTGCTCTTTTTGTAAGTATTCTAAAAAGGTAAATTAAAAAATTGTTACAAATAATTGCATACTGAATAGTGTCTAAGAAGAAAGATGTGTTGTACTCTTTAAATTAAAGGTTCACAGCACAGGCTGAGCAGAGGGGTTGGGCAGAATGGTTCTCTTGTTGCAGGGGTTTCATGCAAGTAGGATTTACCTTGGCACATGCACCCTGAGCCCTCAGCTATGACTGGCTTCCAGCTTCATATATGCAAAGGAGCAATGTTGCCTGCTCATTACAAGTAAACTTGATGCACCAAAGCAGTTAGTTGCATCAACAAAGTGATTTTGTCAAGATTCATTCAGAGGCAAGTAACAGAAAACCTATATGTTTAAGTATGTCATGCCTGGGACAATCTTCATTCCTCATCAAAGACCTGGGCTAAATAAGCAAATGACAGCAACAACAAAATCCATCTTAGTGTGAAACTTTCTTTCATTGTTCACTGGACTGCCCACTAGAGTAAAATCCACACAGCATAGATATAAAACTGGCAGGTACAACAGTGCAGTTGTTTGAATTTTAGTGCCATTGAAATGTGAATGTTTGACAGGTTTTAGATTCGTGTTTATAAAAGATTGGTGAGTCACATTTTGCCCAGAGAATCCCAAAACTTTTCAACCTCGAACCTTTGAAGTTGGGACCTACATTCTTAGTTAATGTCCTTGGGACCAGGTTTCACATCCCCCAATTAATTTTCCTTCTGAAGAAATCCAGGGGAGATTACAGCATCTTTCCAGAGCTGCAGAAGGCAGATCCTGATTCAGGCCATTACTGATGCAGCTACTGGGACCTGCAGGCAAGTAGCTGTTTCTCTCCTGACAGTAAATGGTAAGGGTTAATCCGAGATCTGGGGACCCACAGGCCGTTGTGACTCAATTCTTTCACACTTTCTTTCTTCTTCACTGTTGTCAAGATCCAAATAGAACATGAACTCCCTTCTTTAGCCAGAGTTCAACCACTGTCTTCCCCACTCAGTTCTGTAAAGTCATGAGTGAGTCTTACAACTGGAGCATGTATTTTTCAGACTATGTGACTGATAAATACCAATCTATATTTTAAGAAAATAATTTTCTCTAGTTCCGCCCTTAGAAGTAGACTAGCAAACTTGTTAAAATGGACAATCTAGCAAATAAAAGATAAAACACAGCAAAAATACATAAACATATTCACATACATATAGCTCATATATGCTCATATAACTCAGAGATAAAATGATAATCATGAACCTACATGATATTGTAAAAATGACAAATCAATTCTTCTTAAATATAGAAACACAAATCCTTAATAAGATTGTAGGATTTTCATCATAACCAGTTTGGGTTTATCTCAGGAATGCACTGCTTATTTTCCACTCAAAAATAAATTAATGTAAATATCTAAATGAGAAAAAAATACTCTCAATGGATGCAGACAAAAGCATTTGACAGCATTCAACATGTACTCTTTTTCTTTTTAATTTTTATTGGAGTATAGTTGATTTACAATGTTGTGTTAGTTTCTGCTGTACAGCAAACTGAATCAGTTAAACATATACATATATCCACTCTTTTTTAGATTCTTTTCCCATATAGGTCATTACTGAGTATTGAGAAGAGTACCCTGTGCTATACAGTAGGTACTTATTACTGATCTATTTTATATCTAGCAATGTGTATATGTCAATCCCAATCTCCCAATTTACCCCTTACCATACCATTCCCCCCCTAGTAACCATAAGTTTGTTTTCTACATCTGTAACTCTATTTCTGTTTTGAAAATAAGTACATTTGTACCATTTTTTTTTAGATTCCACATATAAGTGATATCATATGATACTTGTCTTTCTCTGTCTCACTTACTTCACTTGGTATGATAATCTCTATGCCCATCCATGTTGCTGCAAATGGCATTATTTTATTTGTTTTATGGCTGAGTAATACTCCATTGTATATATGTACCACATCTTCTTTATCCATTCCTCTGTCAATGGACATTTAGGTTGCTTCCATGTGTTGGCTATTGTAATTAGTGCTGCAATGAACACTGGGGTGCATGTATCTTTTTGAATTATGTTTTTCTCCAGATATATGCCCACCAGTGGGATTGCAGGATCATGTGGTAGCTCTATTTTTAGTTTCTTAAGGAAACTCCATACTGTCCTCCATAATGGTTGTACCAACTTACATTCCCATCAACAGTGTGGGAGGGTTCCCTTTTCTCCACACCCTCTCCAGCATTTATTGTTTGTAGATTTTTTGATGATGGCCTTCTGACCAGTGTGAGGTAATACCTCATTATAGTTTTGATTTGCATTTCTCTAATAATTAGTGATTTTGAGCATCTTTTTGTGTGTTTCTTGACCATCTGTATGTCTTCTTTGGGGAAATGTCTATTTATGTCTTCTGCCCATTTTTTGATTGGGTTGCTTCTTTTTTTGATATTGAGCTGCACGTGCTTTTTGTATATTTTGGAGGTTAATCCCTCGTCGGTCACTTCCTTTGCAAATATTTTCTCCCTTTTTGTGTGTTGTCTTTTCATTTTGTTTATAGTTTTCTTTGCTGTACAAAACTTTTAAGTTTAATTAAGTCCCACTTGTTTATTTTTGTTTTTATTTCCTTCACTCTAGGAGGTGGATCAAAAAAGATCTTGCTGCAGTTTATGTCAAAGAGTGTTCTGCCTATGTTTTCCTCTAAGAGTTTTATAGTATCCAGACATACATTTAGGTCTTTAATCCATTTTGAGTTTGTTCTTGTGTATGGTGTTAGGGAGTGTTCTAATTTCATTCTTTTCCATGTAGCTGTCCAATTTTCCCAACACCGCTTATTGAAGAGATGGTCTTTTCTCCATTGTATAGTCTTGCCTCCTTTGTCATAGATTAGGTGACCATAGGTGCTTGGGTTTATCTCTTCTCTGGACTTTCTATCCTGTTCCATTGATCTATATTTCTGTTTTTATGCCAGTACCATACTCTTTTGATTACTGTAGCTTTTCAACACATACTCTTGATAAACACTCTCAGCAAATTGGAAATAGAGGTAATGTTCTCAGTGTGTAAAGTACATCCATGAAAAACCAACAGCAACATTATCATAAGTGTGAAATATTGAGTGCTTCCTCTAAAGAATATCTATTCTTGCCATTCTATTAAATACACTCAAAGTTGTACAGAGGTCAATAAAGCAAGGAATAATAAAGACATAAATACTAGAAAGAAAAGTTAGCACCTTCCTTATATCCAGTGCACATACTTTAATACATAAGAAAATTCTAAGTAACTCTCCCCCCTCCCCAAAATACTACAACACATAAGTAAATTTGGCAAGTTCTTAGGATAAAATGTAAATAAACAAAAGTCACTTTTATTTCTATATTATAGAAAAAAATGAATAGAAATATAAATTTTTAGAATACTATTTTAAAGTACATCAAACCATGAAATATTTAGGTAAGATTTCAACAACTTGTGTAAAAACTGTACACTGAAAAAATATGCAAGAGGAATTAAAGATGACTTAAGTTAATGCAAATTACATGGACTGGAAAATTCCATATTAATTTTAACTTAATTCTCTCCAAATTGATGTAGAGACTCAGTCATCACAGTGAAAATTCCACCAGACTTTAGAAATTTTTAGGCTTATTCTAAAATATGTCAATGTACAGTACCTGCCATAGTCCAAATCATAAAATATAAGAACAGTGTAGGAGTAATTACACTACAAGATTTCAAGAGTTACTATAAAACTACAAGTAATGAAGAGTGTGTGTTTCTGGAGTAAAAGTAGACAAATAGATCAATAAAATAAATAGATAGTTCATATATGTGCGTTTGTATGGTCAATTTTAGTCTGGGCACCAGATCAATTCCACGGATGAACATATGTTCTTCAAAAACGGGAAAAAATGAATGGGAAAAATAATACTTAACCCTCACTTCATACCATACAGAAACACTAATTTGAGAAAGATCAAGTATATTAAATTCAAGAACAATATATGGTGTTAGAAATATTGGGTGGTAGAAATCAGAATTTTGTTTAAATGGGTGGTAGAGTATGATAATGGGGAAAAGAAACTTTCTGGTGTGATAAAAATGTTCTAATATATTTTAAACAGTGGATTGGTTACTTGCGTACATATATTTTTCAAAATTCATCAAAATACACATTTAATATTTCTGCTTCTCACTATAGGTAAATTTTATCTCAATAAAAACTCAACTACAAAAGAAGGTGCTAAAAAAAAAAAAAAAGAAGGTGCTAACTCTGCACACTTTGACTTGCATGACACCCACAAGGAAATCATATCCAAAATAAATGAAAAACATCTTTGCAATTAAAATCTGCTTTGATTTAGAGGAAATATAACTCTTTTTTGAATTTAGCCAAAGAGGAAAAAAATGAACTTATAAAAGGACCCCTTAAAAGTTGAAGAATTAGCCAAAAAAAAAATCTGTTTAAAATTAAAATATTGTCACACTGCTGGAAAACATCTATGTCTATATGACAGTAAACATCCAAGTGAAAAGTGAGAATTTCCAACATGCAGCTGCTTTCTTTCAGGCCAACAAACAGTCTGATGTTTTCAACTCTAAAGACAGAAGTCTTTGTATAAAGTTAATTTTTGTTGGAATTAATCTAACTACATTTGACAAAGATGAAAGAGTAAAAGGAGGTGCTAGAGATAAAGTTACAATTAAATATTGATGAAAGTTGACTTTTGGAAAATATTGTGTATTCCTGAAGTAGAAGAATCCAAACAAATTTTGTAAGGATTCAAATTGAAATGGATCATGATTGTGGCTGCAGCTCTGCTACTTATTTTTACCAATTTGTGTTTTGTAGTTTCTTAAACTACGTGGGATTATATTTTCAAGAAATATATTTTTAATATAACTAATTATAAAATATTTAAAATATATGACCAAGTATCTATCAGACCTTAACCTTCATGTTTATTTTCTTACCTTTGTATGAAGGCTTATTTCCATCTCCTACCTAATAGAATTATGAGGCTCAAGTGACAGTATGTTCATGCATGAAGTTAAAAAACTATGAAAAAAAATGCTCACTATATGTGTCATTCTAAATATTATCACTATACAGTTTAGAAGGCTGAAAAATGTTAGTAGTGTCATATAAACCTGTTTTGGAGGAATGCTTATATTTTTACCTATTATTTTTTCTTTTTTTTTAAAACATCTATTATTTTTTGTTTTGCTTATAGTGTTTTATACAAGTCTTCTAGACTGATATTTATAGACTTAGTATTTTGCTCTCAGCCTTTGGTTATTCTAATCTTTTATATTCATTTTGAGACATAAGCCAGAGCATTTCATTTCTTTATAAAACTCTATGCACATTCAGAATCCTTTTGATGTTCAGGATAAATATAGATGGTACAAACAGTCTTCCTTTGTAGACCACAGTTGGCGTTATCTTTTGTTAGGGCTTTAAAAGGAAGAGTGGACACTAAGCAGAGAGGCAGATTCACATTGTGTTTATGAGGATAGGCTCAAAGGCCAGTCTCCTTGGGTTCAAATTCTTGCTCTGTCACTTTACTAGTTATATGACTTTTAGAAAAAAACCTATCTTCATAAGTCAGCTTTTTCATCTTTAAATTATTTAAAACGTTATACATTTCATAGTGTAGTCTTGCAGATTAAATGTGTTAGTACATTTTAAAAGTTTAAAATAAGGGTAAAAAATGCTACAAGTAACAGTTACTTTTATTAAAAGTAAGCACCATCATCAGGCATCTTAAATTATATAGATAAAAACAACTGCAGATGGGAAGAGATATAGATCCATACAGGGAAGCTGATTTTCAAAGAAGCTTTAAATTGTTAAGTTGGCTAGAATCTAGGGCCTTTGATGTACCACCTAATAAAAAAGGAACTCAGTCTGGCTGTACATTTCCTTAGGGATTATTGGAAACTCTCTGGCATTAATATTTGAACTAATATGTTTCTTTTTAGTGATTTGGCCTCACATTAAATAAACCTGTAAACTAGTCTGAAGACTCAATAAAATAGTGAAGTAGAAATAAAAGTGTTAATTTTTATGTTTTGATGTTTCATAGCTACTAAGCAATTGATTCTTCCTTTTCAAAAACCATCTTAAAGATCGTCTTCAAGAAGGCAAACAACATGTTGATATATAAAATCCATACCTTCATGTTGACTTAAAAGCTTAAAAGAAGGGTAGAACATGCCATGATACACCTTTAAATGCCTGAGAGCTTTTCCATCCTTTTCTTGAAGATAGGGGGATATTGGTTCTAAAGCTACATATGAGTTGGGAATTCAGTTGATCACAGGGATGGATATTAACTTTAGAGATGCTCAATGTATTAGGGTATTAGGTTCAGTGTTTATGTCATTTTTTTCTTTTTATTTCACTTTGTTCTATTGACAGATGACAGATTTTGGTTATAAGGGGGGTGTATGTGTGTATATTTATATAATAGATGTGATAATCTGAGCTGAATAATAAACAAGGAAATGCTGTAGTTCACTTGAATGTACTGAGAAATTACTTTGACATGCAGAATATAATCTTCCACGACACTGTGGCTTCTACTTGCACTTATTTCTGTCTTATCCTTAAGCATGTGTTTGAAATGTCATGGGCATGTTTTTAGGCACAGAGGACACAATCAATCACATGTACTTTCTATCTCATGGGACTCAAACTATTTTAATGTTACTATGTACTGTTCCTCTTTTCCATGTTTTTCCAAAATGCAATTCTCCAAAATTAATCTCTTTACTGATCTGTTCTTATACTTACGAGTATATGTGCGCAGAGATTACCATTGAGCAGAGCAATTAAATAACTTTGACTAAATCATCTTTAATATTGCTTTAACAGTTGAACAATTGTGCTCCCCCTGTGTGGTCTACAGTGCATAGGTGTAACTTTGTAAGAGCAGCTGTGAAAACAGTCTGCTTTCCTTATGTTTAGATACCTATCTGGGATCATGGAATGATGGAGGAAATAAAAACTACAAAGTGTAATAAAGGTAGAAAATATACATTAGGCATATTTCTCCTTAATCCTAATAAGAAAACCCAGATTGTAAACTTCTTTATTTTTTCCAAAAATATATTTAATATATCACCTTTTTAAGAAACCATATATATTATGCATCATGTTTCAATACCCAAATGTGCGCTTTTCGTGGCTTAATACACAAGTGATACAATGCTGTAACTTCAGAAAGTGAGAAGATAATTCCACCATGTAAGAGCACTCAATTATGGGGTAAATTTCTAGATTTGGACTGTAATAAAAAACATTGTGGAGGTGGTCTGGCATTTTATTTTAATCAAATATTCTTTCTTTTTGAATCCCCTCACTCTTTAGGCTAAATGAATACATTTGATTTATATCTGAAATATAATGAAAATGAGTTGAGTTCATACAGCAATGTGTTCAGGTGGACTGTAGGTGGAATAGGAAAGAAACTCAACACAAATACATATAATAAAAGTTTCACTTATTTTCATTTGAATTTAATAATTGAGAAAATGACAGTTTCTGCTTTATCAGTTTGTATTTAGGATAAAAAAATAGTTGGCAGAGCTGTTTACTTTTTGAACAAAAGCTCTATATTTGTGAAACATAAATTAATATTTTCAGAAATATTTTGCAAAGAACATATTTGGAGAAATGTTACTCTAGATCCTCTTCAGAATATTTTGTTTGCTTAAACATTTAAACTTAAATATGAATTTACTAAGTAAATAAAAGGTAACGACTTTGGAGCAAATATTTGTTGTATGAACCTAAATTTAAATTAACTGAGACACTTTCCTTTAATAGAAAAATATCAGAAATATGTGACCTAGGATTTTGAGTTTCTTGAACATGAGTAGTATCTCACATATCTCTTTATAATTCACATATTTTAAATGGGAAATTAGACACATTTTTAGAACTTATAAGAACCCTATTGTATATTGACAATTAAAATTTAAAACTCATGTTCCTGGGAATAAATGCATTGTAATACTGGACAGAATGTTTAGACAGGTTCTAGGTGCAGGCATAAACTGCTCACTTGGTTATGGGAATTAAACCTTGGCTAGGTAGTGCAGCAAACAGAAGGGAGAGAAGTCCAGTGAATAATTTCTGAAAGGTAGTTTTGTCAGGAAGGTTCACTAAAAACAAACACCACCAATAAAAACCTTTTGTTGATGGGGTAATGGAGTTGAGAAGAAAAACTAAGTGTCCATGTTTAATAGAAGCATAAGATGATCAAAAATAGGTGATCCATATACCTATTATATGGATAGGTGCTTAGACACAACGTCCTCCACACCGTGAGGATTAAGATGGAATGAATTCCTAGTATTTTGGAAATCTTCTGCCTCATTTAGATTTGTTTTGCACCTTACATCTAGCAAACATTATACTGGTAGCTGAAAATAATTGGGTTTGCCTCCTGCTTCCACCATGGGAATATAAATTTAGGCCAATCATATTAAATTCTCTGATGAATACACCTACCTTACTTGATTATAATAGACACTACATGTATATTTATTCCCTGTCTATCTATATACCCTTTGACTAGATTTTTTTTTTTACAGTTTTCAGAGAGGCTCTACCTACCTTCATTAAGCTATTTAGGGTGAAGTTATTATGCAAATCCTGGCTTAAAAATTTAGAAATTATAAATAAGTGGATTAACTCTATTTTGCCAATTTGAATGGATAGGACTATTTTCACCTTTTGTTTCTTTTTCTGGGAAACATTTTCTTCCTCCCATGAGAATATTCAATATCATTCTTCACGAACAATGAGGGAGACAAACACTTCTTCCTATATTTCTCAAGCAGGGATAAAACTACACATGACTGTCTTCCCCAGTCAGGCAAGTAAAATGAGTGGTGTGGACCAGGTGGGCACATGGGAGTGGATGTGCTTAGCCAACTGTTGTTGCTAAGGAGAAATGAGGGTTTGTTTTTGCCACATGCTCTGATACTTTTTTTTAAGCTGTAAATGCAGCTTTTTAAGTGAAATATTTGGATTTTTTAATATTAGATGAATCTAAATATTTTAAAACACTATGTGAGCTAAATAAAACTTGAATGGCATCAGCTAGTTTGTTGTTTCTATTTAAAAAAACCATCATTGTCAACAATAAACCATGAGAGGTAGCTGGAGAATTAAATTCTCTGATGTAAAGCTGGAAAACCATCTCTATTTAAATCAGCTGACTTTCGAACAATGAAATTCATGTCCTCCAAAGAACATTCCTGGTCCCAGCTGCACCCCAGCAGGATTTATTATGCCCTTTCTCAAATTACCCATAGCCCATTTTCATATTTCCTTTAGAGATATGGAATAGTACTATTCTAAAATTTAAAAAAAAATGGCATATGAGGTGTAGAAAGTTCAAATACAATATAATGATGGGATAGGTAATACAGAAAATATGGTGTCTGTGTTATCCTAGGAAAATCTTGGAGATATGGCTTTCATGATAGAATATATACCACAATTTTATCACATTAGAAAAATATACAGTTGTACACACATTATATTGTAACATTTTAAGGAAAAAAGGAGTATGGTTTTCCCTTTAAATTTTTGTCACTTTGCCAGACTTTGTTTAATACGTGTAGAATCGAATTAAATATATCACTAAAGGTTCATTTTGATTTTCCATGTCTTACTAGTCAGGAGTAGTGATTCTTGGCACTCATTTACTGAGGAAACTATCAATGCTCATTTATTCTTTGGCTCCTTAAATATATGTAAAGGCAGTATTATTAAAGCAGGGTTGATACATAACACGCATAAACGTAACCTGGAAAGAATGAGGTATAGCAAATTGTATTGCAGTGAGATTTAGGAAGTAGTTGCCTAGTGAGTGAAAATCAGTGAAAGATTACTCTTATTTTATGTTTCTTCATCTGCGGGGAATCTATTTCAACCCAAACCTAAACCACAGTGACCTTTGAATCCAAATCTGATTAAGGTCCTCCTGTGAGCTTTTCTAAGGGTTGCTGTTATCAAATAGGCTCAAGTTTCCCATCACTATTAAAAGAAGATGTTCTTTTGTAGCAGTGTTGAATTCTGAGAGTGAACATTTTCTCTTGAATGATTTTGTTATGCCCATGACTTTTAAAATTAGCTCTAGTTATATTCACACTTCTACATACACACACGTGCACACACACACACAGATATATTCAACTAATGCTTTGAACAGGAATTTTTTTTAAGTACCATTTATTGAATTTGTTGAAGATTATAAAATAAGGATAATGATGGAAAATATCAAGATACACAAACATGTTTTCATTGTGTTTACCAAATTCTTAAACCCTGCTTCCTCTGTATAGATACTAAAGTGAAAACATAAATAATTATAAATACATACTTGCTACATCATGACACCAAATCATTGTCTGTACTTAATAATTTTCTTCTGATCTTAAAATAGTCACCAATATGTTTCTTGACACAGTAGTGAAACACACACATATATGCACAAGAGTTTACATATAAGAATTAAAAATTAGGGTTTAGAACCTACTTAGACGATTCTTTACCATGCATTATTTCACATAGATCTTTGAAACATTATGACAGTGATAAACTGTGAACACCTGGCATGCTATCACTGATAATGGCAGAAGGCTATTTGATATATATTTCTTCTCAATAGGAAAAGCAATTAAACTTTATGGAAGCCATAATCCAAAGGGTGTACAGTTGACATTTTTAGAGTCCTTAGGATGATTTTAATCCTGAAATAAAAGTTTACCTTAGATTTAAATAGTAGAACTTCTATATATTTTTAAATAGTGTGATGTTTCCAAAATACTCTACATCTTTAAATCAAAGTTTCTGAAAAAAAATCCTATGTTTAAACATAGGGAAAATATTTTTAAAATAGACACACTTCAGATGAGAAATAATTCTAAGAGCCATTCAAGTTAATTTTTAATTAAATGAATTATTCCTATATCCACATAAGAAGACTTGAACCTCCAACAATAGCATTCTAATAAAACATAGTTATCTATATCCATCTCTGTAAAGTAAAACACAAACTTGTTTGAACCTTTTTTGTGATAATCTAAAATATTGTCAGTTATTTGAGTTAGTATTTCTTCCAATTCAGAATATCTTAAAGAGTTGAGTTTTCCTAACAGCTGGAGAAACTACCATTTTATATTAAGTACCTAGATACTGCTACTTTGTACAGTCTCTTTCTCAATATTGTTTCTGAGAACCCACTATATATATAAGATTAAAAAAAACAGACATAAAAAGCCCTGAGCAAAGTCAGAGATTCCTAACGTGTTAGGGTTGGAAACTATTTTTATATACCCAACTTGTCTAGGTCTAAACTGTAGTGAACACAAGCTGAGTACAAGTATAAAGGTGATGGATGTCAGCAAGGTCTCTTTGCTTCCTTTACTTTTCAAGGACACTTCTTCCTTAGAGGACTTTTAATATGGTCGCCCAATCAACAACTAATGACAATCACACCCTTGACCAATTTACTGTGGTAGAAGTAGTCCTAAGGTGATTAACATGCATATCTAAACTAATCTAATTGATTATCATGTTAACTGAAGTTGAGACTAAAATCTAGACAGAATTCATGAAACAGAGTTTTAATTTTGATTTATATGATTCTATTGATATATTAGCTGTGCAAATAAATGGAAGAAAATCAGTAAATTGTCATTTTAAAAGTCTAATTAAAATGTGTGAGGCCATGTTTTTATTTTTGTCATCATTATGTGGATAAACTTTTTGAAAAATATACTTAAATGTGTTTCAGAAGATAGTCCTAGCATTATGTATTTACAAATGCATCAGGGTATAATTGTGTCTCAAAGTCAAATCTGCAGAACTTGTTAGCAGAAACCAGCTACCTTAGCAAATTTAGCTCAAGTCAGTGCAACAATGTTGGTATCTGAAAAGCCACACAGAGTATTACTAAAGACTTACTGGGGCATTTCCATGTTCTCTGTTCAAATATATGTTAAAACTGAGCAGTTGAGTAAGCTGAGATTAATGAAAACTTCTTAAATATTGTTTTTCCCATCTTTGTGCACTGGTAACATAAAAACAGATGAAGTCCAAATATCTTCATTTTTGGTAATGCTCTTGATTGAGACCAAGCATGGAAGATTTCAGCCTGAAATGATTATCTTTGTCAAAGTTATGACATAGTTTTAAAAGTCTTTTAAAACTGTCTTCCCTTCTTAATTATTAGTACTAAAATAAATTTATTTTAAAATTAAGCATGGAAAGTTAGCTTTGTCTTAAGAATTAATTTGTAGTAATCAAAAACAGTGTGATAAAGAACATTAATATTTTCTCACACACAGACATATTTGACTTGGACTAAATGCAAACACAGGCTTTCAATAATAGATGTTAAAAATCATGTATTTATATATGAAGCATATAAGTGGTAGATAGATAGGGAGATAGATCAATGGATATGTAGCTAAGTAGAGGAAGGGAGGGAGGGAGGAAGAGAAAGATGGAAGGGGGAGGAAGGGAGAAAGAAAGAAGGAAAGAAGGAGGGGGAGTGGGAAGGAGGGAGGGAGGAAGGAAAGAAATTGAGAGGAAGAAGAAAAAAGTACACTGAACTTTATGAAAACTTATACAAAATATATACAAATTGGTCATTATAATATCACAAAGAGTTCTGCTGCTGAGTTTTCACATTAAATATATAAGAGGAAACAAAAGAAATATAAAAACAATGACCTTTCAGACATAACTATAACACAGCCTTCATTGAAATGTAGTGAAACAAGGCAATATACGGGAATACATACGTTATTCACTACAAAAGATCTCCTTTGCTTTTAAATTTACGGTAAGGTTATAATTGCTGGGTATGGAGGGTGGATTAATAAATGATTATGTGAACATGAAGAATGTTGCATAAAACATCAGTCTCTATTGCATTCTTTTTTCTTTCAGTTTTATTGAGATACAATTGGCATAGAGCACTGTATAAGTTTAAGGGCTACATCATAATGATTTGACTTATGTACATCATGAAATGATGACCACAGTAAGTTTAGTGAACATCCATCATCTCATACAGATACAAAATTAAAGAATAGAAAAAAAATTTTTCCTTGTGATAAGAACTCTTAAAATTTACTCTTAACATCTTCCATCTATAACATGCATCAGTGTTAATTATATCAATCATTTTGTACATTACATCCATATTACTTATTTATTGTATAACTGGAAGTTTGTAACTTTTGACTACCTTCATCCAATCCTTCCTCCCCCCACCCTTACCTCTGGTAGCCACAAATCTGATCTCTTTTTCTGTGAGTTTATTTGCTTTTGAAGTATAATTGACCTATAACACTGTTAGTTCCTGTTACACAAAGTAGTGATTTGATATTTCTATACATTTCAAAACGATCACCATGATAAGTCTAGTACTTTCTTATTCATCCTCTACTCTCTTATCCATTTATGCATATCTAGCAGTTCTTTCCAACATAGCCATTAGGATAAATATATTCAAAAGAATTTACAGGTATATTCCTATGTATACTTCTATAATATTTTAATTATAAAAGATTAATATCTAGAAAAATAATAATCGATAAAATCATTAACAATTATAATAGCTAAATAGCAGTATCCTGGGAAGTCTAGACAAAATTTTGGAAGGAATGACGTTTTGATACGATTTCAATTTTGTTTATGTGCAGATGTGCAGAAATAGATTAGCTAAAATGCTGCAATATTTTCCCAATAAAAACTAAGGAATTTAAAGGTGCATGAAATAATAATTTAAAATGAAAATTATTTAGATAATGTATTAATAATTTCATAATATAATAAAATGTTGTTATGGCATACCTAACCTATTGGAAAATATCTGCTAGATTGCAACGATCTAAAATAACAATGTTTAAACTGTAGAGGAATAACCTTTCAAAATGTGCAACTTTTTCCAATATAGAATATAGTTCAAACCATTTCAGAGCACTTCTCTGTTAGAAGGTGAAAGTTCAGGAAGGAATTTAATATGAAACTGATTGTGGTTAGAAAACCAGGAGCTGGCCTTATTTTTCTTGCAAAAGTAAAAGGGACCTCAAATTATACCCTTTTCCAAAACCCAACACCTAAAGCAGCATTGTGACCTCTTCTAAAGTTGCCTGGGGACATAAACTCAGAACTTATTTGCAAAATGGCTGTGTAATTGAAATTTTAATATCACTTTCTAAGCAGCCTTGGTTTCCTTGGGTGTCCAATGAGTGCCACAGACACTTTCAGGCTGCAAGTTCCCTGCTTATGGGGTCCCAGAACAAAGTGGGAGGCCTTCAGACCACAGAAACTAAACTCAATTTTCCCCTCACTTTGAATAAGCAGAATTACAAATTGTAGTGAGTACAAGACATTTCAGAATTCCCTGATGCTGAGAAGGGCTGTTATCCATAGTCTCTCTCCCTATCCTAAATTAGACCCCATGGGAAACTCTGTTAACTCTTCCATATAACCCATGTCTACATAATAATATACAAATGGCAATCTGGAGAGGTCAAAAATGCCTCATAGCCGAATTTAGTGCAGGATTCCAGAGTTTTGGCCACCACAAATTCTGATGGGTTTGTGAGTCTGTTGTTGGCAAAGAGTATTTTATTTTTTAATTTAAAAATTCAGTATTATAGAATCATTTTGAGCACACGAACTCACTTAACCTTTGTAAACTCTCTTCTGAGACACAGCAGTCTTCATTTTCTTGATGCAAGCTTTTCAGTGGGGAAATAAAACAAAGCCAAAAAACAAAACAGAACAACCAACCCCAAACACACTATATTTCTTCATTTCAGTCTATTTCCCGGCAGTGGCTGCATCCAAAAAAGACGGAGTCGAGCCACCACAAGAAAGACTTTTGTACTGGAATTCCAAGGCAGGCACAAACCAAAGCCTACTGGAAATCTCATGGGAAAAAACGTTCTGTGAGGTTTCCACTCTCAAGAACCTCAGTCCATCATTTGAGTCAGCAGGTGATTCAAGACCATCCATCACTAATCATAGTTTTATTATTATTTTTAAAAGAGGTCCATCTCTACATCCTTAACTTACAGTTATGAAGAATTTGTTTCCCAAAATATCTTGTTCCAAATGTAACCATTTCTGAAAACACA
This sequence comes from Aethalodelphis obliquidens, assembly GCF_003676395.1. Lineage (NCBI taxonomy): Eukaryota > Metazoa > Chordata > Mammalia > Artiodactyla > Delphinidae > Aethalodelphis > Aethalodelphis obliquidens. The sequence goes on along the minus strand of NW_020837950.1, from coordinate 60,596,832 downwards.
GAATTCTCTGATCTTCTTAGGCTTTCTACAACCACAAAGTCTCTAAAAACACCACGACCTATCTTTGTCGCATCTCAAAGTTTGACGAGGCCTTTGTAATAAAGGGGAGAAATTCAGAATTCACACTTTAGTTTTATATACTTTTTTTAGTATATGGGAGCAGACAATTCTAGACACTGTAGACATTCCAGATAAAAATAGAAAGACCACCAGATTGTGTGGTGAAAGGGGGCAGAATGAATACTCCCTCGTGATGTGGGGATTCTGCCCTGGGTAGATTCACTGCCCACCCTGTGATTTTCTCTTTTAAGTCCTGATTTGACCTACATTCTCTTCCATTGCCACATTCATCTTTCCCCTTCTGCTTTTCTTTCCCTTTCAGAAATCTACAGAGTCAGGCAGTATTTCCCAATTATTTTTCATATCTGGTATCTCTGACCAAAGCACACAATCACCTTTTCAGGTTTTAAAGATGTTTAAATATTCTAGTAAACAGATAGGATTAAGCAAAATAATGAACTTTGAAGCAGTTTCATTGTGTGACATCTGGTAAAATCATGGGCTAATATTGTTCATACTTCTGTCATGCATATCATTGCCAATCTCAGTATCCCTCTCTCCCTTACTTGACCCAACCTGGAGATAAAGCACAGATAGCCACTTACTATCTATGCTTTCCCTGTGTCAGCTTCATTGATCTTTTCATTTCCTGCACAAGTGCTTTTATTCTTCAGGACCTTTGAACAGGCCATACCTTCTGCATTGAATAGTCACCCTGACTCTTCACCTGTTAAACCCTATCATTATGCAGACCCAGGACTCAGTATTTTCCTGACTCCACAGTCTAATCTAGATGGCTTTTGTTATTCCTTTTCATATTACCCAGTTCTTACCTTCAGAGGAAATAACAGAGGTAGCATTAATATGGTTTCTTTTCTTGGATTCTTTCTTGTCTCTCTTACATACTGGATTATAAGCTTTATCAGGCCAGGGACAATACCCATGTTTTTCAATGGCACACACCCAACATAACACCTGTGGGTTTCAGAATTTTTTTCCAGTTTGTTTGGTTTATAATATCCTTTGCTGCCACCTTCGTCCACTTTGATCTTGTCTTGGCCTTACCGATTCAAAACTTAAGTACTTTACTGCACATTCCTTCTCTTTATCTCTGCCATTCTCATCCTTCCTCTCCTTGAAATATGAAGCTCAGTCTAGACAATGTTTTTGGTGATGGTAATTCCACAATTTCTGTTTCATGGGCAGTGGCCAGGTCTGTATGGCTAATTCCACAATTTCTGTTGCATGGGCAGTGGCCAGGTCTGTATGGTTAATTCCAACCAGATCCTTTTGTTGTGGATGGTAATTCCCCAAACAAGCAGCAGAGTTTCATGCAGCATATCCATTCACTGATTCCCATCTGGAGATCTCTAAAGGAAGGGAAAACAAGAACCAGAGAGTTGGCATGTGCTGAAAGTTGCCTCCTGACACCAAGGGCATATGCCAGAACCTGTCCAGAAGTCAAGTGAGCACATAGTCATCATGTGATGGAAATACACTTTCTTCTTTGTGAGCACACTCCTTCTCAAAACAAACAAAAACAAACAAAAAAAACCCAAAAATCTCAGACCCCAGGTAAAAGAGGGATGATGCAAATTCAGGAATTAAAGGGCAAATTTCCAGTACTACAGATAACCCTAATTGGGTGGCGATAATGAGGTTGGATCTGTTTGGGGCCCAACATTCACTCTTCTCTGTAGGACCCATGTTGTTTCTGCTGTGACGGAATGTCTAGTATCTCTAGTTAACCCTATGTGGATATGTTTTACTTATGTACTTATTTTAAGTACAGTTTTAGGTCTCAGCTTTTATCGTATAATAATATATTTTCCTTAGTACATCCTGCAAATTGTAATTATCTGATTTATTTTTAACAAACATCAAAAAAATCTGTGAGGTGCTCTAACAGTATCTAAACAGAACCTCTGTGTCTGCATTCTTCCTATGTTATCTGAGATGCCTTTCATCGTGACAATGTGGATGGTAGGTGGACCATTTCTAGCTGTTTTCGTGAGAAGACATCACTTTTCAGTAGTATAATAAATGGACTCCTATCAAACAGAATGTAAACTATCATATTTCCATGACACAGAATTCAAAAGCAACACATATGTAGCAGCAATAACTTTGCAAAACTCAGTCACTTCATTAGCAATATGATATAGGTTACATAAATAATAATTTGTTCTGTGTAGTTTTAGAAGTGATTATAAAAAGCACTCAGGAAAAAACCCCAAACTCATTAATAACATTAGTATTTCTATCAGTGACTCAAGCTCTCCTTTAAATAACAGTACACTTGGCAGGAGATGGAAAGTGTTATTACTCCTTTGAATTAAATATTTGTTCATGATACTACCTGTTTTAGTGCAATTGTGCTACCAAATACATACACATGTATCCACTGTAAATACATATGGGCCCCTTCCTCACTTTCTTCAGGACCTTTTACAATTTACTTATCATTGAGAATTTCCTTATAAATGTTATTTAAAATATCACCCCACCCCCAATCTGGTATGCTCTGTGTCCTTTATATTACTTTGCATCTTGCATATCGCATAACACCAATTGACATGGTTATATGCATTCATTGTCTGTCTCCCTACTATTAGAATGTGAACTTCATGAGGTTGGGCCATTTATTTTGTTCTGTACAATACCCCCTGATGTAAAATAGTGCCTGAGATTTGAATAGACATTTCACTAAAGAAGATAAATGAATGGCCGTAAACACATGAACAGATGCTCAACATCATAAGTCATTAGGGAAATGCACTTCAAAATCACAAGGCACCACCTCACACTAAGTAGGATAGATGTAAGCACAATGACGAGCAAAAACAAGTGTTGGTGGGGATGTGGTAAAATTGGAAAGCTCATACGTTTCTGGTGGGGCTATAAAATGGTACAATGATTTTGGAAGAGTTTGATAGTTTCTTAAAAAGTTAAACATAAATGACCCAGCAATTCTACTCCTATAGGTATATACACAAGTGAAATAAAAATATATATCCGCATAAGGACATATATATTAATGCTCATAGCATCATTATTCATAAGAGTCCCAGACTGGAACCAACCCAAATGTCAATCAACTGGTGAGTATCTAAATGAGATGTGCTATATCCATAGAGTGGAATACTTTCCAGCAACAGAAAATAGTGTATTACAGATACATACTACCACATGTATGTATGTGGTAGAAAAAACACAACAAAAAACTATGCTTTTAAAGAAACCAGGTGTAAAAGGCCTTGTATGTACACTTCCATTTATATAAAATGTTCAGAAAAGACAGAAAGTTGAATAGAGGTTGCCTAGGGCTGGTGGTAGAAAAGGGAAATGACTGCAAATGGACAGAAGAGATGTTTCAGGGGATGAAAATGTTTGAGAACTGGATTGTGATGGTTTTTGCACAACTCTATAAATTCACTAGGAATTATTTAATTTTACACTTAAACATGTGAATTTTAAGGAATGTAAATTAGAATTCAATAAAGCTGATAAAAAATGGACTAATACAAAGTAGGGCCTCAATATTTGTTGAATTAAAGAATAATGAAATATGTTCCTTACTCAATAATGATCACCACCTCAGAAGAAAGAATACCATGAAGTGAATTTGACATATGAAATGTGTGGGGCTATATACATAATGTTATACAAACAAAAATGTACTTTATGTAATAATGTGTGTGTGTATATGTAGGTGTATATGTAGGTGTATATGGGTATGCATGGGGGGTGTAAGTACTCATTTTCACAATCTCAGGAAATTTCTTATAATGTAAGCGGCATTAGAACCTAAAATATACAAGTGATGTTTTAGATGTGGTTGTGAATTGGGAAGAAACAAGTCAAGATTCCATTATCACAGCGTATTGTAGAGAGAAGTGTTTTGCCCATGTGCTGTCTCAAGTACAGCCATTATGGTTTGAAAGATAAAAGTGTAATGAAGAGGGGCTTCTGTAGTCTTAGTGAAACAGTCAAATGACCAGAAGGCTGCTCAGATTTGATGGTCTGCTGAAGACACAAACACATAGGCTTCTGCAAAATCTCTACTCTATGTCACAGCGTCTGATGCACTTTTCCTCTTAAAGATAGCCAGGAGCATTCAGAGTAATTAATTGTGATAATAATGGAAAACATCATCTGTGTATAGCATTTTGAAGCTATTCATGCAGCAGAAAGGCAAAAAATTGCAAACTTTGAAATTATGATAGATGCTATTTATAAAGTGACCATCTAGGAAAGAAGTTGTGTACGAGCTTTAAAGTAGAGGCTAGGGTTTTAAAAGTTATTTTCAATAATGGAAGCTTGCCATGTAAATTAAGCTTTGGCATTAAATCCTTTCATTGAAAATGTTAAGTCTTGGTTTTTCTGTTTTCGAAATTGTTCCAGGTCTCATCATCTCCTCCATGAGGGGAAACAATTGGACTGGGTCACCATGTTCCAGCTTATGAGTATTAGACATTGCTTTTTTCCTGAGTACCTTAGAGTCAGCTAACAGTCACTGTTTTAAGCAGATTTGTGAAGGCAAGGAGCAGATTCGTGAGGAGAAAAAGTGCTCTGAGAACAAATGGTCAGTCTCCTATCCTTGGCTGCCTCTCTGGTGTGAGATCATAGCAATTGAAACAATTCTTCATCCTCTACTGTAATATACTATTAAAAATAAAAACAGTACTGAGAGAGAGAAAAACAAATGAACAAAAGTTTATTTCACTTATTTTTAGAAAGAAGCAGAATGGTTGAAAGAAAGAAAACCACTTTCATGTTATCTGAATATTTAGGCTTCATGAACTGACTGATATCCCTGGTCACACCCCCCTCCAATAAAACCTGCAGGACGATGTTGGTAATAATAAATTGGTCAAGGATATTAAAATGTTCTTCTCTTCGTATTCAGATCCAAAAGGCTATTTGCCAAAATGTATTAATTGGATATTTGCTTTCCAAATTATTTACGTATCTGCCAGAAGTGCTTTTGAAACTTTTGGCATGAGTTACTCTGGATAAAAAGAAATATGAGCTGTAAAATAAACTGGAAAATAGCAGCTAAGTGTGTTTCATTTCTTTATGAACAGCCAATACCTCTATTATTCAAAGTAATTTGAATCCTTTAAAAATGATATGTACAGAGTACAGAGGATAAAACAACCATGGGAAACCTAATCATAACAATATTCCTTATGTTCAAAATTTGCTACAAGAAGGGACCGTTTGTTATTCACATGGAAGGGAGTGTAGTTATAGCTGTATAAAATGGAGCTCATTATTAAGCGATTTAATTTTTTAGAAGTCACATGGCATGAAACTAAGGGAAAACATCAGAGAAACGTGCTAATATACGTGGATAAATGAGCTCGTATAAACAGAACATTTATTAAAGTACTTCTTAAAATTGCAGAGGCTTAGAGACAATTTTTACAGAAACATCTGTAAGGAAAATAGTTTTGGCTAGTATTCCAAATGGCAGTAGTTCTTGGTTTGTATCCACCTGTATTTCTCCCACCTCATTTTTATTCATTCTTAAACACTTAACAATACAAGGTATTCCTCACTTCAAGCTTATCTAAGTTATTTTTCACCTTCTGAGTTTAAAACTTTGGAGCAGCTTGACTTAAGTTTTCAGACTGCATTTCAATGCAATGTGAGTTCACGGCCACCACTCCATTTCAGGGAGTTCAAGCTTTTGTAATCCCTGGAATAGTCCCAAACTGCATAAAAGCCAATTTATGAACTATCGCTTTAGAAGAGCAACAGACATGGGTAGGAGGTAAAATGCCTAAGGAGATGATTTGCATTCCTAATTTGAGATAGAATTTTAGCTCATTTGATGGCTCCTAAATTTCAGTTTGAGGACAGATGTTGATCTATGATCATTTTTTTAACCACTATATGACAAATGTGGATAATAAAAATGTAGTGGTGTTTTAGGTAAATTATAAAGACTAATTCGAGTGACCGTTGTTTCTTAATATATACAAACACACACATACAAATATTTATGTATGTGTGTATACGTCTGTGTGTATATATATATATATATATATGTATGTGTGTACATATATGCACAGATACACATACATCCACAAGCACATCTCCGATGTGTTAAAAATTGTTAAAGTTCTTCTTTTTAGATGGAATAATGGTATATAGTATTTCCTTAACTTAATTGACTAAATGATTGGATCATTGATTGATTTTAACATCTTGATCTGAAAAAATTAAAGATAAGCAACCCTAAGATGGAAATTCCTTTATTAATGATCCAAGAAATTTCAAATTTCAGAAAGCAAAGTGTTAGAGTGAGCCGTAAGCAACATTGAAAAATAGAAGTTGGTACCTTCCTTGTGGTACCCGCATTTATAACCCTTCAGGTGCCTGCTATTCTCATGCTTTCTCCACAGACCTTCATGCCAATCTTTAATTTCAAATCTGATGGATTTCAAAGGGGGCAGCTTTTAATCACTCATGCTGTAATATAAATGAGTCACTGTTCATCTTCTCTCAGGTTTCCTTCAAGTTAAGAATTAAAAGTGAATTCAAATATCTTTCATCTATCAAGAGGCCTCTAGACATAAACTGTGTTACTTGTAAGCAGTACATCAATATTTATCACTGCCTAGAACCTCTGGCCATATGCCTTTATAGGACGGTGATTTCTCTCCAGAAGAGCCAGGGGAAGGAAAAATGTGGCCCAGGCTATTCTTCCCTCTAATATTCAATCCATTGATTCATTATAGACTATTCTTCTCTCTAATATGCAATCTCTTTATTCATCCAAATAATTTGCATTTGGCTCTACAGCTGCATGGGACATAAATCAAGGGTTTTGTGTAATGAAAGCGAATAGTTACATAGGAAGATAATTCCTTTTTAATGTGCTTCATATGAAAGTCCCCACAGCTCTAGGTTCTTAACCTTGCTTCCTTGGCCTCAGGTATTCCTCACTCGAAAATGACTTTCTACCATTTTAATTTCCCCCACCTTCTGGAACATCTTTCCTCCTACTCACATGGATGGGGGTCTCTGAAGGATTCCTACTCTTTTCAGTGTCACATTTTGCCAATTTTGGTTAGATCAGTCTAGAATAACAGTCAGTTGCAGCCTGCCAGGAATGAGGAGATATTAGAAACTGTAACTTAATTCTACATGGGAGAGAATGACAAATGTTTTCTTTAACTGTGTCCGACTTTCTGAAATTTCAATTATGATGATATATCAAATGGTTTGTGGCTGTAACAGAGCCATTAGGTTTTAGAATTGCTGCATCTTAACTGTGAGAAAAGAGTGTTTGTCTTTACCTAGGACCAAGTGGAATTCTTAGAAAAATGTTATCTTCTCAGTACAATATGGTAGCAGAAGAAAAGTAATGTGAGGATTTATGATTCTTGGCTACAAGCAATAGTCAGAGTGCATGAAGGACATGTCCATTTTTAGTAAAGTTGAAATGAAATTTCTTTATAGAATGATAACTTGACAGTTCAGAACTCTCCCTGTACAGGACTCTATTCTTTTCCTCATCCTTCCCAAGGAATTTGGAAAAAAAAGTTTCGACTCAGAACTTTTGATGTACAGGGTGGCACATTTTTCATTAACTTTGTTTTCTACATATTGATGGGCATTGAAATCCCTGGAAAATGATGTATGGAACTCTCTTTGAAAGAGTTATAAAGTACTTACTTTGCCAACAGATGGCAAGTGTGGCAGGCGTAGGGAAAGAAAACGAGATTATCTCTGTGGCCTTTCCCACAGAGGACAGTGTGCTGTCGCCCCTTTACCTGAATTTGCCAAATTGTGGCTCTTGATGTCTTGCCCAAGAATTCACCTACACAGCCTAAAATAAGGCAGGCAGGAATAAACAACTAAATTTTTATTTAAAATTATAAAAATGATTGGAGTGTAGAATTTCTCGATCTGAATTTTATGGAATTCAGACTGCCTGTGTATGAGATTTCCTGATAAATGCCTTCCTCACAATTTTTCTCTGTAGGAGGTTTTTATCTTCTGCTAGATTCTCAATGGCAATTCAAGACCCTCAAAGTTCTAACATGCATTAGTGATATGTATTACAATTTACTGATAGGAAATTAAGTGGGTAATTACAAGACGGGCATTTTACCTCATTCTATGTAGCATGTTATTTCACTGGTAACCGTCCTAGTTTCGGATTCATAAATGCAGAACCTGAAGAAAGGACTTGGGTGCTGGTGTATTGTTTGAAAGGTGGTCAGAGGCAGTAGGTGAGAGAATTGGGGGAGTGAGACGAGAAAGGAGGAAAAGCCAATGAGTGGTCTGTTTTCATGGTTTCTCTATATGCAACACGCGAGTGCTAGACTTTATAGGAACTTCTGAGAAATGTACAAAATGTTTTTCTGTATTATCCATCCTAAGTATGGAGACTGGAGGATTTGTCTACTGGCTTCCATCATTCCTCATAAATTGAAAATCGTCCTCAGGGCACTAACTCTACCTCCCACGCTGCCTCTTTTTGGGTTGCAGCCACTGGAAGGATGAGACAGCTTGAATCTTCAGAGAAAGCCCTCTGAAGCAGGGAACCACAGAGCATGCTGGAGATGAGGTGCCCTGGCATATTCAGAATCACCCAGCTACAGCTGTGGCTGAAGTCAGAGGGGGTCCAGAGAGCATATGACATGGGGCACAAAAAGCATGTGTCTCAATGACCCAATGGATTTACGAGAATATTAAAATTAAAACTAAAAAATCAAAATACTAGAGATTATTTATTAGAAAAGTCTGTGATGTCGATACATGCATGTCAAACAAAGCCTCTCCACTTATAAAATTTACATTTAAAATTGGAAGCACTTTTCATGTGAAATGACAGTGTGCTTTTAGAGCTAGATACCAAGAAGCTTTAGGTACTAAGACTGTGGGCAATTCTGCTGTAAGGTATAGGTAAAGATCTTTGTTAACAATGAAATGGAAAAATTAGAATGAAATATTTTGTTTGACATATGTCCAGATTTTTTCCCTTTCAAATGTTCTACAAAGACTTAGGTGGAATTTTATTCTGTCCAAATTCAGTTTGCTTATTCTTTCATCCCAAATGGAATGATGTAAGAAAAACATAAGGCAGTGTTGATTCTAGGCAGGCTCTTGGTTTAATATCGGTGAACTGGAGTGCTGTGACTGCTGACTGTGTCTGTGATGAATGGGTGAGAACAGTATACTGTAGTAATACTACGTGGCGGTTGTCCACATAGCACATAGGCATAAGCACATTGTTCTTCAGGCCTTTCCTCTGGCAGATGAAACAGGGGTACATCCAGCGTTGGAAATGTGTTTTTCAGTATCTGTGCCTACTCTTAACAGGAAGAAAGTCAAATTTTGTTTACCCGTCTTGTCTGTAAGCAACACCAATGCAGCTGCAAGTCTTGAATTTGTTTACTCTGCAGTTTGAGAGGAAGAGAGTGTCTAGACAAAAGAATGGTTTGTTAGCTTCTTGCCATTGTCAGTCAAATGCAGCATGTTCTTTGTGCCACGGAGCTGCTGTTAGGTATATGCTCTTCAGATTATACGGAGGATGTTAAAGTTATAGATAAACCCGTTCACTCAATGAGAAAAATACTAGACATTCTGTCCTGAAACAAGAAAGCAAAGAACAAGAACAGTTATAGCTTTAAACATCCGAGAATGAGGATCAAATTCTATTTTTTCCTTTCTTTTGCTGGCATGGACACAAATGTGTAGATAAGTCCAAGAAAAATACAAAACATCCAAATATTATGAACATAAGTCATGCTAGTCTCAAAATCCTTACAAGATACATCATACATAAAAGTTGGCTCCCCTGTCCTTGAAATGAAAAATAAAATGTTAAACAGCTTTGCATATTCTATGAAAAAGATGTTGACTATTATTTAAACAAAAATAATTTGGCCATTTTGTTATTTTAGAGTAGAATTGGGAGGTTTTCTGCAGCTTACTTTCCTGTTTCTGATGGCTCAGTTTCTTTTTTTCTCATAGATTTAGAATTATAGTGTTACATTCAGATAGTGCTCTTAATAGCATTGTGCAAACAAAACTGCTTTATAAATTCTGGACAATTCTCCTCAAAAATAGCTTTGTTTTGTATAACATTTACCATAGCAAATTCTGAAAATTGTCTGTTTTTATATTTTATCCATTTATAAGTTTCTCCATATGACACTGAATACATAGGCAATATAATATTTTCTTCCACTGTTCATGTTGTATCTCTGAACCAGTTTTCTTAAATAGTAGGAAAATGTTTCTGTAAATCATCTGAAAGAAAACTAATGCTGTTTAAATATATGGTAAGAAATTCACATCCAAGAATCACTTTGGAAAAGGGGTGTTGACCAGGGTGGTATGATCAGCAGAAATTAATGTATAATAGAATGGTAAATATGCAATTCCTCTCAATATTAATATGACTGAAAAGATATGTGAAAGGGAGAGGGGGTTAGAGTGTCTCCCCAGGGGAAGCTGCTTGTGCCAGAGATGGTGAGACAAACTGCTGTAAAGTCTGTACCTAGAAATCTTTGGGGCACCACCTCCAAAATATATGCTGAATTTATCCACTTCCCTTCATTTTGACTTGCCTTCTCTAGAGTTCAAGCTACTCTGATCACTTCCACGAACTATTAAAATTGTCTCACAGCTCTGTTCACGCAACCGTGCAGTTCTAGCAGCCAAAGTGTGCGTTTAAAACTTGTGTTACTTGGACTCCCCTGGTAGCGCAGTGGTTAAGAATCCTCCTGTCAATGCAGGGGACACGGGTTTGAGCCCCGGTCCGGAAAGATCCCACAAGCCGCAGAGCAACTGAGCCCGTGCGCCACAACTACTGAAGCCCACAAGGCAACTGGTTCTTTTGATCCTTGTTTTAGCTAGCTCTATCCTATGTCTTGAATCAATTTTAGGCCAGGTTTCTTTCTTTCTTTTTTTTTTGTCATTTAAATGATATAATGTCATTTATAATCACACAAATTGTTAAATTTGATTATTAAAATGGCTGGCCAAATCTCAAAACATTGTTTAAAATTCAAGCCTCTTTTCTCTCTCAGCCTGGATTTGCGTCATGTTACGAGTATCAGCACGGGACACAGTGGTAACTTCTCCATCTCACCTCTGTGGCTCTCCTTCCTCTCGTCTCCTGTCCCATCCCCACCCAGACTGCCTTTGGATCCTCCCAGATTTGGATCAAGGAAAGAAAGGAAAGCAATAAGTGGGAGAGGCCTGACTTCACTGACAACACTGAGACCTGGTCTCAGTGCTCTCAGCGCAGGATTTAGATCTCACACTCTTTAGCAGAGCACATTCCAGTTTCCTCAGAAATGTACTCACTGAAAAATTCTAACTGCAATTCCTCTGACCTGAGTGATTTATTTCTCCTTTCACTAGTTACCTAAGAACAAAAACCTTAAAATCTAGGCAAACTGTGGCTCAGGCCACAGGGACTGTACCTTTTTGTTAGGGTCTTATCACACTTCCAGTTTAATAATTTTTAGACAACTTCAGGCTGGTTTATTGTCCCAGCTTGAAGAAATAATGACACGTTGCACCCAACATCTGTAGAAGGACAGTACAACTTTTGTCAACTTAGAAGCTTTAGGCTGTTAACAACGATTTTTCAACTTCAGATTTCTCTGTCACTGTATCCCCCAGACAGCAAGGGATCTTGGTCAATCTTTCTGTTTATTACCCTTATAACCCCTCTCATCTGACTTTAATTCAAGGAGAAATGTCTCTCCACAGAGTGGAACAGAATACAGGGGACATGCCCTCTCTTCTGGTCTTTTCAACATCAATCCATTTTTCCCTTAGAAGGGTGTCTGCTTATGAGAAGTACAATAGTTTTCAATTATATCCTTTCAATTCCCAAATAAGTGGGCTAGCACCTAACTTTGTAATGAGGACACACTCGGCACATATTATGTTGTTATTGACTTTCAAGGCTTCAGTCAAACTATATGGCATTTTACTATCCTGGTAAACATAGAAGTCATACACTTCTCTGCTTAAAATTCCATTAAGAGAAATCAATTAAGATTAGTTTTGCTTGTGAGTAAGAAAGGCTCAAAATATCAGTAGCCTAAATAAGAGAGAATTTTGTTTTTATCTCATATAACAGTAGAATGGTAGGGAAATCCAAGCTGATATCATGACTCTGCTCTCACAGATCCTCAGGACCCTAGTTTATTATATATTCATATAAAATGGATATAATAATAAGTTCACTGCAGGCCAATGATGACTTTTCTACCTCTAGTCATTATATCCACCGTTCAGCCAGAAGGAAAGAAAGAGAAACTGAAGAAAAAAGGAAGAGACACATAACAACTGATTTTTAAGGAAGTTTACTTAAGCTACCAGTTCTTGCATCTGCTTATATCCCATTGGTTCAAACTTTCTGGCTGTATTTAGCTGCAAGAGAGGCTGGTAAATGTATCTACCCTCCCCCCCCCCACTTTGAGTGGTTATGTATTCAATCACTATGGAAGTATAAAGTACATGGATAGGTGATAATTATGGGTCTCCTCCCAACTTCCTATAGAATTTACAATAAAATCTAAATTCCATCATGAGGCTTACAACATAATAGAATATCTGGCACCTGCCTACCTTGTAAGCTTCATGAGATTCTTCCCCCTCTCACTGTGCTTCAGCCATAGACAACTACTTTGTGTTTTATGAACATTCCAGGCTCATTTCTAACTCTCACTTTGGCACTTGTGCTTCTTTCAACCTAGTACTTTCTTTCCTCAAATCTTCTCATTGATAGCTCTATCCAATACATCCTCAATAATGCTTTCTGCAATTAATTTATCTAAGTCAGGAAGTGTCTCTCAGGAAGTCTCCCATTCCCATCATCACTCTTTAATATAATTGATTGTCAGCAGAGATGGTATGCCACTGTCTGAAATTATTTGTTTGCTTATTTATTGTCTCCCCACAATAGTACTATAACTGCAGAGGGTGCTGTCTATCTTCTTTACATTTAATCTTCAGTCTGTACAACTCTGCCAAGCACGTGGTAGCTACTTGATATTGACTGAATAAATGCATGAATATATTAATAGCTTTTCATATATAAAGCAGCTGCAAATGTAGGTGGTTGTATCGGAATGCTTTTAAAAAGTTTTTCATGGTGGTGGTTGTAGTTGTTGTTTGTATTCACCCATTTCCCCCCAGGAAGCCTTTCCTTACCAGGTTATTTTTTAACTAAGGCAATCCTAATATTTATTAAAATGACTCTTAAAAATAATATAGTTTTCAAGGAATAAAAACTACTGTACTTTACTTTCCTTAAGAAAATTGGGCTATATCACCCAGGGAACTTTCAATGATTCTAATTTCCTACTTTTTTTTTTTTTTAACAGTATATGAACCTCAGAGTTCATATCTCCATTTAGATAAACCACAGAGAATTAAAACGTCCTAGTTTTTTCCATATTAAATTAAGTTGTATTATTTCAAATATAGGTTTAATTTTATCCTTTTACTTCACAATAGGTAAATATAGCTCACAGATAGAGACACTTAATGGTTTAAGTCATGATGTCTTATTATTCTTAAAAATAGAATTTCTTTCCCCTAAAAACTCCTAAAATTATGGAGATTGCCTGGATATATTCCTTAACAATCCTAAGGGTATTGCTTGTCTTCCTTTTCAGAAGTCCTTCACATACTCTTAGAACAAGTGTTAGTTATAATCTTTCATTGCCGTATTTTGAGGTTTGGGCAAGAAGCAATGCATATTTCCAATGCATATCATTTTCTTACTTTGCTGTGTGATAGTTTTTTAAACAATGCTGCTATTTTTTTTTTTAACAATTGAGTTGTGCAAGACAGCCTTACATATGCCACTACTGACTCTTGGGGTCTTTTAGTCTCCTGAACTGCATGTGCACACTTATTTGCTGAGTAACATTTCTCTAGCCTTTTTTTTAAAAATGTATTTCTACAATGGGCAGCATTAACTTACAGTTTCTACAGTTAGGTATTAGGTATTTCATATACATGTTTTATAGACTTTATATTTTGAGAAATAATTTCTAAATAATTTAAGTCATCTGATCATCTCAATGTATGTACATTTTTATATGAATCTAAAATCAATATATAATGTATACATGCAGCACCTCTTCAAAGCACTAATGATAAAACCTAATTTGCTTTGCTTAATTCGCATATTCTACCATTTGAGCTTTTCTTTTACTTTCCAAGTTTACTTAAAACTTTCTGGACAGAATTTATGCTTTTATTTTTCTTCACCTCTAGTAATTACCTCCTGTGTATTCTCTTGCCTTATCTTTGTTCTGTGTTTCTCTACTTAGAACTAATCTGTATGTGAACAGTTTCTTATTCTCTCTAGTAGGATGTAGCCTCTTCTTCTGTACTGCCTTAGCCTTTTGTACTTTCTTTTAACCTGTTTTTTTTAACCTCAAATTATGCATTTGTGAAAGTAAGTTTATATGTGTATAAATAATTTGTTGGGCATTATCTTAAGATACTGATCATTTTCTAGTAATGTGTCTTGATAACCCTATTAGACTGTAAATATTTGGTGTGCCAAAACCTTGTCATATTTACTTTTTATCTGGTAAAAGACCAAGTAACTTTATTTGCCTTCCATAAAATTTTGGTTGCACTCGTCTGAATATGCATGAAGCCTGTTTTCCTTGAAGTTCTTCATTGCCTGAAAAAGTATTATGCAAATCATCATTTCCATAGGACTGCCCTAGTTAAATCAGTTTCTCCCTGTCTTCCCCCTCCTTTCTATTACATTACCCTAGTTTGTATTCATCAGAGCAGGTAACTGTATCTACATTTTGAAAAGTGAATATAGTATGAATATATGTGAATAAGGTAAATAATAAAATACTTCATACTTTTAAGCATAGTATTTTTTGCCTGTTTCATAACTGAAGATACCAAGAAGCTTAGTCAAGTGAAGGAAAAATATAAGGTAGTGAGTGTGGGTCCTTCTGCTTGTAGGAAATAGGGAAACCACTGTAGGTCTATCTTTTAGGAAGAATATGGTATCAGAAGGGTTGCGATCTAAAGAACACAACTGCTATTAGGAGTCTATCCACTAATATTAAAAATGTTCCAACACCAGTGTAGAGACAGGGCATAAAATTGCATAAAAATATAATATTTCAAAATCCACAGAGAGGGAGTTGATTGGTATCAGAGAAGTTTGTCAGCAGGTAGCAGTAACTGTCAGATAGGACTACCAGATGCTTAGCAACCATGACATTCAACATGGAATCCAGACATTAACTCAATTACAGTGAATTAAGGAATAATTCATTGTAATTAATAATTGTGATTAATAATTACAATAAGGAAACTGTTACCCTTCCTAACAGGAAAAGCAAAAGTTATTGCTAATTCTTAGCAAAAGTTAAGTATTAAGGTTGCAGGAACAAGTTAAACATTAATTTATCAGACTAGATTAGCAGGATAATAGTGGAAAAGTAGCAACGTACTAGTTACAGAGATCTCAAAATCAGTCTAGAACACCTAACGGATCACCTGCCTGAGATTAAAATAGAGTCTGTTGACCTAGAAAATGAGGTTAGAGCTGAAGGGGAAAAAAAGGCTATATATTTTGAAAACTGGCAAAGGATGACATAATTTAAAATATATTTATTAAAATCTGTGATTGCACATTGAATTATGAAATAATGCAAATATATTTTGTAAGTACATAACGAAACAAATTAGTATGCTATCTACGTAAACTTAAAACATTGTACTATCTCCTTATTGACTTTTCCCATATCCGAGGAGCCCTACTTGACCTTAAACTGAGTATATTTAACAATTTAAACAGTTTTAACAAAAATATTATACCATAAGAGCAAATGAAAAATCTGTAAGAGGTATGATTAATTAAAAATAACTGTGGAAATAAATAAAAATAAAATAAAAATACCACAGTCTCATGAAATTTTTGCTGTATTCATTTGCTTTCTCAACATCATAACTCTGTGCCCTACTGTTTGCTCTGTTAAGGGGATTAGCATGTGCTTAGAGGGATACTAGAGTTTCCCCATTATTTAATCAGAAAGATTAAAAGTGAGTAATTTCCAAACTCTGTGGTTCAAAGTTATTTAAGTATGGTGACTCTGCCTCCCCTAATATCTTCTCCAGAATCACCAGAACCCCACTTTTGGCAAGATGTTAATGGAGCAAAGATGCCTCAATGCATGCAAATTTTAATCACTCTGTGTTCAAGGAAAAATGAATAACAGACAAAGAAACAAATCCTAACCACAAATTTTCTACTCAACATTTTTTTAAACATTAGCCAGATTTTTTCCAATAATTGATATTTAGGGTTATTGTTTTTAACTATAGCATAAAAAGTCATATGTTGGTAAATATATTTAAATATTTAGGTTTTTTAAGTTTGGCTGTATTTAGCTGCAAGATTATGCTTATAAAGTTTTTTCTGCCAAGTCTCTCTCCCTCTTTTTTCTCACACTCACTCACTCTTTCCAAAACATGCATTCTTTCTTCTCTCTTCTTATCATATATAGTTAAAAATCTCAATTACTTATATACATGTATATTTAGAAATAAAAAATTTAAATTTAAAATAGTATATTTTATGCCATGCATATTATTGATACTTAATGTTTTTTAAGTATAAATCTAGTGTCTATACACAATTATTTTGCAAAATGTTTTACAAAGTTAAAAGTTCTAAAGGTGAATAATAATTTCTAATTCTGAAGATATGACTCAATGTCATGAAAATATGTGGGGAGATAGGTAGCCTCTTTTGAAATAGAAAGCTTAGAAATCAATTTTATTAGTCTCTCACTTTCTATTAAATTTAACCTGGAGATATTTTTCAGCTCTAGTCAGGAAACTCAACTTTCAACATTTAGCAAAGGTCTTCCTTTGAAGATGTAAATAAATTATTTCCAATTGGAATGAGGCTCATCTTTTCTATGGTAGAGGCACCTGTCTATGGTAACAAGAGGTAACAAGACTAAGCCCACCACTTCATTGTTCACATGCCACATGGCAGATGGCAGATGACAATGACCTTTAGTCATTTTGTCCAGTGAGAGATTAAAGTTAGCTCATAAATTGCCAATCTGTTGAGCCATCTGGTCTTTCATGGTGGATTTTTTTAAAGTAATTCACAAAGCTTAGGAAAATAATTTATTGACCACCTATGTACTGTATATTAAAGACTCTTTAATTTTGGGATGTACAGTGGGAGGATAGTCTATAAATGCTCCATGTGAAATGTGTGCAGTATATCTTGCACATACATATTTTTAGACTATTTAAATTCCTTTTACTTTAGATGTTTTGACATCTCATGTGTTTTCTGTTACGGGGATGAGGTGTGGTAGGTATAAATATGCTCAATGTGAACTCAAAAACTTTTACTTAGAATTATCCATAAATTTCCTTAAAATAATTTTTTGCTAGACTGAGAAGTTGGTAATTCACATTTTTCTAAAACTTAGGTGTTTTGTCATTATTGTTCTTTTTTAAAAGAAGAATTGGAATAATTTACATCAAATTTAAGACCCAATGTTTGACTTTGTAACATGACAAAAAAATTTCATTAAGACCTCAATCTGACTTTGATTTCAATCAGGTAATTTCCAGCTTTCCATATTCTAAATATGAGGGGCTCAGAGAAAGGTGTATCATCTATATAGTCGTGGTGATTGTGAAAGCTTGGGGCATTCTATGGTGCAAACACCCAAAAGCGGTGTTCACTTTTGTAGGTTTCAGAGATTATTTCAATTAACCTCTTTACAGTGAAAACTAATGTGTATGTCAATCATCCTTAAAATAAATATGATTTAAGACATGTAATACTATAATCCTTGATAATTCCTAAAACTAATATAATAAGCAATTTTCTTCTGAAAGTAAAAGTGAACGTAATTATTATACAAAGGGATAGCCAACTCTTTTTCAAGCCAACTGGCTCCTTGGCAAGAAGGTGATAGGAATTACTTATTTGTTGCTTTAAATGTATCATTACTACTAATATCGTTTTATAAAATAGGAATCATCCTAGGAACAATCCACAGTTTTTCTTTCTTTCCCCTCCTTTTTTTTCTCATTTTTATCTCAATTCTATGACTGCTAAATTGGTGATGGTCTCTGGCTTTTGGGAGCTTGCCAAATGAGAGAAGTGTAAGCATGGTACTTGACCTCTCTATTTCCTGGCAGTCCTTCTGGAGACCACTATTCACTGTGATTATAGACGTCTAAGAAGGTTCCATCCATCTGTCTCCTGGTTGCAGGGTAGATGTTGCATTTACCATTGCTAAAGAGGGAAGACGGTAGGAAACGCTTAATGATAAGTGTGCAACATCTTAGGATAGAGGGTTAAGTAAAAGTATAAAATGTGCTTTGACCAAAAATGGGCATGTTTGGAAATGCTTTAAGACTTTTTTCTAATAGTTATTTTTCCCCTCACCCTGTGTGTAAGGCAGCAGGGTATCCTGAACTTCAGTCAGGCTACTGCTTCTTCACATGTTTCACACACATACCTACCACATTAGCTATCATTTATTTACTATCTTCCTTTTAGTTGACTTGTTTGAGGCCTAAAGATTTTAATGTACACTTTATTAGAACATAGAAGACTAATAGCACTCTCCACTAATACGGCAAAAAATAAATATCATGAAAAGGATAGAAATAGAAACGTTTATATAGATATTGTTGTTTACCAGAAGCTCTAGCCTGAGGCATTCTGTTTCTTTACAGGAAAAAGGAATTGCCTGACCCCCCTTTTTCTTATTTTATAAACATGGAAAACCTTACTTTATAAGGAAGCAGTGAGGGCTGAACAAAGATGTGTGTAAAAGTTGTCCTGTGACTATAATATACATTTTCTGCAGCAATCAATAGTTATCATAATTGTTGAAGGAAGAACATCAAATGAAAATATGAAGCTACTAGTCAAGGCATGCTGACCTAGCGTACTGCCCAGGAAGTCTCTTTGTATTCTTGATTTTTTAAAATATAAATTCTATTATGATATGTTTGTGGTTCTTTGACATATATTTTCTTCTACTTAGATTAGTTTTTCTTTGCTTCTTTGATTACTTTTAGATCCAAGTAAAATATTTTATTAATTGACATCAGTATTAATAAAACAAAATAAATTTTTAATAAAGTTGTATTTTCCCAAGAGAACCTCAATGATATCTGCCATCCCACTTGATCTTCTTACAGTGTTAGGGTGACACTCAGACCTAGGCAGGCTTTTGTGACTATTTCCACCACTGGAGTACAGTGGGAAAGATGCTAGGTGTCTTCTCAGGGCAGGTCATAAAAGGCCACACAGCTGCCACGTTGTTTACCAGCATACTCGCACTGGAGCCCTTAGTTGCCACGTGAGGAGTCTGATGGCCCAGTGGGCTACAATGTGAAAAAGTCCAAACCAGCCCCCACAGAGAGACTGCATGGAGAAGCCCTGAGACGAGAGGAAGGGAAAGAGGGGCCTGCACAGACTCCAGGTCCTCCACATCCCCCTCCACTGTCCCAACTTCAGACCCCATCTGGATGCTACCATGTGAGAGACCCTGAGCCAGAGAACTCAGCCAAGCTCTTCTTGCAGAAACCATGAGCAAAACCAAAATGATTTTCATTGTTTTAAGTCTCTAAATTTTGGAGTCATGTGTTTGCTGTATGACCATAACTAACCAGAACAACATCCAACATGATACAATTCTTGATATGTTTATGCATTCAGCCATATACTACAAATATTTTTTCTTTCCTTCCTCTTTCTGAAATGGTAGTAGGCTACTTTTCTGTGTGGAAACCATTATTTCCCCAAATGTTACCTTCTAGTAATCCCAGGACCTGGTCAATTTTTCTGCATTTTTTTCTGGCAATTTCTTTTGGATATATGTTTTATTTTTCTTTCACTGATAAAATCCATGGGAAGTCCAAGTAATTTTAAGTGGACAATTTAAAATAATTCTAAATTACATATTGTCTATTTTTTAAGTTGGGATGGATTTTTTTTTGATTAAAGGTTCACATTAAGAAAAATAAATCAAAAAATGCTGACATTAAAAGAAGCCCATAAGGAAAATGCATACAATCTTGAAGAAAAACTTTTCTAATCTCTAATTAGAGGATATTTGAATTATTCTAATTTCCCTTTTCTTTTGCATTAGCCCAGAGAAGAAGAAGAAGAAGAAAAAAAAAAACAAACTAGCAACAATAAATCCTATGCTTTTTAAAGGAAAAATTATTTTAGGGAAAAAAATTAGTTAGAAAAATAATTTGGAGTATTTATAAACAGCTAAGAAGCTCCCACCATAATACTACAGAAGGTCCAATATTAAAAGAAATAAGAAGAATGGCTGAGGGAATATTTTTTTCTGCCATCACATTGGGAAAAAACAATGGTTAAATTATATTTGAAAAGTATCTGGGACTACTAACAAAAGTTTAACATTTCTTAAGGTATAGTTTCTCTCCAGTCAACCTCTCGCTCTAAACCACTACCCAAAGGTTCTCTCTTTTTCTTGTTCATAATAAGTAGAAACATTATCGCATAAGCACCTGGTCCTTTTTACTCTGAAAATTTTCAACTAAAACATCAACTTAAGAAGCAATATTTTTGGAAGTAAGTTTTATACACTTCTATTTTTAGCTGATAATAATAAACAACATAGCATTTTGTTTACTGACTTATTTTTAGTTTGTTTTGAAAGACAGACTCAAAATTATCTACAAAGAGTCTGAAGATTCATTGTATGAGAGTAACTGCCAAATGAAATATGATTTCATTTTGACCTTCTATCAAAGCAGTAATCATTCTACTTTTATCGTTTTTGTTCGTTTGTTGTAAATTCTTCAAGTGATGTTTGCTGCAGCTTATCACCCAGATTAACTTTAGCATAAAGTCCTTCTGATCTTGTGAGTTGTATTATGCTTCACCATTTCAGCAGCATGTGCAGCTCACTCTTGCCCCACAGATCTCTGAGAATTTTGCCCTTAAAAACACCTTTAGATTGGGGACCTTCCTTCTTTCGTTAAAAATCTCCCATTACATGTAACTTATTTGCTTGTATGTTTCTATAGAATACAGACACACACACACACACACACACACACACACACACACACACACACACACACACACACATATATATGAGAAAGAGAGAGGGAGAATGAGAGGGAGTAGATTGGTTTCCCTGTTTCTAATCAGTCATAAATGTGTCCATCCAATCATTAGAACGTAAAGATCAAGACATACATATTTTCTAAATATGATTTGTTTCAGATAGTTATAGTAATATTCAGTAAAGACTGCAATAACAGATCTTATCACATGAAAGTAAATACATAACAATGTCAGTGAATGTTAATGAAAAAGAGTGCTTTTCCTAATAGGGCGATATATGCTAAACCCATTACTTTTCTGAGCTGTGGGGTTGAACACGCCACACACAATCACACCCCTATGGCACTGATCTTTGCCATTCTTATATGTCTCCATGTTTTGTTTATTCTTTTCTCAGAAAAGAAAACCATTTCCAATTCTGACAAGAAGATGGTTAAAATACTCGCCATATATTTCCTTACCTTGAAACACCACTGCATACATTGGTGACTCAGCAAGGTGCACAAAAATATCTTCCAAAAACAGTTACTAGAATGGAAGTACTGTATGCATGTCTGGACAAACTCTGAGGGTCCACTTAAGAAACTAAATTTCCTAACCAAATTTAATATGGGGAACCTCATGGCTATGTCCACTATTTGTTTTTATTTCCCCCTCCCCTCAAACTCATCTCAAATTCTCAGGAAAGCTATTTATAAGAGTTCCGTATAATTACATTGCCATGAAACTTTTAAAAAATGACTATTCATAAATTTCCCCAAATAATTCCTTCTGAGTTAAAAGTTTTGAAAATTCAGAATGAGTCTGTGTCATGGTATGGAAATTTTGTCTAATGTTCTAGAACTTTCATTGTTTAAGTGTCCACAATTACATATAAAAGTAACCTTTTGTTGAAGACAGGTTTAAAATAATCATTATAGCTTTTATAATGCTCACAAAAATATAGAATTTAATTGCTAAGCATAGTATTAATAAGTGCTAATAAAATGCTCTGTGCAGAGCACAAAGGTTTATTTCACTAGAAAATATTTTGCAATAATTTGCCTTTTACATTATGCCATGGTGGTACAGGGCATTGCCTGCTCTCAGAATTCAAATAAAACACATAATTTCAACTTAACCTAAATTTGAGCCATATAAACATTTAATTAAGAATGAATGAAGTATTGTATTTGAACAAAATATAAATAGAAAGCATCTGTTGGGCAATTTCTGAAAGACAAGCTATATTACATTCTGTTATAGCCATTTTTAAAAGAAATGTATAACAATTTTAAATGGCAAACTTTTTTCTTATAAATGCTGCCAACTAGTTTTATAGATAGTGTTATTCTAGAATGCTACCTACATCTTGCCAAAGTACATATCAAATAATTTTTTTTTCCCCTGTACATTGACTCCACCCACGCTGCAAAATTTGACTTTTGTTAGGAAGTTGGAGTTCATAAGATTTGACGTTACCTGCTCTGAGTGAGCACCAGACTGAAGCAATTTCACTTCATACAATGATCATCTCTTACTTAGATTTTTAAAGTCATTTTTGGTAATTTACTCAAAAAGAGATCTGTTTTCACTTTTAAATACTATCCTTAAAAATGATGAAAATGTAGCTACAGATAAATGGAAAAGATTTTTTGGTGAATTGCTATTACTGAAATTTTTAGAGGATATTGTTAAAAGTCCCTAACAATTTAATTTAAAAAATCTTTAATGGCTAGTTTACACTGGAGTCTTTGCTTGTTCTTTTCTATGTGAAATCTGGAGACTAAAGTTCAATTTCTTTTTATTTTTAAACTCACCTTGAGGTGAAATTTACCAATTTAAGTGTATGATTCAAAGAATTTTGAGAAAGTTAAAAAGTTATATAACCACCTCCACAGTCAAGATATAGAACATTTTTATCATTCCAAAAAGTTCTACCATACTTCCCTGTAGTCAGTCCATTCCCCGAATCATAGCCTATGACAACCACTGAACTGATTTCTTCCTATAGCCTTGCATTTTCCAGAATTTCACATAAATGGAATCACATAGTACATAAGCTTTTATGTCTGGCTTCTTTCCCTGAACAAAATACTTTTGAGATTCATCAGGATTGTCACATGTATTCACCATTCACCTCTTTCAATTGCTAAGTAGTATCTTACTGTATTGATATACCACTATTGGTTTATTAATCCACTGGTTGATTGCTTCCAATTTTTGGCTAGTTTAAATAATGTTGCTTTGAATATTGGAATACAAATCTTATTGTGGACACGTGTGTTGGTCAGGGTTCTCCAGAGAAATAAAACCAAATTGTACTGATACAGTTTGGCCTGTGGTTAGCTTTTTAGTCTCTGTTAAGGCCCAGTAGCAGACCAAGAACTCTTTCTTGAAAGGAGAACAGTTATCAGCAGAGGATGACAGGGTTTTGTTTCAAAATCCTAAGGGCCTGAACTCTGATTAACCTACCTAAAGGGGCCTGCCAAAGGCTCCGGACAGCAGCCCTATCTGCCAGTTACCCTTCAAGCACCATTGGATCTGCTGGTCGTATGGCATAAGTGGCAGAGCAGCTTGCCCAGCAACCTGGACCTGGTACAGAGCCTTCTCTTGTTCTGGGTCCCACTCAAAACTAGCAGCTTTTAGGTTCACTAAGTAAATGGGCCAGAGTAACGCACCCAAATGAGGAGTATGTTGCCTCAAAATCCAAAGCAGCCCTGTTAGTTGTTGTGACTTTTTGTTGTTGTTGTTGTTAGGAGAGGCCAGATGCAAAAACTTGTCCTTCACATTAGAAGGTATATCTCAACATGTCCCGCACTAGTGAGCCCCTAGACGTTTAGCTGAGGTAGAAGGCCCCTGAACTTTTGTCAGATTTATTTCCCACTCTCTCATGTGCAAATGTCTTACCAATAAGTCTAGAGTAGTTGCTGCTATTTGCTCTCTAGGTTCAGCTAGCATAGTGCTATCAATGTAATGTGCCAGTGTGATATCTTGGGGAGCTGAAAGGCAATTTATTTATAATCTTGCATTAATTTCTGTTGTACAGCAAAGTGATTCAATTATACACACACACACACACACACACACACACACACACACACACATATATATTATGTATATACACATTCTTTTTCATATTCTTTTCCATTATGGTTTATCACAGGATATTGAATATGGTTCCATATGCTATACAGTAGGACCTTGTTTTTTTATCCATTCTCTATATAATAGTTTGCATCTGCTAATCCCAAACTCCCAATCCATCACTCCCCTCCCCTTGGCAACTACAAGTCTATTCTCTATGTCCATGAGTCTGTTTCTGTTTTGTAGATCAGTTCATTTGTGTCATATTTTAGATTCCACATATAAGTGATATCATATGGCATTTGTTTTTCTCTCTCTGACTTACTTCACTTAGTATGATAATCTCTAGTTATATCCATGTTGCTGCAAATGGCATTATTTCATTCCTTTTTATGGCTGAGTAGTATTCCAATGTATATACATATACTACATCTTCTTTATCCATTCATCTGTCACTGGACATTTAGGTTGTTCCCTTGGCTATTGTGAATAGTGCTGGTATGAACATAGGGGTGCATGTATCTTTTTGAATTATCATTTTGTCTGGATATATGCTTAGAAGTGGGATTGCTGGATCATATGGCAACTCTATTTTTAGTTTTTTGAGGAACCTCTATGCTGTTCTCTATAGTGGCTGCTCCAATTTACATTCCCACCAACAGTATAGGCAGGTTCCCTTTTCTCCACACCCTCTCCAGCACTGGTTATTGTAGATTTTTGAATGATGACCATTCTGACCCATGTGAGGTGGTACCTCATTGTAGTTTTGATTTGCATTTCTCTAATAATTAGTGATATTGAGCATCTTTTCATGTGCCCATTGGCCATCTGTATGTGTTCTTTGAAGAAATGTCTATTTAGGTCTTCTACCCATTTTTCAATTGGGTTGTTTGTTTTTTTATTGTTGAGCTGTATTAGCTACTTGTATATTTTGGAAATTACGCCCTTCAGCCCTTCAGACTTTTTATATTGATGCTTTGACTCTGCTGTCTATTACATGCCCACTTTGTCTTTCGTGGTTGAGTGCTGCCACTTGGCCCCTGCCACTTGGTTCCTCTTGGACCCCTAGGTCCAATTACTTCCATTTCATTTAGGTTTCCCAATTCACTGACTGTAGTTCACACTGTGAGGTCTCACCTACAGAGAGGAGTAATCAAAGAGCTCTTCAAGGATTTTGGAATTCCTCTCACAAATGTTTTTTTTTTTTCACAGTATTAGTGAAAGGCAAATCTACTAGACCCCTCCAGTGTGGGTGAGTAGGTCTTAAATGACAAACCTACTCTAATATTTCTATCTCCCTGAGCCACTGAATTCCTTCCTCTATATTAAATCAAGGTAGGTCTGGTATTTCCAACTTGCTCACTTTTGTTGGGCCACTTTTTGGTCATATTCTAACCAACCAACCGACCGACCAACCAACCAACCAACCAACCAGTTAGGGTCCTTTCTCCCTCCTGAGCTGCAACATTAAATGCAGACTGTCTGCTTATTGAACCTATATCAGTAAACTAAACCTTATTCAATTTTATTTTTCTCCCACCATTATCCCACATTTTTAATATCCATTCTCACACATGTTCCCCATATTTCTGTCTGATTCAATTAGAAAACTCAAGTAGGTCTTTTGGAGTGTAGTGCATCTCTGACGAGTCACACTTTTTACATCATCTTTAGGGCCTACCAGGGCTTGAGATTAATTATAGGTCTCGAGGGATAGTGGGGGTGTTTCCTGTGGAGACTCAACATTGCCTTGCTCAGCAACTGCCTCCTGAGAGGCCATTACAGTTTCTTCAGACAATGCATGGTTAATCTCAGATGGGAGTGGTGAGGCCACTCTCACTGGTCTTGGGAGGCCTCTTTTACTGGCAGAAATGAGTCAGCAGAATTGAAGGGCTCAGTGTCCCTAGATTCATCAGGGTCTCCCTACATGTCCTTGTTCCAGTTTTAAGGATCTCACATCTTCCCAGTCAATGCCCCCACATTAACAGTAGACTCCCTATGAGATTGGAAGTTCAAATTGGGTTGTAATTCAGCCAATCACAGGATGAGATTCTCAATTTTATTTCCAGCAATCTCAGCCCTGTGGCTACAGGAGATGAAGGTTTCCTTCAGGGCACATACAGAAACTATCATATCACTTATGTGGCACTTGAGCTGGGACTTTGAAGCCATGAACTCATCCATTTCTTTCCCTATTTTGCAGTGGTATTAGGAGCAACCAGCCAATTTCATTATATTCATTAATTTTTCAAAAATGTTTGAAAGTATAATAATCACAGTCATCCAGCTTCTTGCTTCTTATAAGTGATTGATTAGGACCATTGATGGTAATATTTTGTGTCTCTATTGCCAGATGCTGTTATTGACTATCAGAGTCCAATTTTAAAGCCAATTCCAGAAACCCCAGAACTAATGGAGAAAACTCATCCTTGAAATTCTATTCCTATAGCACCACTCTTAGTACCAAAATCTATATTGGTCAGGGTACCCTAGAGAAACAAAACCAATAGGATATAAATGATGATACACACACACACACACACACACACACACACTAGATAGATGATAGATAGATAGATAGATGATAGGAATATTTATTGTAAGGAATTGTATCATATGACTGTGGAGGCTGATAAATCCCAAGATGTGAAGTCAGCAAGCTAGACACCCAAGGGCAGCCAATGGTGTAAGTTCCAGTTTTTGTTCAAAAATCTGAGAACCAGAAGAGCTGGTTCCAGTCTGAGTCTGTAGGCCTTAGAACCAGGAAAGCCAATAGTGTAATTTCCAGTTGAGACTGAGGGCTTGAGAACTGGGAGAGCTGATGACATATGTTCCACTCAAGGGCAAAAGACCAATGTCACATCTCAACAAGTCAAGCCAAAGAGTTTTCCTCTTAATCTTTTTATTCTATTTAGACTTGCAATTAACTGAATTAGCACCACCCACAGTAGGGAGGGAAATCTGTTTTACTTTGTCTACTGATTCAACTGTTAATCTCATCCAAAACACCCTCACAGACACACATGGTATGACGTTTGACCAAATAGCTGGCATGGTCAAGTTGACACATGAAGCCAACTATCAGAACATGCTTTTGAGACAGAAGGGAAAGGGGCAGGACACAACTGCTAGATAAATGAAGAAGGGGAACAGCTGTTAGGATGTGATAAAAACCGACTGGAACCTGCTGAAACCAATGTGGTCTTGAGAATAGTCTGGTCATTGACCTTTAGCTCATTATACCCTCATTATAATACTAAAAATCACTCCCCCTTCCACCATGACAGTTCCCTCATGGACCATAAAAGGCCAAAAAGTGGGCAGTGTCCTAATTCCTAGAAATCCCCACCTTTCCCCTAAATAGCAAGAATATTCCTCCCACTAATTAGCATATGAAATTACTCAGCCCATAAAAGCCAACAGCCCCATGCCTTGGGGCTGCTCTCACTTTCTGAGAAGGTCCACATTCTGCCCGTGGATTGTGCATCTCTCTGAATAAACCTGCTTTCACTTTGACTCCCTCTTGAATTCTTTCCTGCTCGAAGCCAAGGACCCTCACTTGGTGGTCTATCCCAGGGACTCAAGTGGGTTCCCAGATGTGACATTTCTCTCTCCTGCAACATTCATGAATTCTTTATCCATTCATCTATTGATGGACACTTAGGTTGTTTTCATATCTTGACTATTGTTAGTAATGTTGAAATGAACATAGCGGTGTATGTGTCTTTTCTGGTTAGTGTGTTCTTTTTTTTCAGATAAATACTCAAAAATAGAATCAGTGGATCATATCGTAATCCTATTCTTAATTTATTTGAGGAAGCTCCATCCTGTTTTCTATATTGGCTACACCAATTTACTTTCCCATCAGCAGTGCACAGGGTTCCCTTTTTTCCACATTCTCACCAGCACTTGTTATTTCTTATCATTTTGATAATAGCCATTCTAACAGATGCGAGGTGATATCTCGTTTTGATTTATGTTTCCCTGATGATTAGCGATATTGAGCATATTTTCATGTGTCTGTTGCCCATCTGTATATCTTTTTGGAAAACTGTCTATTCAGATCTTCTGTCCATTTTTTAATTGGATTGTTTAGTTTCTTTTGCTATTTTGTATGAGTTCCATATATATTTTGGACATTAGCCCCTTATCAGATATATGATTTGAAAATATTTTTCCCATTCTGTAGGTGGCCTTTAAATTTTGTTCCTTTGCTGTGCCGATTTTTTAGTATGATGTCATTTTGCATATTTATTTTTGTTTTTGTTGCTCTTGTTTTTGGTATCAGATTCAAAAAACCATTCCCAAGACCTATGTCATGAAGCTTGCCACCTGTGTTTCCTTCTAAGGGTTTTATGGTTTCAGGTCTTATGTTCAAATCTTTAATTTTGAGTTAATTTTTTTGTTATTGGTGTTTATTGAAATATTGGATCTATGAGATTATAATTTTCATTTAATTTGAAGGTTTTTTTTTTTTTGGTCATGAATTTGTTAAGTAAATTTTCTGCCCTCTCTCTTCTCCTCTTAGGGATTCCAAATAAACAAGTGTTAGAATGATCAATATTGCCCACAGGTATCTGGGGATTACACTGTTTTTAGTCTTTTGACTATTTGTTGGTTTTATTTTTAATGTTCTCTCTTCTATTTTACTGAAATATGTCCTGTAGTTTCAAATATGCTATTCATTCTTTTTATTTCAGAAATTATGTTTTATAATTTGAAATGTGTATTAAGGTCTTTTTTACATTTTTTCTCATCATAATAAAAGTTTTCCTCTACCTCACTAAACATACATAGTCTGTGTATATGAGCTGGTTTAATGTCCCTGTCTGCTAATATCATCACCTATGTTATTTTTATATTTCTCTAGGTCATATTTTCCTGCTTCCTTCTTGCCTGATAATTTTTCACCAATTGCCAAACATTGTGATTTTACATTGTTGACCACTGAATTTAGTTCTATCCCTTTAATATGGTTGAGGTTGTTTAGATATACACTGAAATTGCTTGGAATCAATTTGGTTGTTTTAAGACTTGTCTTAAAGCTTCTTTAGGGCAGATTCAGATTAGTTACTAATGGAGGACTAATTTGGCTTAACTACTAAAGCAATGCCCTTCTAGCCACTGCCTCATGTATTAAGATGTCATTCAACACTGGCTAGTAGATCCACAAACTATTCCCATCCTTAGAGAGCTTCAAGATTGTGTCACCTACTGTTTTCTTGTGGAAATTCTAAATTACATCATTTTGTAAAAACTAATGATGTTGTTTTTGGAAACACTGAACCATGTTATTTTAGTTTATTATTAATTAATTTAATTAGATATATTATTATTAATAATAATTATTAATTAGATATAATCAACACATATTGTGTGGTGATATGAGAATTTTCAGAGTATGATTTTAAATTTACATTACAAAATGCTATTCACATTAATGCATATAGTATCATTTCCTTGTATATAAATGTGTTAATGCATGTGTGCGTGTGTATGAGGAGTGTGTGGCTTTATGTGTAGTGAATAAGCCAGGAAGATATAAAACAAAAGTAAAAAATGAGTTTATTTCTTTTTTCTGGAAAAGGGGAATAGAAGTTAGAGAAAGGAGGTTAAATGGGATTTCCAATTTTAGGTTAAAAATTTTGCATAAACTTCTACATTAAAAAGTTGTTGGTTGATTCTTTGATCCAGAAATGGGGTCATTTTTTACTTAAAAAATAAAAAGCATTTGATATATGATTGAATACTATATGTATTTTCCTAGAAAATTATGATATAAATTCTTAAGATTTAAATTTATGTAGGATAAAAAGAACTACACTGGAAAGTATAATGAAGAAAACACACCCTTACCTACTCACTGAGCCAGGAACCAGGGAAAATGGGCAGGTACAGAAGCAGACTGGTGCAAATTTGAGGTTAGCAATTCAAGTACTTTTGACATGGTGATGTGATTTTCCCAAAACAGAAAAATAGTTCTTGATACATTTCCAAACCAAACAAATAAATTTTTCTATTGATTTATCAGTAGTTACCTTCTAGGCATAATAAATTGTGAAAGAAATACTTTGTATTTTTATTTAAAATAGGGTTTGTTTCTAAGCTCAAATACTTATAAATATATGTCCCATTCAGGTGAATGTCTAGCAGGACATTTGTAACTCAGGTAGATTTCTAGATAATTCTTTATTGTGCAAGACTGTTATACACATTGGAGCATGTTTGCCATCCCTAGCCTCTTTCTACAAAACACCAATAATGCCTCTCTCACCTCCACAAATTTTAAAATGCTCCAAGGAGAATTACTCACTTAGGAATAACTTTCTTTATCTCTTGATAACCTTGTGAATAATCTTTTCAGTGTGCTGAGGGCTGATGTTTTTGCAGTATGTTTTATATTGAAGATCTCTAAACTGTAAAATTTAGTGATGTTCAATTCATTCTTCCAAGTTGCTGCACAGTTGCTCCTGTTCACTCAGTGCTCTCCTATGAGAACCCTATATAGTAGAGTATATTTCGTATAGGTTTCCAAGAAATTCAGAATTTACTGTAAAGTTGAACTATAGCAATTATATGGAGCCCTTCATCTACATTTTTTGAAATGGATCTTATTTCAGGGCCAGTATTTTGGTTTTGGTGTAAAATTTTTGTTTCTTTCTATGTGCCATCATTTTTTGTGTGTGTGTTCTTTAAGCTACCTTGATTCCTCTGTGAAACAAGGTTAGGAATAGTGAAGTACTGAGATAGAAAATATGGTATATGCAGCATGAATCAAATTCTTAGTGGCATAGGTTTTACCTAATGTTGAAGTCTATCACAGCAGTTTTGGAATCTAGGAAATAAGTATTGAGTAGCAATACTTGGAATTTAAGATTACACAACTGATTTAGTAATTTATGTAATTTATAACAATTAAATTCAATGAAAAGTAGTTGGTATAATGAATAGGGATTATTTTTCATGTTTGTTACATAAAATTTCATTTTATTCATTTCATACTTCATTTGACTATTTGTCTCAACAATAAAGTAATATGACATATAAATATTGAAAATCATGCTTCTTTGGAAAGATAGAAGACTAAGATGAAGAGAATGTACATAATATAGGACCATATCAAGAATGAATAACTTTCATTGTCAATTTCTGGTAGAATAATTTTAAGTGGAGAAAATCAAGTAGGCAGGATATTTGACCAGTTGAATAACTGACATAGGAGCTTTCAAAACAAAAACTTTTTAAAAAATAGCATAGTTTTACAACTGACAGATTGTGAAAAAGATTTTGATTTGATTTGATAGGATATGAACAATGTCTACAGAGATAGAAGATGCATTTCTATGACTAGATTTTCCTACAGAATTATGAAAGATGACCACTGTGAAAATTACAGGCAGTATATTTTGTCAGAACTAGCTGGTTGTCTTAGAAAGCTCAAGAACCTCTTTGTGTCAGCACAGTATGACTTGCATGGTAGGCACATGATATTAATATATTAATATAAGGAAGGTTAGAATATCATAGTAAAATATAGTTCATCCTTTGAATATACTGAATACTTGCTTTTATCATAGAGACAGAATTCTTTAGTTATATGATAAAATATCTGACAAATGACAACAGCAAATAAGATATAACAGGATTTGAAGACTACACATAGAAATCTTATAATTGTATTTGCCTAAATATAATACATCTTGGAAGATCACCAAAAAAGTCTGATCATACTAGGTTAAATCCTTTATTCTCTTTTTTCCTCGCCTTTATCACATTTTATTGCATTGTAAAACACACACACACACACACACACACACACACAGCCAGGCTGAAATTTCCACAGTTCACCTAGAAAGGAGACTCCTTAGCTTATTGCTATCAAGTTAACTTAAACAAATTACTTTATTCTTAATTTTATTATCAACAAAAACAAAAATAGAAGGACATCTGTTATTTCTATTTGATATCTTTCTAGGGTGTAAAAAAGGACATCTGTTATTTCTATTTGATATCTTTCTAGGGTGTAAAAAGACAGTGTAGTATATTAGACAAGAGCATTGGTTCTGGGATCAGATTGCAAGGATTTGACCCAAGCCCCTCAGTTTGGCAGCCATGTGACCTTGGTACCACCAGTAGGAATAATAAAGTATCTACCTCATTTGTTGTCACAAGGATTTGAATGAAATTAAAATGTTTAGAAAAATGTCTCATTCAAAGTGTGGCCTAAAGTTAAATATTGTTAGTTTAATGTCTCTTTGGCTTAGTTTTTGACATAACAATAGGCAAGAGACTTTCTTATCTGTTTTAAAGCAATGATATCCCCCAGAGTATTAAAGTAAATGCATGAATAGCCATGCAAAATAATCATTACGCTTTTTTGATGACTCCAGTTGAATTAAAATCTTAGATTCCATTTTATATACTCCATGAGCAACTTTGCTCATTTTATTTTAGTGTTTTCTGGCAGATCATGATTTAAGCATAATGATACTTGAGGAATTGCCAATGACAGGACTACACTGAAAGAATGAATAAAGGAAGTTCTCCAAACAGAGAGGGAAAAATAAAAGAAGGAATGTAGGAATATCAGAAAAGAAGTAAAAACATAGTAAGCAAAAATGGGAAGCAAATAAAATACTGTTTCCTTCTCTCCTTGAGTTTTCAAAATTATATTTCATGGTTGGAGCAGAAATTATATAACAATGTTTTAGAGATTCTAATTTATATAGAGAAATTTAAGAAAATTATGTTATAATAAGGAAAATAAAAGAACATAAAGGAAGATGAAAGTTCTACACTTCGTTGGAACTGATAAAACTGGTAGACTGTGTTACATATATCTGCAAATTGCTAGAGCAACCATGAAAGCTGTACAAAGAGATACACTCAAAAACACTACAAATAAATCAGAATAAGATTCTAAAAAATGTTCAAATACCAACATGAAGGCAGAGAAATTAAAATCAGAGGGAACAAACCAAAAATAGCAACGTAAAGTCCTAACATATTAAAAGTTACATTAAGTATAAATAGTCTAAATACAATAATAAAGAGACAGATTGCCAGAGTGAATTAAAAAATCATGAATCAACTATATGCTGCCTACAAGAAATTTACTTCAAATATAACTATATAATCTGGTAGAAAGTAAAAGGATAAAAAACACCTGTCATGCAGATAATAGTTTTTAAAAAGTAGGAGTGGTTATATTAATATTAGATGTAGATATTAGAGCAAAAAAATAAGCAGATATATTACATAATAATAAAATACCCAACATAAGAAGACATAGCAATCATAAGTGTGAATGCACTAAACAACAGAACAGCAAAATATGTGAAAAAATTTGACAGAACAAAAAGAAGATATGGGGAAATCCACAATTATAATTGGACTTCAGAGCCCTTTTTCAACAATTGATAGAACTATATGAAATCAGCAAGGATATAGAAGAACTCAACAGTACCATCACCCAACAGGATCTAATTGGCATACTCTCAAATAGCAGAATACACATTCTTTTTAAGTGCCCATGGAACTTATACCATAAAACAAACCTCAACAAGTTTAAAAGAATGGAAAATATATAAAATATATTCTCCAACAGAAAATGTAATCAAACTAGAAAGCAGTAGTAATATTAACAGAAAAATTTCTAAATACTTGGTAAGCCCATGCTTCTAAATAATCCATGTGCTAAAGACAAAGTCTCAAGGGAAATAAACGTATATTAAAATGAACAACAGTTAAAACACAGTGTATCAACATTGTGGAACACAGATAAAGCAGTGTCTAGAGCAAAATTTTCAACACTAAATACATACACTAGATAATTGAAAAAGTCTCAAATAAAAGAAGTAAGTTCCTCTTTCTAGAGCCTAGAAAAACAATAGCAAAATAAACCAAAAAGAAGCAGAAGAAAGAAATAATAAAGACAAGAGCAAAAATCAATCAAATTGAAAACAGGAAAAAAAAAATACTTTGGTGAAAATCACTGAACCTAAGGGCTGGTTCTGTGAAAAGATCAATAAATTTGACAAACTTCTAGCAATACTAACAAAAAGGAAAAAGAGAAGACACAAAGTACTAGTATCCAGGGGCATCACTACAAACTTTGATGGTATTGAATGATAATAAGGGAAGATTCTAACAATTCTACATACAAAAATTTAAAAACCTGGATGAAATTGACCAATTCCTCAAAAAGTACTAACTACCACAATTCACCTGTGTGAAACAGAGAATTTGAAAAGTCCTATGCTGATAGGAAATTGAATCAGTACTATTAACAACAGGAAAAAACTCTGCAAAGATGTATCTCGAAGCCCAGATGGTTTCACTGGATGATTCTACCAAACTTCTAAAGAATTAACACCAATTCTACATAATCTCTTTTAGAAAAGAGAAAAGGATAGTACGTTTTCCAGTTTATCTTACGCATTTTATGTTACCCTATACAAAACCGAGAAAAAGTCAGACACACACAAAAATTAAAACTAAAGACAAACATATCATTAATATATACGCAAAACTACTTAACAAAATATTACCAAACATAATTCAGCAATATTTAAAAAGACAGTGATCAAGTGGATTTGATTTCAGGTATGCAAGATTGGTTCAACAAACAAAAATCAATATAATTTATCAACAGGCTAACAAAGAAAAATCACATCACCATATCAATCAATGCCAGAAATAATTAACACCCTCATAACAAAAACTCTATCCTAAAAAATGAAAGAATAGAAGCTTTCTTAACTTAGTAAAGACTATCTATAGAAAACCAACAGCTAGCATTATATTTAACGGTTAAAAAAGGATGCTTTTACTTTAAGATGAAACCAGGCAAGTTCATCCACTCTCACCACTCAACATCAACATAGAGCTGGAAGTTCTAGGCTAAAGAAGAAAGGGAAATAAAAGGCATACAGTTTGTAAAGGAAGAAATGAAACTGTCTCCATTTGCAGAAAACATGATTGTTTTCATAGATAATCCCAACACATTTTCAAAAAAAGAAAAAACTTCTAGACAAGATAAGTGAATTTAGCAATGTTTCAGGATATACTATAAACCTACAAAAATAAAATGTCTTTCTGTATATTAACAATGAACACATGGACATGAAATATTTGAAAAAAATACCATTAACAATCAGTCAAAAAATACCCAGCTGCAAATCAAGCAAAATTTATATAGAATCTGTATGCTGAAAACAACAAAATGTTGAGGAAAGAAATTAAATAGCAAAATAAATGCAGAGACAAACTGTAATGGATTGGAAGATTCAACAGAGTAAAGATATCATTTCTCCTCAAATTGACATATATTTAACACAACTCCTATCAACCTTCCAATAAGAATTTTTTCAATACAGACAAGAGCATTCTAAAATTTGTATGGAAATGAAAAGGAATTAGGATGACTAAAGAATTTTGAAAAAAGACAAAAACAGGAGGAACCAGTCTACCTAATTGTTATATACTCAAGATTTATTAAATAATTACAATAATCAAGACTGTGTGGTATTGGCAGAGTGACATATGTACAGATCAATGGAACAGAACGGAGACCCAAAACATTTATACCAATATCCCTACATGATTTTTGAAAAATGTGTAAAAACAGTTTGATGGAGGAAATATTGTTTCTTAAGCAAATGGCATCGATTAAATGGCAAAAAATTAAATTAAATTAAAAATTTGGACTTATGACTCACACCTCATACAAGAATTAACTTTAAATTGACCACAGCCTCAAATGTAGAACAAAAACCCCATAATTTTTAAAGGAGAAAAACATTATTCTTTGCAATTTTGGGCTAGGCAGAGTTCTTTGACTTCACACCATAAGCATGATTTATAAAAGGAAAAATTGACACATTGGACTTCATCAAAATTAAACATTTTTGATCTATGAAAGACTCTGAGGTTGAAAAAATGTGCTTCAGACTGGAAGAAAATATTTGCAAATCACGTATCTGACAAAGGACTACTATCTAGAATATGCAAACACCTAACAAAATTCCAATCCATTAAAGCAAACTAGCAATCTGATTAGAAAATGGACAAAAACATGAAGGAAGCTTTCACTGAAGAGGATATGCATATGGGAAATAAGCATGTGAAAAGATGTTCAACGCATTAGCTATTAGAGAAATGCAAATGAAAACCACAATGAGATATCACTACACACCTAAAGAATAGCTTAGTTTGAAAATAGTGCCAACTCCAAATTCTGGTGAGGATGCAGACAACATATACTACTCATATATTGCTGGTGGGAATGTAAAATATTAAGTCATTCTGGAAAAATCTTTGACAGTTTCTTTATAAAACCTAAACATACGGACTTCCCTGATAGTCCAGTGATTAAGACTCCACACTTCCAATGCAGGGGGCACAGGTTTGATACCTGGTTGGGGAACTGGATCCCACATGCCTCCAGGTGCGGCCAAAAAAAACCCAAACACCTAAACATGCAACCATCATATGACCAATATTTGCACTCCTAGGCATTTATCCCTAAGAAATTAAAATTTATATTCACACAAAAACCTGTACATGAGTATTTATAGCAGCTTAAATAATAGCCCAAAACTGGAAATAGCCCAACTGTCCATTAACAAATGAAGTTTTATCTTTACAAAATAAAATTTAATTTTAAAGAAATCTTGAAAAATTAATAGACAAAATTAGCTAAGATAATTTTGTAAGAGAATATTGAGGGGATATTTGCACTACCAAATATTAAAATATATAACTACAATAGGCAAAGAATGTATTACCATCACAAATATTTAAAAGTATACTGATAAAACAGAAAAAAAAATTACCCAGAAAATAAACTACCTTGAATGAATTATATATGTATCATATTGCATATCATAATATGATACATATATTTATATATAAGGACTTAATACTCACAAATAAAAGAGCCAAGATTATCCAACCACACTGATATTTATAGTAAGGAAATTAAAATGTCAATGAACATTTTCCTTATCCTTTGGCAGAAATTTAAAATACAGTTATGATTGGTGACAATGAGGATATAAACTAATAATACTCCATCTCTTTCTATTAGAAATTTAATTTAATTTTATTTAAAAATTGGTAAAAAGTACCAATTTATTCATAATTACATTGCTAGTAACCTAAAGAAATAATTGAAAAAGTTGTCAAATTATTTTTCAAATTATGACAATTATGCAGTAGTCTATCTGATAAAATATTATAATATTGAATAACTGTAAAAGAAAGAAATAGTTAAATATTAGTTTTAAAAATATTTACAATGATAGTGAAATAGATACTATATAATATTGTCATCTTATATGAAAAGTTACAAATATTTGTTCCACACATATGTCTTGCCTTTTTATTTAAGTATAATACACCTACAGAAAAGCATATTGTATAAACTTATATTGTATCATATTATATTATGTCATATATATATTTACATAGATAAAAACTAGGAGATATTTTATCAACATTAATAAGGTTTATCTCTAGAAATGGCATATGAATTTTCCCCCAAACATAGTGCTAAGGAATTCTAATCTAATTAAAGAAACCAGAAATGAAGAAGCATTCCTGATCATTATCAGACGTAGGGGTTGAATTAGGTAAAGCAACCTATTGATCAAAAGGAATGGACTTCTTGAGATGCTTTTGACCTGGACAATTCCTTCAATAATCTGGTCTAGCAGGCTCAATTTCTCCACATTCCCTCTGGTCCAGTCCCATTAAATCATTCTAAAGAGGTTAAATAACAGACATCCCAACTCAGATGCCAAAAAGCATTTGATGATGGGTTATATCTGCCAAGCAATCATTACTATTCATCAGTAAAATTAGATGTCCATATGAATATGCACATAGAAGGAAATTTCAGCATGTATTGTAACTGTGTGTGGCAGTCTGTTGCCATGTAACGCTCACTTCTCTGATATTTACTGTCAGACTTCATTCACAGATATTTCACAGGCAGATGGTTTCTTTCACTGGCTCAGGAGCCACTTCAAAGTGTTTTGGTTCCTGACCAAGTCATATATCATACTTCCTTTAGGAAGATTTTCTTCCCAGCTGCCGACTTTAAAATAAAATCAAGAATAATCAGAAGGCTACACAACCCTTTCAGCTTAACTATCTTCAAAGAGCAGACAGCAAAATCTTCTTTACCATAGCAACATATTGGAAATTAAATAATATTTAACACTTCTTTAAAGGCAAAATTAGCATCATGGGAGAGGCTTTTATTAAGCAACTGACAGAAAGTGTAACAAGAAAATCCACAGAGATTTGTGTTTGTCATTTCCATTACTTTCAAACTAAAACTGAAGGCATTGAATATA
This sequence comes from Aethalodelphis obliquidens, assembly GCF_003676395.1. Lineage (NCBI taxonomy): Eukaryota > Metazoa > Chordata > Mammalia > Artiodactyla > Delphinidae > Aethalodelphis > Aethalodelphis obliquidens. The sequence continues at coordinate 60,558,207 of NW_020837950.1, read as the reverse complement.
CTGTTTTTTCTCTTAATTTGCATTCAGCCAACCCATTCAGCCCTAAATTCTTTCAGCGTTAGAACATTTTTCCCTGCTTGATCAGAATCTGGAAGTTGTACGACACATTAACTTTTTATAATATGAGTTTAAAATTGGGAAGAGTTTTTCTAGGCAGAATTGTTTTCACTATTATTTAAATAGTTTTTAAGTTTATAGAAATTATGATTTGAAACAAGACTCAAATATAAGATAAATATTAATGGAAATTATTATAACAAACATAAAGCAATAATTTTGAATTTTCAATTCTTGCAACACCTTCAGTGGTGCTCCTTTGGTGGTCTTGGTTCATTCGGATTTGATTGTAATTATTGCACATAGTTTAGGGACAAACTCTCCCATGTGGATTTGGGGAGGCTGTCTTTAAAAGTGTCTCTTTTGTGCAGGTGATAGGCAATTCTGATAAATTTCAGATATCAGATACTTCAGAGAGGCAATTTTTATCATTGGTGAATATAATAGAAACTCAAATATTAATTTCAATAATTAAATGGGCAGACCTAAAAGGAGCAAAAAAAAAAAAAAGTCGAATTGTGATTCCTTAGAACAATATTACATTCTATTTAAGTTTTGTGTTACTAAAAACTAGGTAAAATACTGATAGTTTGTAGCCCTTGCCCCTCCCCCATTACTTGTCTTTTTAGGTATAATCACAGGTATTTGCAAAAAAAAATGTGGTTATCAAATACTATGAATATCACAATATTGATAAAAATAATTGTATTAGCTGTCAGGAGTCTATGGTACTTTTTTAAAACAATCAGGTTTTACCTCTTTGATTTTTTTCATATGACAATAATCTTATAATACAAATTTCAGTAATGAGAATAGAAAAATAATTAAGAATTTCTTTTAAAATTATTATCATTGGCATTTTGAAAAGTTCCATTCTTCACAATTTGTTATTCATAATGTCAAGAAAATTTTTATAATCCATACCAAATTTGGTAAAGCTTTTATTAGTTTCTTTTAAATTTAAGTTGTTAAATTTCATGACATATTTATTACAACCTATAGTCCTGTCTTTTATATCTGGGTGATGGGCGGATTGGCATGGTAAAGGGGAAATACATTCTTTGCAGTCATTACTGCTGGACGATGGCTTGCAAGAATATAAGTATACACTGAAATAACTGTGAACCACAAAAATATATCCCACTAAGCCAAAACTAAATGTATTTCCAACTCAACTTCCTTTTACCAGATCCCTCAAACTGACTGTGGCCACTGAAATGCTACCTTAGATGAAAGGATGTATGTCAGAGGGAGGTCTGAGTGGAAAAAGACAGTGGTCTTTACAATTGCGGTTAAAATATCTTACTTTTGCACATTTCACAAAAACATATGACCCTGAAAACACATTTCTAGAATCCCCTCTTGGGGCTTTGAATTGGGCTTACGTAAGCAAGAGGTCCTTCAGTTTGAGCTTCATTAGCTTCGTGGCAAGTGTCCTTATGAATATTATTATTATATTTTCACATACATTCCCACACTTTCCTGTCATTTCCTTTGTCTTCTCATACTTCTCAGACTCTAATCCTTGATTTGCTTGTCTATTTCTCCACAGTCCTGGGGGCAGGGAGGATGTACAGCCTCATCCTGTATTTCAGTGTCTATCAAAGTACCTAGCAAAGAGATGCTAACTAAAACATAAAAAATATTTATAATTTATGTAATTAAATATAATTATATAAATATATTTTTAAATTAAAAGTCTGTACATAAAATAACCAAAATAAGTTGGAAGCACAGTTAAGAACTTATCAGGGAAGAGTATGTAAGAGATAATAATGTCTTGGAGAAGTTTGGAATAGCAGTAAAGATGGAGGCAGAGGATGCTTCCAGGTCTATCTTGTTGAATTAGAGTTGGCAGAACTTGTTGATGGATTGGAATTCGTGAAGAGAGGTAGAACATCAAGTATTTAGTTTAACCAGTTGTATAGAGTGGAGCTAAAAAGACAACGACTGAAAAAACATCATGTTCTAGGTGGAAAGCCAAGACTTTACGTTTTGACATACTAAATTTTATGTGCTTGTGAGATGGTTAAGATTAGATGTCACGTAGGCATTTCAGAGTAGTTTACAGCAGAAAAAACCAAAGAGCCTCATGATATCAGAGGGTAGAGGCAATGGCTTTGCCAAGCAGCCCTTCAATAATCTAATGTAGTCACAGGAGTCAGAAATAAGGGGGAGCAAGGGGTCAGTACTGGAGAATGAAAAGTAGATGAAGCAGTGATAGAATGGAGAGTGATCTATTGTGGGAGGGAACTACACAGCTTGGCAGTGGTTGTCGGAGCTAGTGGAAAGCATGGATGTAGTTGATGACAAATTATAATGTGAGTGAACTGCTAATGCCAAAGACCCACTAAGCACAGTACTGTAGTCTGACAAAATCATATTTTTTTACTTTCTTCAATGAAGGGGAACCACAGAATGCCACTGAACAAAAGGAAAGAGGGAAGCATCTTTTGAAAGATTTGGGTTCCCTCCAAGGGATTCTGAGGAGGAAACTAAGGGCAGCATAGATCAGTTGTGTTTCTGTGGTCAGATTAGGAAATGGGATATTAAGTAGGAATTGGTTGCTGCCATGAAGTGAGAATAATTTAGCACTTGGATATCCCTGGTGTTAGTTATATGGGTATAGCAAAGTGGGTCTGGGAACATCATTGTATAAAAAAAAAAAAAAAAAAAAAAAGCCATAGTTACTTAGAGGCCATTGTTCTGTCATTTTATAGCTGCTGGGTGACCTTGGGGAAAACAATGTTTCCTATTAACTTTGCAGCTAGCATTGTAAGTGTCTGCTCTTACAGTGTTAATAGTGAGGTTACTTGTTTCATTTTCAGTGTCAGCTGATTTTCAGTTTTTTAGTCCCAGCTAGGTTTTAACTCTTTAAGAAGCAGGTAGAGTGGTCATGTTAACAGATATGGCTACTTTAGGGATGAAACCAGCAAAACTGCTCCAGTGGCAAACATTGGAAGGTTTAGTGGAGAGGGTAACCTGCAGGCAGGTGTCTGAAATGTGTCTTTATTTCTTTAACAGGGGCATTTATGATCACAGTGCTATTCACTCCTCTATATTTTATATCCTTTGAACTAAAAATTCTGCTTTTAGAAATATACCCCAAGAATCATACACAGATGTACACAGGGTTTTATACAAAGATGTTCATCACCACATTGTTTATGTTACCCAGATGTTAGTTAGGTTCACTCTGTATTTTGAGGATCAAAAGATTAACTCAGTCTCCCTCTTTTGGGGGCCTATACATTTTAAAACAATTGGTTTCCTTCAAACAATTTTTTGTTTTCCAAATTTTTTTACTAAATTTCCATGTGGATCTGAGTTTTTCCTCCAATGGAGTTTCAATTTCAAGTGCATATAATGTCCCAAGTCATGCCAAAATTAACCGAATCTCATTTTTGTTTGATTTCTATCCCTCCTAAAATACATTTATGTGTGAATAGTAGGCTTCCTTGGGGTTTTGAGATGCTGAGTTTATTTACCTCATTCAAATTATTTAAAGCAAACTTTGCTATTCTTGACTTCTTGTCTCAATATCAACAGTATCGTCAGGCCCCTTTTATGAAGGCCCCTCTTAAATCCTCTTATTTACCTCTACACTAGAGTTAATAATCTAGAATGAATGCACCGTCAAAGAGTTTGCAGATGAAAGGCTAAGGGAAAGTTGAACAATTATGGGTAAAATTAATTTTTCTCTGTTTTCACTAACTTCAGAACTATTAGCAGTACCTGTGAGTTTGTCACCAATAGAAATTTCTTTAACTCTTTTTCTAAATGAAATTTGTTGCAAATTTGTTAAATTAAAATTTTGTTAAAATTTTTGTAAAAAGCCTGAAATATTGTTTACCCTGTAACTCCTTTGGAATTATGGTTTTAATTACACCCAGGGCTATAACTGTTTATTTAAATCATCATTTAAAAGTTCCTTTATTTGAACATAATTGGTTTTTCTTGCATTTTATTTTATTTATGTAAAAGCAATATTGTAAGCAGAGGTCCATGTATGATAACTGTGTGATTCTTTGGTTGAGGCATTGGGCAGACCCTATACCTATAGGTAGAATTTGGGGTTTCCTCAACAGAGTTGACTTTTTCAGTATCAGTCATTATGGGAAGAAACTGATCATGGGAAAGAAAATATGGATTCTAGAGATAGGATAATATTTTTCTCTTACTGAGTTCTGTGAATAAGAGTCTATATTCTGAGAAATGTAGAGACCAGAAAACTCCTGGTAAAGAGAAATAATCTAGTCCCTCCTTGTGGAGACAGGCAGTGGACCAGGTTGAGGCAGCTGCTTCAGGAATCTTAAGTCATAGCTCAGTCAGCAGTTTCTTAGAGGAGTCCTGTCTGTCAGTCTCCATAAATGATGTACTGTCTTGTATTTCTCTCCAGAAATCTGCATTTCCTGAATGACTTAGAAGCCACTGGAAGCCACCAGTTCTTCTCTCTCTTAAAGTTAGATAATTAAGAGAAGGTTAAAGAAATTTTGTAGTTGTTATGAAATAACATGCAGTTCAAATATAAGAAAAATCTAATATTAAGAAAATAATCTAGAAATATCAGATATTAACTATTAAAAGTATAATATGAACTATGAAATAAGTATAAATAAATATACAGTGTATTCCAGCAGAAGCAGAGCTTTTCTCCTGAAAGAGACTAGACAAATTATCTACCCCTATCCCTCAAGATATATTAAAATTTGTAAAATATTTTAAAATTTATTTACTAAGGGTTAACGTTGGAGAAATTATTTAACCTCTCTAATCCACAGTTTATCCATATGTAAAATTTAGATTATGTGATGGTTAATTTCATGTGTCAACATGACTGGGCTAAGGGATGCCCAGATAACTGGTAGACATTGTTTCTGGATGTGTCTGTGAGGGTATCTTCAGGAGAGATTAGCCTTTGAAGTAGTAGACTGAGTAAAGCTCTGCCTCACCAAGGCAAGTGGGCATAATCCAATCTACTGAGAGCCTGAAGAGAACAAAAATGTGGAAGAAGGGCTAATTCATTCTCTGCTTGAGCTGAGACATCCATTGTCTCCTGTCCTTGAACTCTGTCCCTCCTGTTTCTTGGGGTTTCTAACTCAGACAGGGACTTACAACATCTAACCCCCACCCCTTTCTCATGCCTTTGAACTGTGTAAGTCAGTTGAGTTACACAACTAGCTGTCCTGGTTCTGCAGCTTGCAGAAGGCAAATTGTGGGACTTCTTGGTCTTGTGTGTGTGTGTGTGTGTGTGTGTGTGTGTGTGTGTGTGTATGTATGTTCTGTTTCTCTGGAGAACCCTGACTTAAACAGATAACAACAAGACTTAACTCACAGAATTCCCGTGATGCTAGATGAGTTAACATAGGTAAAGAACACAGAACAGTGCCTGGCACATAGTGGTAAGCACTCAACATTTTAGTTGCTCTATTATTGTTGTTGTTTTTGTTATTGTTATTGTTGAGCCTTTTGAAATCCTGTAGTGCATATATAAGACTCTCATATTTTGGCTTTCTTTTCCTGGTGCATTTGTACATCTTATGAGGTACAAAAAACATGGGATTCCTGGCACCCACACTTAAATGCAATTATACAACCCACACTAGATTTAGCTACATAATGAAATCCAAAGTACACGAAAAAAATACCCTGTTTCTTATTAACCACTGTTGAATTCCTGATATATAATACAATACGTAGGATAGATGTATTTCTGAAACATTTCAGCTTCTTCCCAGTCTATTGCTGCAGTAATAAGGCCTTGAATATATGCTCAAATTCTAGTTTTCCTTATGGGTATCCTGAATATTTTAATTGAAGTACCTCATTCTGGATGAAAGCTAGTTGTTGATGTGAGCTGAAAGTGTGTAAGACTCTCACTGATAATTCAAACTTTGTAAGGAAGAGTTTAGCTCTTCAACCAATCAAGGCAGAAAACTCTATTAAGGACTCAGCTAGCTTGTCACAGTGTGGTTCTAATTAGGGACTTTGGACTTGGGAAGAAAAAGCAAATCTGAAGGCCCAATATACCAGGACTTTTAAAACCTTTTTTTTGTCACTCAGAAGAGAACTGGAATTTCATGTGTTTTCTTCACTGTAAGATCAAATTCTGTAATGCCCTTAAGTTTGTTATTAATAACAATCAATTCCATTTATTGAATGTCTACTATATGCTGGGTATAGAGTGAAGTGCTTTACATAGATTTAATTTAAATCTTTTAAAAACTCAAAAACCAAAGAGCTTAAACTTTATGCCACTTTTATTATACCATACAGCTAGCTAATACATATCAGTGTTGGACTCAGAATGAGATTAGATTTTTTTGACTACAACATTATATACTTGACCCATTTGAATATACATGTCTGTATATAAAAATGCCAAAGAGTAGTTATGGTGTAGTAGGCACTAAGCTATATGGTACAAATACAGAAATGAATAAGAAGCCATCTGAGAGCTATAATCCATAGGCCTATCCAGAAAAGTCTACAGATTCAGCAAGTATAGCTTCCCAGGCCACCATACCAGAAAAATGTGATATGACTTGTGTTCTTTGAGGAAAGGATTTAGATATTCATGGGAGGATAGTTAAATGATAGCAAACATCTAACAAATTTGTTGAATAGGAATTGATTAATACATGAGAGCCCTTTAGGTACATGTTGAAGAGCTATTTAGGGACTTACAATACTTGCTTTTTACTATTGTCACTGCTTATTTCATAATGTAATTTCTGGTTGACATCATTGCTTTCAATGCCAATACTCTTCCCTCATATGTCCTTCTTTTATTCTTTCTCTATTTTTTTTTCTATTTCCTCTAAAGGATTGGAACTCAGTTCTTTGCATCTACTGCCATGTCCTGAAATTATAATTCTTACTTCTTTCAACCTGTCACTTCCAATAACCATAGGGGGGAAAAAAGTACTCTGCAAGCCAGTTGGCTCCATTTAGTATCATTGGGAAAACGTACATCTGCTTTTTGGATTAAATCATGCTTATGAAACCATGCCTATTTAGTTGACAGGAAGAAAAAAGTATAATTTACATATTTTAGTTATTCTTGTTCTAGTAGACTTCAGAGCTTTAATTCACCCTAGGATTACCCTTGGAAAAAATACTGAGAATTTTTATTTGTTGGTTGTCTGCCAGCTGTTTTCTCTTAGACTGGCAGCATGATGTTTGTCAGAGTTATGATCACTTAAGCCAATCCTTATTAGAGACTAAATACTGTTTACCCCACACACTTGTTCTTCTGACATAAAATTAGTTTTAATAAACACTCATCAAAATCGTAAGTTGATTCAGAAGGTATTTTTCAATGTTATAACCAAATGAAGTTTGTTGTAGGAAGGGAATAATTACACAAAACATAAAATATTTTTTAATCACTGGTTCTGTGTTTTGTTCAGTAATGGTACTGTGACAACATATGAAGAAATTTACCACATGGCCTATGGCCTTGAGAAGCTTCCAGTTTCATAGTGGAAGGGAAAGGGGGTGGCAAAGCATATGAAATTTTTGTACAATACCTATGAAATAAGATCACGAGGTCTATGATTCAAAAGATATGCAGATTATAATTGCAAAATGAGTTGAGAAGGGGGAGAAAATATTGTGTGTCATTGAAACGTTCAGATAAAGTCTTTATGGAGGGTTGCAAAATGGGTAGACACTTTGTAGGTGCAAAGGAACCTCATCTTATAAAATGGTATAAAGTATTTTTAATTAAAGAATAATCCACTGCTATGAAGATATAAACTATATGACAGTGAGAAGAGGATTTTATTACTTCTAATTTCTTGAATAATGAAGATTTAATTTTTAGAAGTGTTTAAAATTTTACAAGAAAAATATTTCTTTGAATAGAAAAGATGAACGAATAGCTGCCTCAATACAGAACCCCAGTAAAAGCTTGTGTTTACATGATTAATATTTAAAGTCACATCTTAAAAACGCTTATATAGATTTCATCCAGAGTGCTATACATCTCAAGGTTCAGAACATATAAATCCTAATGCTCTCTACATTTTCATTTTGTTTAAATTGTGATTGAAAATAAATTTGGGGAAAAAGAATAGGACTATATGCTAAACGTCTTTCTAAGCCAATATTGCTCTTACATAGATCAAAGAAGATATTTCAAAGGTCCAGCAAACCATCGGTGCTAAAATTCAGCACTTAGAAGTATTTGGAGATGTCTTCCATTACTTTTTTTTTTTTTTTTTTTATGGTACACGGGCCTCTCACTGTTGTGGCCTCTCCCGTTGCGGAGCACAGGCTCCAGACGCGCGGGCCCAGCGGCCATGGCTCACGGGCCCAGCCGCTCCGCGGCATGTGGGATCTTCCCGGACCAGGGCACGAACCCATGTCCCCTGCATCGGCAGGCGGACTCTCAACCACTGCGCCACCAGGGAATCCCCATGACTTTTTAAAGTGTCAGTTTCATTTGACTTTTTCATTTTATCAAAAAAGACAGCAAACCCAGGAGGATAAAAATGAAGGTAAACATAAATATTAAGCAAAATAAATGTAAAAAGTCAATTGTTTAGTTTTGAGTTAATGTTCTTAAGGTCCTTAAGGGATTTATAATGGTATAATCTAAAACTCAAGTACCTGGTAGACTAGAAGGTAAGTAGAAGAAATTTCGAACTTTGTATTAAGGGAGCTTAGTTTTTGGTTTTGTTTCATGTTGTTGTTGTTTGTTTTAAGAAAAAAAAATATTGATTTTTAAAAAGTCAAATTTCTGATTTAATCAAATTAATTTTATTATACATTCCTTTGTCATTATACAGTCACAGCCTCAGCATGAAAAAAAAATAATTTCCTTACTAAAACTAAAAAATTTAAGGTGGAACTCTGCCATTAGAGCATTTTCTGGCTCTAAGATTACTGAAGATAATATTCTCATTTTTTTTTCCTTAGCACCTGATAGAAGCATCCTAAATGGGATGAATTTTATGAAATTACTTTGATAAACATAGACATGAAATAGAAGTGATTTATCTTGAAACAAGTGCCAACAAATAGCAAGTTAAAGATTTCATCAACAGATGACTCTTGAAAGTATAATTTTTTTCCATCTGTAAATGCTATGATGCAGTGTTTAAAAAACCTCATATTTCTAGGTTATTAATAAAATCATTATTTCTTTACAGACATTTACAGAGGGAAAATTCTCTGCATCAGTAACTTTTAATTTTGCTCCAGAAATTAAGACAACTATATGTGTTAAAAAAAAAAAGCTAATCTGTTAAAGAAATTTCTTTACCAAATTTAGAAGGAAAAATTGTTCTTGAATAAAAAGTTACTTTTTTTAATGAGGCACTACTTAAGGCATATTGAAATCTGTGTTTTTATATGTGTAGAATATTGTACTAGTGCTTGTAGCAATAGAGCATTATCTAAATGATCCTTTAAAATGATTTTGTTTCACACTAAAAGAATAAAGTGCTCATATTTCTACATATTGAATATATATTACAGAAGTAAGTTGTAGATGCTTTTTATTTCTTGGTTCATCATTTTAAATAAATTTTGGAAAGAGTTTTATGACTATTTTACTACAAAGCATATGAATTTAAAAGTGAAACACCAGATTTTGGACTTAAAATTAGAATTCTCAATCTAGTATTTTGCTTATATGTTTATTCAGTAAACACAGAAGACATCAAGATGAATGTGATTTTACCTGTACACAAAGACTTAAAGTTCCATAAGAGATTCAAACAAACAGATAATTTAAAATATTGTAGAGACGAATAGGAATGCTCACTTTTCAAAAAAAGAAGAGGTTAAAGCATAAAGACTAGATGATTAATTTCATTAAAGGAGCCAAGGAGGGGAAGTCATCAGAATATCAGTCAGCTGGGGTCCCCATGGTATCTGTCTGTGGCCTATTAGGCCACACAGCAGGAGGTGAGCGGCGGGCCAGCATGAAGCTTCATCTGTATCTACAGCTGCTCCTCATCGCTCGCATTACCTTCTGAGCTCCGCCTCCTGTCAGATCAGCGGGGGCGTTAGATTCTCATAGGAGCACGAACCCTACTGTGAACTGCGCATGCGAGGGATCTAGGTTGCACGCTCCTTATGAGAATCTAATGCCTGATGACCTGAGGTGGAGCTGAGGTGATGCTAGCGGTGGGGAGCGGCTGCAAATACAGATTATCATTAGCAGAGAGGTTTGACTGCACAGAGACCATAATAAATCAGTTGCTTGCAGACTCATATCAGAACCCTATCAGTGAGTGGCAAGTGAAAACAAGCTCAGGGCTCCCACTGATTCTGCATTATGGTGAGTTGTATAATTATTTCATTATATATTACAATGTAATAATAATAGAAATAAAGCGCACAATAAATATAATGTGCTTGAATCATCCCGAAACCATCCCCCCCCTCCCCAATCCGTGGAAAAATTGTCTTCCATGAAAATGGTCTCTGGTGCCAAAAGGGTTGGGGACCACTGCCAGTCAGTTTAATGGAAATACAACACCACAATTCTATATAAAGTTAACAGTAAGTTTCCCAATTAACATGTAAAAGAATTTCATGTTTCCTGTGTCATTCTGACTGCATGAGTAGCACTTTATACAATTTAGAACACTGAATTTACAAAGTACACTGAGGAACCAAACCATATTTGGATGAGAGAGAACAAGACAGTAATGATAATATGAACCACTTCAGATGAAAAGTGTTTGAGAAAATTGAGCAAACCCACTTGATATATGACATTTATGTCAGATATCTGAATAAGGGTTATTGTAAGAAGTTGTTTCTGTAAAGAGAAAAAAAATTTAAGTAGATACAAATTATTGGGAGGCAGTTTTTTGTTTAATAACAGTAAGGAAAACACTACAAACTCTTTGATCCATTTAACAACACAGATCTTGTTATAGATAGCATTGAACCCACCATCCTTGGAGATATTCAAGCAGGTGCCCAGTGAAAGGAGGAGCACTACTAGTGGTAGAATTAGAAGTGGTAATAGTAGTAATAGTAATAATGGTAGTAATAGTAATACTATTATTAATAGTAATAGTAATGAAGGCAATTCTCCTTCTGAAAGCTTGTTATGTATCTCCCTATTTACATGCATTTTTCTAGTTATGTATTAATTATTTCTGTCTCAGAAAAGGGAGAATGAAGCAAAGAACTATTAAGCAGTGGCTAAGGCCTCATATCCAGTAAGTGTTATGTGGGCTCAAAAAGCGAATTCAGAGCCAGTGCTTTGCCCTTAACAGACTATGACTTATGAAATATTTTACCAAGGTAGCCCTAATGTAATGGAGATTCAAGCTTATACTATACGGAGGTTTCTGGGAATGAAACTTGCTACCGCCCAATATAAAACAAACATTTGATTTTCTATGTTTTATTTTAAAATTTAGTGAAATCTTATATTTGTTGAAAATATATCCACATTTATTTTAACATTAAAACTTTAAAATATTTCTCATAAAATATATGAGAAAAATAATTCTCCAGTTCTATTTTGTGAAGACAGTGGATGCATCATATGAAGATCTGGTTTGGCATTAATGAGACAGCACTCTGTCCCTTCAGCTAATGTTTCTCTTCTGCAAATCCAATGTAACTACCCTCTACAGACCTTCCAAAACTGAAATTGCTGTTTTGAATAATCAAAGGCAAGGACATTTATAGTCCATATTGTATAAATAGGCATGGTTATCAGGCAAGACCTTTTGGATCAGCTACCATGGCAGTGTTCTTGCACTTCTGTATTTCACATAAAAAGGGACTGAGTCCTCCTCCAAGACTGGTCAGCCTCTTCTGTCTGCCTCTGGCTTCCATGGGGTCCACATGTATAGCCAAGCTTCTCAGTCTCTCTGTCTCTTTATTCACATCTGAACATTCCAAATCCAAGGAGATGAAACTAAACAGACCTTACTTTAAAACATATTAATAAAGCAGGATTCTCTTTTTGTCATAACTATTTTTCATTTGCTATGGTGCTTGCTTATTTAAGAACACTTAGGAGAGGATCATTACTAATCCCTGCCTTAACACTATTATAATACCAAAGTACTATTTCTGACTTCCATTAGTACTCAATAATATACTTTTCTCTAAATTGTTTGTATAAATATTTAGGAGTTGCAAAATTTTTGAAGTTTATTTTCTTAAAAATTGAGTGATATTCTCTAGGGAAGTACTCAGGTTCATCTTACTGTTTTTGGTTTATCCCTCTTTGTGATGCAAGGTAATATGTTGCAGTGAATACTGTAGAGGGAATATCTGCTTTGTAAAAGTGCATATTTGTAAGATGACATCTAAGAAAACTTTAATTCTAATTTTTTTTAACTTTGGTTATAAATGTCTCCCACATATTAATTACCTTTGAATTCTATTTTATAGATAAACATATTGCTACAGATTATATGCTTTTAAGACCTCTGAGGCAACCAGAGTGAGTTTTCTGCTCTAAGTAATCATTTGCTCCATGATACACATAATATTTTATATATATATGGATTGGGAATCCACCAGGTAGATATCCTATTAAGATATACTGAATTAGAATTCATTTCATGTTTTGTTTTACTCCTTACAAATTACAGCATAAGACAGTATGTTGCATGCAGCATGAGAAATTTTGTTGATCATTAGGCTCTTGAGTTTTGATCATGTCTACCATTTTGTATTCTGATGTAAACACTGACATGTCTGATTTAGAAGTTATAAAATGTTTTAAAGACCTACACTGGCAAGGATAAAAATTAAAAGGGCTATCAATCCTCATGTTTCAGGGCATTAGCTGCTTTCCAGGTGGGTTGGAGAAAAATATACCCTGTGGTGTAGTATTAGGTGCATTAGCTAGGTTTTTATGCTTTTTTCTTCAAAAATTGGCAATGGCGACTTTTAGAACAAACACTCAAGTGAATAACTCTTTATTGTGCTTTGCCAATTCTGGCAGGCACTTTTCAGTTTGTATAACAACAGAATTCAAACACATCTCTCATTTCTATAGCTTTCACAATGCATATGAAATTATTGCTACTTAGGAAGTATTGAAAAATATTTCTTTTTTCAACATCATTTTAACAGGTAATTATCATGATTACTTGTAAAGATTATAGGCAAAATCTTAAGCACTGATATATTTTTGAAGGATATTAAGAAAGGGAAGAATTTGACGTGTTCTGGTAAGTGCATAAATGCAAAAATTTAAAGTTGTGGCTTTTGTAGTATTGATTGGATTTCAATGACCACATTCTATTGAGCATTCGATTATTAAACCAAGAACTTAGTCTTAAAAAACTGAAAAGTGACTGAGTACAGAGGGAAGATTCTTTCTTCTCAAAATTTGACATGCATCACAATCACCTGAAAGTTTCTTAAAAATAGAACATCCTTCCCAGATTTTTGGAGTCATTAATATTTACTATAAGATCAAACTTTTAATTTGCCATGTAATGCTAAAAATAAGTGTGAGGTTTATGTGGACAATACTCCAACAGTATAAATAATACTTCCATTATTTTCTTAAATTAAAATATTGAGTTTTTTGAGGTAAAAATTTCAACATGGTTGAGATTGTATTACACCTTTAAATAAATTTAAAGAGAATTAATATTTTAATGGTACTGGGTTTTCTAATAGGTGAGTATATGTTCTATGTATTTAAGTCTTTATTTTCTCTCAGCAGTTTTATAGTTTTCAATGTAGATTTTTTCAACATCTTATTATTCTTAAGCATTTTATATTTGAACAGTTATTTTAATGCATTATTTTTATATTTTTTTCAATCGATTCCTGATAGAAAATGGAACTATAATTGGCTTAGTTTACTCTAGAGTAAATCTTGGAAATATGTACCAGGAAATATTTACAAGAATTTTCTTAGCAGTATTCTTCACAATACCAAAAACTGCGAACGCATAAAATAACAGTCTACTTTAAAGTGGCTAAGGAAAGCATGAAGCACTTATTGAAAATAAATGACAGCTATATACAACACTTTAAATTTTAAAACACATATGAGAATGAAAAAAAGCTAGCTCTTGAAGATTACACATGGTATATCATTTCTACCTAACTTAAAAATCAAACAGTATCTTTTTATGATGAAACTACTTTTTAAATTTATAGTAATAGTAAACATCTATTTAATTTGTTACCAAAGAGGGGAAACAAAGGAATGGAATAGATGAGAAAAACACTGGGTTGGTAGTACTTTAAATTGGGGATATTTCATAGGAGCTTATTGTTATTTTTATACCTTATGATTATATATTATATACATTCTTCAAATCAAATATTATATTAAAAAATAAGGAATTGTGTGTATTACATAGGTAGTTTAAAATGTTTCAAAAGTCTTGATATCATTTAATTCAATAATTAATTCAATAAAATATATCAAGATTTGTTATTAATATTAATGTGCCAGGAACTAGTCTATATTATTTTTTATACAGCAGAGGGGAGATAAGTTGAAAAAACAAATACCTCCTTTTGTGGAGGTTATATTTTCATAGGTGGAGGTAGACTGTACCTAATTGAACAAATAACTATGAAATATAGAGACAGGGTTATAAAACAAATGAAGTATATATGGTGAGAGATAGAAAGGCAGAGATCAAGATGCAGAGAAGATAATGCCAGATCCATATGCATGGCCACATTGTTGTCAGGGAAATGTGAATGAGTACAAGCATAAGGGATTTGAAGGCAGTCATGTACTAGCAGATGTTTACAGACTATGTGGTGTAAATATTTAAGCTATCAGCTTGACACCACTGTAAGTGAGGCAGGATGGGATGGCTCTTGGGAGGCAGTAGGAGCTGGTTCTAGCACACCAGGGTCAAAGATGGGTGCGAGGAGGAACTTCTAAAGGCTAAGTTAAAAAAAGTGAGTTCAATTTGGAAGAGAATGAAAATGTTTAATAAATTATAGGTCCCATTACATTTGAATATTTATTGGAATTGGGATGTTAGAGGGAGAATATTGAACAGACATACAGCTGTGGTCCAGAGAGTAGGGCAATAGAGAAAACTGGTGTGGGTGCACTCATTATAAATAACAGTTTTTCATATTTCATCATATAAATGAGTAGCTGAGATGGCATACAGGAAAAGAAGCCAAGATCATAAAAGACCAGGGTACTGAAAGGATCTGATATGTTGATACTGAAATCATAAATTATGGAAGAATAGGGGGTGAATTCGAATGTTAAAATCTTCAATCATTGTAAAGGAAGTGACCTATAATTCCAGGGAGTTGAAGGCTTTAAGAGACACACAAAACTGTATGCAAGTGGCAGCAATGAGGAGCCTGGAGGATATATGCTCCATCTCCAGGTTTATGGGAATAGAGTTTGGGAAAGAACACCTATCCTATACACACTTAAGAGAGTTGTGATTTATGCACCCTAATCTGTGAACAGTGGGATCATGTTGATCAGCCTGCTGTGGGTAAGAAGGTGGAGAGAACACTCAGAGTGGGGATTATTGTATAGAGAACTTTTCCGATAATCGTGATAAATTCCCAGGGGCACAGAGAAAGAGTTTTCTGAAGTCAGAGAAGAGTGTGAGATTGTGAAATATCTGCTCATGATTTTTATTCATTTCCAAATTGGATTTTTTTAAAGTTGAGTTTGGAGAGTTCTTTATATATTCCAGATACAATTTCTATATTAGATAAGTGGTTTATAAATAGTTTCTCTTAGGCTGCAGCTTATATTTTCCTCTTCAATGGGTTTTTGTAGAGTAAGTTTGTAATTTTTATAAGATCCAGTTTATCTGTATTTATGTTTATAGGACATGCTTTGGTGTCAAGTCTAAGACTTCTGTCTAGCCCTAGAGCTCAAAATTTTACTCCAATCTTTTTTTCTAAAGGTTTTTATAGTTCTATATATTATATTGTCTGTTATCTATTTTAAGTTAATTTTGTGTGCTAATGTGTGAAACTTAGTTTGACTTTTTTTTTCCCTATAAATTTCCAATAGCTCTAGCATTATTTGTTGAAAAGGATATCTTTCCTCCATTGAAATACTTTTGCACCTCTGTCAAAAATCATTTAGGGATATTAATGTGGTCAGTTTTAGAGTTCTCTATCCTGTTCTACCGATCTGTTTGTCTATTGTTATACCAGTACCATTGTTTTCTGTAATTTTTTTTTAAGCTTGTTTTTTCTCTTTAAATATGAACAAATACAACATACAGAGAAATAATAACAAAAGAAAAATAATTTATATGGCTATTCCCTTTCTGAAAATTGGTAGAACATGAACAGAACATTGCAGTAACAGACGTAAAATATTTGAAAAAGAGATGATATCTACAGTTGCATCTTTTAATTATTTTCTAAGGAAAAGAATTTAGTAGTAAGATTTAATATTGGAAAGAGTAATTTCCCCTCCTTTATTCTTCTTTTTCAAGATTGTTTTAGATGTATTGGGCCTCTGACTTTCTGTATAAATTTTGAAATAAGTTTGTTTGTGTCTACATAGAACAGTCCTTTTTTAATATAAATATATAGGAAATGCATTAATCCTGTATTTCAATGTGAGGAGAATTAAATCTTTCCTATGTTGAGTCTTCTTATACATGAGCATTATGTGTGTCTCAGTTTACTTGGGCCTTTTAAATTTTCTTTCATGACCATTTAGTAATTTTAAACACACAAATCATATTCCTATTTTGTTAGACTTATACCTAGGTATTCCATTTTCTTTGGAACAATTGTAAATAGTATTGTGTCTTTAATTTTTATTATCACATATTTGCTATTGATTGATACATTTATTTCTCCATTCTGCCTTATCAGTCTTTGCTTCATATATTTTAAAGCTTTGTTGTTTTGGGCATTAACATTTAGGTTCATTATGTCTTTTTGGTAGATGGATTCTAATATCATTATGTAATATTCCTCTTCATCTCTAAGAATTATCTTTAGTTTGAAGTTTATTTTATTGGATATATCATATCCACTCCTGTTTTTAAAAAATAATGTTTGCATGATATATCTTTCCCCATATTTCTACTTGCATTTTACCTTTGTCATTGAATCTGTAGTGAATTTCCTGTAAATTGCACACAGTTGGGTCTAGTTTTTAAAATACATTCTGCCAATCTCTGTCTTTCAACTGGTGTATTTAAACCATTTATATTTAAGGTAATTATTGATATTTTATGGCTTTAATTTTTCATTTTATCATTTGTTTTCTGTTTGTTTTATTAGTTTCTTGTCCTTCTGTTTATCTTTTCTTATGTTGGGGGGAATACTAGACCTTTTTTTTCTTTTTAGAAACGTATGTTGATTTATTTATAAACCTCCACTGGCACCTACAGATGCTGGAGTCAGTAGAAGGAATCAGAGTTGACCCTGCTTCCTAACACCTTATTCAGTCTCCTTACTGATGGGGATGTGTCAGCATTCAGGTCCCCAACTGGGTCCTGCTGACAACAAAGTTAGTGAGAAAGTGGAGTGTTACCTACCCTCAGTTCACAATGCCTTATTCATTCTCATTAATGCAGGGAGGGGTGGAGGCTCCACTCCTGCCTAGGTCCTACCGACAGTTGGGATGGGAGTGGAGCCATGAAACATAGTGATGACAAGCCCCAACCCACACTGTATTGTTATGCACTTTGCTGCCTTGTAAGTAGAGGCTTACCTCACCATTAGACTCTGCTGGTATTACCCTGCTTCTACTAGGAGGGAGATGGACAATTAGTTCTTCCTGTTCCTCCATCACTGAAATCACGGAGGTGGTAGTGTCCACTGGTATGTTCCTGGGGTGGAGTGTTACCAGACCACCATTTTCCAGGTTTTCTGTGGAACTTTCATCTTTGCCTGTTGTCAGTTCCAGGTTGGAGGCTTTTGCAGCACCCTATCTGAGCTATATGAGAGATAGTAAGTAAACCCAGGGAACTCAGTGATGAGTTCTTCCTCAAGTCCTGGGGTCTCTAGGCAAGTCACTTTCTTCTTTCCACCTTTCTGAGTCTTCCTATGATTGTTTCAGTCCAAGGTTTGTGTTATGCTTCTTATGATTGTGTTATTTTAGTTGTAGTTGTGAGATTCTGAGGGAAAGTCCATCTTGGCCAGAATTGGAAATTGAAATTGGACTTTTATCAAGTTTTTATTTGGTATATTATTTATAATTAAATAAATAATTAATCTAAAATCAACATAAGAAAGAAACACACTTCTTAGATTATTTGAGCTATTTTTCAGTTCATCAAATAATTTAACATATGGATTTATTTCAATTATTGTATTGTACTTTGATTTTACTAAGACATCAATAATTTAAAATAATATATTGAAACCAGATGTCTTAATATAATAACACAATACTTGTGTTTAAACGTTCTACCCAAAATATGCCATACGTGTACCTCTTTATCCCAATATCTATCATTTTTAATTGTTTCACATAAATTAGTATAGGTTATCTTTCCCTGAAACATTTTAATCAATTTCTTACAATAGTCACAAAAATATATTAAGAAGACAAAGATACCTTCATAAAATGAGGATGGGTACCACTTTAGCTCAATAGTTAAAATTATACTTGATTTCTGGAATAGGGCAATTATGTTGAAAAACAAGAGATACTATTATTAATAATCACATGAATCAAAAGCTAGAAGAGACAAAGGAATTAACATAGATCTATTAAAATATTTGCCTACAAATATGTGAAACAAAACTGATAACTTTCATCAAACCGGTATATGATCTATTTCATGAAATTAATATAATAATGTGAAATGCTGGAGATAATAATGTGAATAGAATAAGTTGAGTCTAATAAGTAAATGTGTTGCATTTCTGGCCGTCATTTTTTTACTCAACTTGGGAAAATTAACAAGGTAAAGAGGTAATATTATAAAAAAAGTTCTACATAAGAATAATGAATGTGAAACAGTATATGATAAAGCTATAATGATTTTTAAAATACTGCTGTTTAAAGGATGTGAAAATCATTTGAACAGACAATTATTTATAAAGATTGATATATTATAAATATAGACTTACAAATCAAAAGGAAATATATTATTTGATTAAGGGCAGTGGTATAATTGTTTGCTTCAAGTGGGAGTGGTTCTTTAAAAAACTCTAAAAAAGAAGATAAAAAAATGTGAAGCAAGTCAAATATAAGTAATACATAGAGCTTTTGTAAATTTTGTATTTCCTATTTGTGATGGAGTTTTAACCACAAGGAGAATTTGATATTTTTTATTTAACCTGAGCAAAACAACAGACCATCTTGCACATAAAGGACAACAGCCACATCATATGCACTTAAGAATTATTATTTAGAATCCTCTATACACCAGGTTTTATTCTTGGTCCTGGGGAACATGCTAAGGAAGTAGACAGACAACATCCCTACACTTTGGTGTTTATGTTTCATAAAAATTTGACCATTCATTAACAAGAAAGCAAAGAAGATACTTTCAATAGTGGTAATTGCCATGAATATAGTACGGAATATGGAATAAACTGAGTTGGTAGATAGGCAGGGAAGGTTTTCAGGCAGTTCCATGTGAAATTTAACCTTCATGTCTCAAAGAAGGAGAGGTAAAAGGTATGGTAGAAGGTAATATGCACCCTAAGATGCAGGTGCTCCACAGATTTTTTTAACATCTTTATTGGGGTATAATTGCTTTACAATAGTGTGTTAGTTTCTGCTTTATAACAAAGTGAATCAGTTATACATATACATATGTTCCCATATCTCTTCCCTCTTGCATCTCCCTCCCTCCCACCCTCCCTATCCCACCCCTCCAGGTGGTCACAAAGCACCGAGCTGATATCCCTGTGCATGGACATATATACACTAACAAATGTAAGGTAGCTAACTAGTGCTCCACAGATTTAATGGATCGTCACTGTGTGTTAATGAGGTACTATGTGACCAGAGCCTTTCAATTTTAACATAAATTAGAAAATGGATTTTTATAGGAAAACTAAAGATTTTTAAATGTTGCCAATGAAGTTCAATTTGGAAACAACACTGCCTACTTATTCAATTCATTGTAAATGCATCACAGTTTTAAGTTAAATCCCTCAGGTCACTGGTGTGCAACCTCTTTGATAGATCATCCTTGTATATATTTCAACCATATAGAGAATTCATTTGCTTCATTAAAGAAATGAGAATTTTTTAAACCCCATAAGTCCAGTGAATATTTACTCTCTTAATCCACCAGTTTGTCATCTCTATTCTAGATCATTAAATTTTTCTTCTACCATTCTTGTAGAGTTCATATTGCTTCACTGAAGAATAGGAATTCTAAAAATCCAGAGGTCCAGTGACTATTTACTGCCTGGTGATTTATATCATTTTACTCTATAGATTTTACAGGTTCACTTCTTGTGGTCCATGATAAATACTCATTGAGCTGTAGTTATAGGATAAGCATCAGGTTGGGAGCCCCCAAAACAATTAAATCGCCTCTCATATTTTTTAATGACTACAGGGAGCTCATTATTCTGATTTTACTGAAGAAGTGCAAAAATATGTAAGCCTTGGATATCATTTTTATCTTCCCTAATTATATTTTGGAGTTTTAAAAATGTGCATCCTTAATCATTATAATTTTAGGCATTGTTTTTATAACACTGCTATGTCCCAAAATCTGAATTAATTTTTTAACTTGTTTCATTGATTTAGCAGTGCAATGAAGGTCAAAGACTAGATAGCAATTAGAATAAACACTAAAGCTTTGCCAAGTTAAAGCTTTCAGGCATACATAAAATAGTTTTAGTACACTGAAAATCTAAAAGTAAACACAAATTATATTTTCTAATTAAACAAGGCATAAATAACAATTAATTTCAAAGTATTTTATAGACCTTAATCAACATTCCTAATTCCCCGTTGGATTTGATATTATTGTGTACATATAGGTATGTGATGAAAAATTTTGTCTAGAGGACAACTTTACTATTTACTCACTAAGTCTGTTTTGTCACACTGACTATATTTTTTGAGAAGAATTCTGCCATTATTATTCCACATAATACAGACTTTCTACAGCTAAGAACTTCTTTTGATAATAACAGATGTATTTAGGGAAGACTGGGGATTAGATAAAGGTCATACATATCCTTATAGATTAATAGTTGTATCAGTAATTTTCTGGAAATCGCCCATTCACATCTTTCTTCTCTTCCTGATTAACAATCTCCCCTGTTATAACAATCCACAAACAATAAAGATAACAAAAAATCATAGTGCAGTGGAGAAACCTCTGGAGTTTTGTGTCACTTGTTTTTGTTTGTTTCTGAGTCAAATCCATGCTCAGTGTAAATTTTTAGAAACAAATGTTTTCCTTATGTAAAGATGAAAGACACTGGAAAACTCATTAATACTGTTAAGTAACTATCTATAGAAAAACATCATTGAATTTTCTAATACTTTTATAACCTTGATAACATACTAATATTAGTATTAATGTTTAACATCTGTGCACATTTTTAAAAGTTCTCTCTTTCTGATACTTATAGAAAACAAACAACTACTCTTATATTGACTTTAGTAATTTTATAAACTAGTGAAAATAATATTTGTTTTGGCTGTATTTGAATGTTTGGTTATTAACAATAGTCTAGAAAAATGTAATATGTAATTTATAAGCTCAGAATATGTTCATCGGCAGTATATCACCAGAAACTTCCATTAATTAAAAAAAGAAATTATCAAAATTCAAAGTTTGATTCTTGTTTTGACAGAAATAGACTTTTAAATTACTTATAAAATAGATTTTCATTTTCTCTGTAGTGATATTGAGACATTAGTCTGATTCTTTTGTTGAAGTGGGCAGAGCATAAATAATTATTAATTGTTCAAGATTTTGTCAAAAAAATCCTGTCCATATTGTAGTTCATTTGAGCTCTTATGATTAATCATAATTAAGGACCCTTGTAGAGATTCATTATAAAAATAAAACAAGCAAAGCTGTATTTACAATATAAAACCATCAGCTGGGGTTTATGCAGTGTATTAGTATGTCAGTAAACTTAAATGACTCTATGTCATAAATTCACAATGATAAAAATATCAGACACTTAAATATAGTTTATAGCACAGAGTTTATTCTAATATATAGAACCTTTGGAGGTAAATAATTCAAATGTGACATTTGATGCAATGTAACAGATGAAGTTTATTTTTTAATCCCCGATTTTCATCCTGAAAAATTAGAAGATTAGAAAATTAATGGCCCTAATTCTAATTCTGCCTCAGTCTCATTTTAAGTCTTTCCATCATTCTATGTGCATCCCTTCTGAGCAACAGAGTTAGAAGTAACTATTTTTCATTCTTCTTATAAAGGGACAACTGTCTTCATAATACCAATATTGGAAATGAAGTACTAATAAATAAAAGTTTTACTCAAACTAGTAAAAGTAGGTTATAAAGATTCTTTCTCAAATTCCTCCTGGAACAATGTGGAAATAAAACATGTGCACATGACAATGGGCACAATAAACATGTGAAAAAATTACCAATAAACTGAGTAATCTTTATATTGAGAACCTGAGAGAACACAGTATTTTCCCAGATCTGTTAGCCATCAAATTGGAGAGGACAATAGATAATTAGATGATAGCAAGACTCAAAAATGAGAATTCAATTCATAAAATATTTTCCAGGCTGTTCCCACTTAGAATAAAATAATCATGAAAGTATAGGAGGGAACCATTTAAAAATCATTATTTTCATACATATGTCCTAGGGTAGAGTTTACGTAAATCATACCAGAAAGTTTGATAGTGTTTACGTATGTGGATGCAAGTGTGTGTTCTGTGTGTGTTTGTGTCTGTGGATATGTTTATTATTTGAAGACTAAAACTTCTTTCAAAGCACTTAATATTTTATTATCAGCTGAAGAGCCCATTTGAAGTATAAACTTGTGTAATTTGAGTTAATAACTTCTTCTGTCGACAAAGGAACTCTACAATAGCTGCTTATTTTCCTCACATAGCAACTCAGAAAGAGCCATTGTTCAATGGCTTTATGGCCTTTGAGCATAGATAATTGATCATAAATCTTTAGGTGGCCCAGCTGGGTTTCCATATGACTGCAGAGAAGCACCATATGGCCTCTAGCACTCACAGGGATCCCCTGCACTCACAGGTTACAGATTGAAAATCTGTCACAGTATTGAGAAGCAAGCTGCTCTCAAACTAGTGCAAAATAAATGATATTCTCAGATAAAACAAAGGGGAGATTTTCTTTAATAAGCTGATGGCTATATCTACAGTTCTCATACTTTTTTTTGATAATGTCCGGATAATTTAGGGTCTTGAACAACCCAAGTGGATTGTTTTATAAGGTCTCCATGCCTTGGAGAAAAGCACCATGTTGAGGCTTGGGTCAGTCCTAAGAGGATCAGGGACATTGTTTGGAACTTACCATCTCCCTTCCCTGCTTTCTTCCGCATACTGGCAACATTTTCTTAGATTTTTATTCAGAGGGTTGAAAATAATGGCTTTCCAGACAGCTCCCTCCCATCTCATACCTTAAATTTTCTCTACTTCAAAGATACCTATTCTCCTTACCTAATCCTATGTCGGGATGGATTATGTGTGCATCCTTAGACCTGTGGCAGAAAGAACAGCCCCCACTGTATAGTGATGGTTAAAATAGAGGATAGCAAGTTCTCCAAGATATGTGAATTGATGCTCGTGAGGAGAATTGGTTGTTAGAAAGATGATGATGATGATGATCCATGTGTCCAATCACTTATTTATGTTAGTTAGGACTCATGGACAATATCAGCAAATAGGGTAAGAAAATATGGTTACATTTAATACATAGTTTAAACACTACCATCTTTATACCAGAGGCCATGCCCTGGGAGGAGTCTTTAAAGCCAACAAGTCATGACCAACCAAAGTCCACAGGTTCCCATTCTGGGCCATGTTCTAGGTATCCAGGACCTTAAAAGTCCTTGCCTAAATGCCCAGACCTTGTTCCCAGTTCCTGTGTGGGCCTCTTCTTTGAGCCTCTCGTCCTCAGGGCAGAACACACCAGAGTGTACACAATTCTAAGCCCAAAGAATGGCCAAGGGGAGGCTCCATAAAGAAGCTGTTTGATGGAGCCTAAAAGTAACACCTGGGATGTTCACATGTGTGAGCCTGAGGTCCCTCCAGGAATAAGAAAAGGCCAGTTATTGGAAGACAGTGGGAGCAAGCTGTGGGCTGAAGACATGGAGCTGGAGTCCAGCTCTCCCCTGGCCAACACATTCAAGCACAGATACCTGAGGAGCCTGAGAACTTTAAATTAATCC
The DNA here is from genome assembly GCF_003676395.1 of Aethalodelphis obliquidens. NCBI lineage: Eukaryota > Metazoa > Chordata > Mammalia > Artiodactyla > Delphinidae > Aethalodelphis > Aethalodelphis obliquidens. Next base: position 60,533,878 of record NW_020837950.1, on the reverse strand, counting down.
TGGCCTTCCAGGTTGTTTGGAAGTTATGTTTTTAATGGTAAAATATAGAACTAATTTTGTTTGACAGTGCTTTAGCTTGGTTTAAAATCTGTAGTAATTCCGTCATGAACATCCATTTTTACTCAAAGTGTAGGGTCTGAATGGAACCTATCATTAATATGGATAAACTGCTAATCTATATTCTTATCTCCTCCTACTTTTTGTCAAAGTGCTTATCTAAGAAACACCATATTTCAAGAGTCTAGTTATAACTTCTCAGAATACAAGACTTTTAAATGGAAAACTTATAATTTGTATCATGAGTTTACATGATTCAATAAAGTGTTAGCCTTTGAGAGAATGAAGTTTTTTAGGCTTCGATAAACCTCTTAGCAAACAGAGGATCAGAGGGTAATCTTTATTAACAGTCTTGTGGTAATTTAGGTTCCTCATTTATAGAATGAAGAGAGATCTATCTATCTATCTATCTATCTATCTATCTATCTATCTAGCATAGGTTTGTTCTGAGGATTTATTAAGCACCCAGGCACATTGCAAACAATCTGTGAATATTAGTTCTTGTTTTTAATGAGCCTTCAATTTTCCAAAATATCAAGGTGTATCAATAAACTAACTTAACACTGAGTATATACTGGATGATGTTAATATGATAACTAATTGCAAAATTTCAAATTATTAACTAGTAAGTTAAATGTATAACATATGAAGGTATTTATTACATTATGATGCAGATTGAATTTTAAGAATGTTATGAGAGGTAAAAAATAAGTAGAAATACAATAATTCAAAGGATTTGATATTGATTAAATGTCAACACTATCAGTTTGATACTCCTAAAGTAGGCCACTACATAAGCCAGTTTGACTTATTCATTATAAATTAAGGTTAAATGAAGAAATTACTTTTCTGATCTACATTATACTACTCACTCTAACTTAACTGAGTATTTTAATTATTATATTATTTTAGAATTTGATAGATATCATTATAGAATTTTAAAATTCATAGAGAAAGGAGATACACATAGCAAAGAAATATTTTAATTTCTATTGATAATGACTCTAATTCACAAAAATATAATAAAATGATTATAAAATGAACGGTTAGCTTTTTATATCATCAGAATATGGTTATATATAAAATCTTATTTTTTTGTACTAAAAACAAAAAAGAATCAAAAACAAAAAATGTAGCCTAGTTGGACATTTAAAAAATTTATAACCTTTATTTTTTCTAAGATAACAGAATTGTTGAGTTCCTTACAGAATCCATTTTAACACATAATTTAATCTTCTATTGAATATAAACTTTTGGTAAAGGCTCTTTTCACATTAAATCAATGTTTAAAAATGACATATATATATATTTGGTTTTTTAATTTTATGTTTTTCAATTTTTTATTGCAGTATTTATTGCACTATTGTTGATTCACACCATTATATTAGCTACAGGTGTACAACCTAGAGATTTGACATTTTTATAGATTATACTCCATTTAAAGTCACTGCAAAATAATGGCTATATTTCCCTGTGCTGTACAATACACACTCTCCAAGTTTACCATCAGAAAGGATGGCTCCTTTTTTCTGAGAGGATATGTAACTTTGAGATAGGCTTTCTCATGGAGGTTCTTCCTGTAATTACCTCCTTATTATTGAGCTAGCATTAGAGCTGATGGGTGAAGAAAGTGAACATGAGAATGAGAGAGTAAAAAGGACAGTAACTTCATATAATGCATACACACACATTTTTCCTTTTTTTTTTAATTAACAATCCTGTATTAAGACCTGTGATTCAGTATTTTTATAGATTGTACTCCATTTAAAGTTATTACAAGATAATGGCTATAATTCCTGTGCTATACAATATATACTTGTTGCTTATCTATTTTATACATAATAGTTTGTACCTCTCAATGTCCTACCTCAATCCTGCCTCTCCCCAATGCTTCTCCCTACTGGTAACTATCAGTCTGTTCTCTATGCTTGTGAGTCTTTTTCTATTTTGTTATATTCATTCATTTTATTTTTTAGATTCCACATATGTGATAACATACAGTATTAATCTTTCTCTATCTGACTTATCTTACTAAGCATAATAACCTCTAGGTTCATCCATGTTGTCGTAAGTGGCAGAATTTCATTTTTTATACCTGAGTAATATTCCATTTTGTGTATGTATTTCTTTTTTATGGTTGAGTAATATTCCACTGTGTGTGTGTGTGTGTGTGTGTGTGTGTGTGTGTGTGTGTGTGTCTGTGTGTCTGTGTATATATATACACACAGTACTTCTTCAACCATTCATCTGTTCATGGACACTTAGGTTGCTTCCATATCTTGATTATTGTAAATAATGCTTCTATGAATATTGGGGTTCATGTATCCTTTCAAATTATTGTTTTCATTTTCTTTGGGTATATACCCAGGAGTAGAATTGCTAGATCATATGGTAGTTCTATTTTTAGTTTTTTTAGGAACCTCCGTATTATTTTCCATGGCAACTGCACCAATTTACATTCCTGCCAATAGTGTACTAGGGTTCCCTTTTCTCCACATCCTTTCCAACATTTGTTATTTGTATTCTTTCTGATGATGGCCATTCTGACAGGTATGAGGTGATATATTACTGTGGTTTTAATTTACATTTCTCTGATTAGTGATGTTGAGCATCTTTTTTATGTGTCTGTTGGCCATCTTCTTAGAATATCATATACTAATGCAAATGGCTACTGAATGATGTGCAAGTATATCACAGGAAATATTAATTCCCCCAAAATATAGCTCATTGTTTGAAACAAACAGTCCCAAAATAAATTTTATTATCAAAATCATTTTTAGAACTCAAAAAAACCCTGAGATAATACAGAATAATAGAAAATAGAATATATAATTAAAATATAAAGATAATTTACAAAGAGATTTCCAAATATGTATTCCTAAAGCAGCAATTAAAGAGTCATGATCATTTTATAAACATTTAAAAAAATAATTCAATAATGGAACATGTGTGATTCCTATATTTACTGCATCATTGAATTTTAAATATACTCTTAAAAATCATAGAATTTTAGATGCATGACTTTGCCCAAAGACAGAGGTCTATAAATTAGAAATGATGCATATCTTAAATGATATGAGAAGATTAAATAAGATGAAGTATGAGCCAAATACATGGTTCATGTCGAATAAATAGGGTATTTTAATGGCTAGATCATTACAGAAGCAATTGTAAAATTTTTATATATATGTAAATATATATAAATTATATATAAGTAATATTCAAAGATGAAAATTATGCCACTAAAAATATGACTTTGAAAATTATTATAATAAGAGACCAAATCAATGTTAGAATTTAATTAAAAATAGTAAATCAATGTTGGAAATTATTTTTCTAAGTGAACATTTAAAACCTTTAAGAAAATAATATCCTTTAGTTATGATAATTAAATTATAAAATGTTGCTAGAAAGCAATATAAATGGAGCTAGGAAGGACTTAGAAATCATCTGACACAATTTTCGCCCTGAGGCCAGAGAACTGAGACTTCAAGAATGTAAGTTCAATAAGCATTCTCCATGCTGTAGACTTGAACCCAAAAGAGGGAAGGAGCAGATTACAGTATCTAACTTCATGTGAGGTAAAGGCTTACACACAGAGTGTTCCTAGAACTGCTCAACCAGGAAGTGATTGAGTGGTAGAGTGAGGAGTAACACAGAGATGATTAAACTTTGCAACTTTCAAATTATAAACTATCTAGTAAGGCAATTGTGTAATTGTACCTCATCCACGGTATAATACAATCCTGAATTGTGTACTGAAAGTGCTCCCCATCTTCTTCTGCAGAATACATTTCTGGCCACCCCACCATCAGGTAATACTTTACTCCATTTGTAATTACTATATATGATTAGTGTCTTTCTTATACACTCTGGATCTATATGTCCACTAGACATACTTATTTGGTATGTGGCTCAGTTACCACAAAATCAGCATGTTCTAAACTGAAAACATCAGACTCTTTTTCTCACCAGTGCTCTTTACATTATAAATATCACCATTATTGGCTCAAGAGCCCAAGTCTAAAACATGGAAACCATTCTTTTATTCTCGCTACATCCTTCCTACTTTCAATCAATTATGTTCTCACCATTCTACTTATAACACACAGTTCTGATCCAATTCATTCCTCACTATCATCATTAGTTAGGCATCATCATCCCTCACCTGAGCAACTTCATTTCCCTTTCTTGTACCTTCACAATTGTAATCCCATTATCTCCATCTTGTAGTTCGTATGGTATTTCTAAACTAGGTTGTATTTTAAAACCTTAATGAAGCTTATGTGGTCCCTTATGTCCTGGCTCCTGACATTTTTTTCAGCTTCTTTACTTATCCTTTTCTATTTCGCATCCATGCTTAGCGATGCTGAGGGTTTTTTTTTTTTCACATTATCAATAAACCAAACCTCTCTTGCTTTCATGCCTTTGCACATTTTCCTTTTTCTTTCTACTTCTCCATTTACCTAGCTAATTATTTTTCATGCTTTTTGTTTTAATTAAATATTATGAAGATATGTTGAATATGATGAAAGAAATTTTCCAGAAAACCTCTAGATAAGCTTAGGTGCTCCTGTTGTGCACACCAGTTGCTCCTTTAGTATAATTTTTTTAGCCTAATTTGTTTAATATCTTTATCCCTGAAGAATGGAAAGCTCTACGGGGACAGCAACTATGTATTTCCTAATCATCCCATATCTCCAGAACATGGTACTATTTGTAATATGGTAATTGCACAAAAATGATTTGCTAGGTGAACAATTAATGTGTCTTACAGTGGTTGATTTCCATTAAAATTCAAAAGTATTCATAATTCTGAGACAGAAAAATATCTTTGTGGTTGGAAACAATTTATGGATTTGCTATAAATAAAGAATTATTTTTCAGAACCAACCCTACAGATTTTAATTTGTCTGTAATAACCTTATGTACAACCAGATGAGAATGAATCCTTGTCTCTCGGTCAGATCTATCTATAAGTTAAATTTAAAAGTACCGTTTATGTGACTTCCGTGATTGTCCAGTGGTTGAGACTTCACCTTCCCATGCAGGGGGTGTGGGTTCAATCCCTAGTGGGGGAGCTGGTCCCACATGCCTCAGGGCCAAAAAACCAAAGCATAAAGCAGAAGCAATGTTGTGGCAAATTCAGTGAGGACTTGGAAGGTGGTCCACATTAAAAAAAAAAAAAGCCTTAAAAAAATAATTAAAAAAATAAAAGCACCATATATTCCACCTCAGTTTTTTTCTACTATTATTCTGTCTTTCCCCAATATCCACTTCCTGCATTTTTTAAAGCTAAGTGTTCCCAAGAACATGGAAAATTCAGTGACATCCGTTGAACTCATCCATATTGAGGAAGATTAATAGAGAATCACACATGCATATAATTAAGAGGAACATATTGATGGTGGAGAACATTGTTCCTTCAACACATGGTGCCTCCCTCACGGATTATTCTGAATATGTCAAGGGATAAGACTTTATAAAGAAGTGAATTAAGACTTAATATGCTTTATCCATATTTTATACTATGACTATTAATTTTGTTATTTATGCATGAGGAAATCTGCACTATTAGAGGGGGATCTGTATATAGTTTTTCTCTTGATTCAATTTCTTTGTGTTTCTATAAACATCAACTTTAAGTATACTAATCCGATATCAACTAAGTTATATAAATGCCACACAAATGGATTGATTTATCTTTTCTCCTTATATATATTACCTCCAATTTCAATTCCAATTTTAAAACTTTTTGAAACAGTGTCATTTAATATCAAAAGAAACATAAAATTACTATATAAAGGCTCATATAAAAAGAACATTTATCATACTTCTCTCTCCCACAGAGATTTAGTAAAACAGTATATCTGAACTAGGCCAATGCTTATTTATTTTCTTTATCAGAAAAATTGAAATGTTGACTGCTAGTTAAGCAGGAATTTGTAAAACTACTAGAATAAGAAATGCATGTTTCAAGAAAGAAAAAAAATATGTTAAATGCCTTTGAAAATCAAGACAAGTGAAAAACATAACCTTCCACCTTAAGGAACTAGTAAAAGAAGAACAAATAAACCTGAAGTTAGTAGAAGGAAAGAAATCATAAATATAAGAGATGAAATAGAGACTAAAAAAAAGAATCAGAACAGAAAAGAATCAATGAAACTAAAAACTAGTTCTTTGGAAAGATAAACCCAAATTCATAAACCTTTAGCCAGACTCATTAAGAAAAATAGAAAGAGGACCCAAATAAATAAAATCAGAAATGAAAAAGAAGTTACAACTGACACCACAGAAATACAAAGGATCATAAGAGATTACTAAGACCGTTATATGCCAATAAAATGGACAGTGTAGAAAAAAATGGATAAATGTACAATCTCCCAAGACTGAATCAGGAAGAAATAGAAAATCTGAACAGACAATCACTAGTATTGATATTGAGTCAGTAATTTAAAAAAAATTACCATCAAACAAATGTCCAGGACCAGACAGCTTAACAGATGAAGTCTACCAAATATTAAAAGAAGTGCTAGCACCTCTCCTTCTCAAGCTGTTCCAAAAAATTGAAAGGAAAGAATGCTTCCAAACTCATTTCATAAGGCCAGTGTCAACCTGTTATCAAAACCAGACAAAGACCTGCAAAAAACAAAAGCCAATATCACTGATGAACATAGATACAAAAATCCTTAAAAAAAATATAGCAAACTGAATTCAACAATACATTAAAAGGATCATACACCATGACTGAGTGGAATTTATCTCAGGCATACAAAAATGGCTTAACATCCACAAATCACTCAATGTCATACACCACATTAACAAATTGAAGAATAAAATCAATATGATCATCTCAATAGACACAGAAAAACCTTTTGACAAAATTCAGCTTTCGTTTATGATAAAAACTCTCAACAAACAAGTTGTAGAGGAAACGCACCTCAATATAATAAAGGCCATATATGAAAAACCCACAGCCAACATCATTCTCAACTGTGAAAAGCAAAAAGCTTTTTCTCTAGGGCTTCCCTGGTGGCGCAGTGGTTGAGAGTCCGCCTGCCGATGCAGGGGACACGGGTTCATGCCCCGGTCTGGGAAGATCCCACATGCCATGGAGTGGCTGGGCCCGTGAGCCATGGCCGCTGAGCCTGTGCGTCCGGAGCCTGTGCTCTGCAATGGGAGAGGCCACAACAGTGAGAGGCCCACGTACCACAAAAAAAAAAAAACTTTTTCTCTAAAATCAGGAAAAGACAAGGATGCCCACTCTCACCACTTTTATTCAACATAGTCTTCGAAGTCCTAGCCACAGAAATCAGAGCAGAAAAACAGGTGAAAGGAATTCAAATTGGGAAGGAAGAAGTAAAGCTGTCACTGTTTGCAGATGACATGATACTATACATAGAAAATCCTAAAGAATTCACCCAAAAACTATTAGAACTAATAAGTACATTCAAAGATACAAATTTAATATTGGAAAACCTGTTGTCTTTCTATACACTAAAAGCAGATTATCAGAAGGAGATATTAAGAAAGCAAGCCATTTACAATCAAACCTAAAAGAATAAAATATCCTAGACTAACTCTAACGAGGCAAAAGACCTATACTTAGAAAACTATACAATATTGATGAAAGAAATTGAAGACAACACAGACCAATGGAATGATATGGTATGGGTTGGAAGATTTAATATTGTTAAAATAACCATACTATCCAAGGTTCTGCAATCCATATCAAAATACCAATGGCATTTTTCACTGAACTAGAATTAAATAATTCTAAAATTTGTATGTAAACAAAAATGACCCAGAATAGCCAAAACAATCTTGAGAAGGGACAAAGCTGGGAGTGTCACGTTCTCTGATTTCAAGCTAACCTACAAAGCTATAGTCATCAAAACGGTGTGATACTTTCACAAAAACAGACACATGGATCAATGGAACAAAGAGCTCATAAATAAATCCACACTTACATGGTCAATGAATATACAACAAAAGAGGAAAGAATATACGTGAAAAGACAGTCTTTTTAATAAATGACGTTGGGAAAACTGGACTACTTTCTCACAGCATGTACAAAACTAAACTCAAAATGGATTAAATACTTAAATGTAGGATCTGAAACCATAAAATTGCTAAGAGAAAATGTAAGCAGTAGGCTCTTTGACATCAGTCATAGCAATATTTGGAGGATTATGTCTCCTCAAGCAAGTGAAACAAAAGCAAAATTAAAGGAGACTACATCAAACAAAGACTTTGTGCATGTAAGTGTGTGTGTGTGTGTGTGTGTGTGTGTGTGTGTGTGTGTGTGTATGTGTTGTTTTCCTTTGTTTTGTTGCTGTGCCACATGGCTTGTGGGATCTTAGTTCCCCAACCAGGGATTGAACCCTGGCCTTGGCAGTGAAAGTGCTGAGTCCTGACCACTGGACCTCCAGGGAGTTCCCACAAACTAAAAGACTTTTGCACACAACGGAAACTATCAACAAAATGAAAAGTTCCCCTTCTGAATAGGAGAAGATATTTACAAACAATAGATCTGATAAAGAGTTAATATCAAAAATATAAAAAGGACTGATATAACTCAACATCAAAAGCAAACAACCCCATAAAAAATGGGCAGAGGATCTGAATAGACACTTTTCCAAAGAAGACATACACATAGCAAAGAGACAAATGAAAACATGCTCAACATCACTAAGCATTAGGGAAATACAAATCAAAACTACAATGAGATATCACCTCACATCTTTCAGAATAGTTATTATCAAAAATACAACATATAACAATTGTTGGAAAGGATGTGGAGAAAGGGAAAACCTAGTGCATTGTTTTTTATTTATTTATTTGTTTTAACATCTTTACTGGAGTATAATTGCTTTACAATGGTGTGTTAGTTTTTGCTTTATAACAAAGTGAATCAGTTATACATATACACATGTTCCCATATCTCTTCCCTCTTGCATCTCCCTCCTGCCCACCCTCCCTATCCTACCCCTCTAGGTGGTCACAAACCACCGAGCTGATATCCCTGTGCTATGTGGCTGCTTCCCACTAGCTATCTATTCTACGTTTGGTAGTGTATATATGTCCATGTCACTCTCTCACTTTGTCACAGCTTACCCTTCCCCCTCCCCACATCCTCAAGTCCATTCTCTAGTAGGTCTGCATCTCCATTGCCCTCTTACCCCTAGGTTCTTCATGACCTTTTTTTTCCCCTTAGATTCCATATATATGTGTTAGCATACGGTATTTGTTTATCTCTTTCTGACTTACTTCACTCTTTATGACAGACTCTAGGTCCATCCACCTCACTACAAATAACTCCATTTCATTTCCTTTTATGGCTGAGTAATATTCCATTGTATATATGTGCCACATTATCTTTATCCATTCATCTGTTGATGGACACTTAGGTTGCTTCCATGTCCTGGCTATTGTAAATAGAGCTGCAATGAACATTTTGGAACATGACTCTTTTTGAATTATGGTTTTTGCAGGGTATATGCCCAGTAGTGGGATTGCTGGCTCGTATGGTAGTTCTATTTTAAATTTTTTAAGGAACCTCCATAATGTTCTCCATAGTGGCTGTATCAATTTACATTCCCACCAACAGTGCAAGAGGGTTCCATTTTCTCCACTCCCTCTCCAGCATTTATTGTTTCTAGATTTTTTGATGATGGCCATTCTGACCGGTGTGAGATGATATCTCATTGTAGTTTTGATTTGCATTTCTCTAATGATTAATGATGTTGAGCATTCCTTCATGTGTTTGTTGGCAATCTGTATATCTTCTTTGGAGAAATGTCTATTTAGGTCTTCTGCCCATTTTTGGATTGGGTTGTTTGTTTTTTTGTTATTGAGCTGCATGAGCTGCTTGTAAATTTTGGAGATTAATCCTTTGTCAGTTGCTTCATTTGCAAATATTTTCTCCCATTCTGAGGGTTGTCTTTTGGTCTTGTTTATGGTTTCCTTTGCTGTGCAAAAGCTTTGAAGTTTCATTAGGTCCCATTTGTTTATTTTTGTGTTTATTTCCATTTCTCTAGGAGGTGGGTCAGAAAGGATCTTGCTGTGATTTATGTCATACAGTATTCTGCCTATATTTTCCTCTAAGAGTTTGATGGTGTCTGGCTTTACATTTAGGTCTTTAATCCATTTTGAGTTTGTTTTTCTGTATGGTGCTAGGGAGTATTCTAATTTCATACTTTTACATGTACCTCTCCAGTTTTCCTGGCACCACTTATTGAAGAGGCTGTCTTTTCTCCACTGTATATTCTTGCCTCCTTTATCAAAGATGAGGTGACCATATGTGCATTGGTTTATCTCTGGGCTTTCTATACTGTTCCATTGATCTATATTTCCATTTTTGTGCCAGTACCATACTGTCTTGATTACTGTAGTTGTGTAGTATAGTCTGAAGTCAGGGAGCTTGATTCCTCCAGCTCCATTTTTCATTCTCAAGATTGCTTTGGCTATTCGGGGTCTTTTGTGTTTCCATAAAAATAGTGAAATTTTTTGTTCTAGTTCTGTGAAAAATGCCAGTGGTAGTTTTATAGGGATTGCATTGAATCTGTAGATTGCTTTGGGTGGTAGAATCATTTTCACAATGTTGATTCTTCTAATCCAAGAACATGGTATATCTCTCCATCTATTTATATCATCTTTAATTTCTTTCATCAGTGTCTTATAATGTTCTGCATACAGGTCTTTTGTCTCCTTAGGTAGGTTTCTTCCTAGATATTTTATTCTTTTTGTTGCAATGGTAAATAGGAGTGTTTTCTTAATTTCACTTTCAGATTGTTCATCATTAGTGGATAGGAATGCCACAGATTTCTGTGCATTCATTTTGTATCCTGCTACTTTACGAAATTCATTGATTAACTCTAGTAGTTTTCTGGTGGCATCCTTATGATTCTTTATGTATAGTATCATGTCATCTGCAAACAGTGACAGCTTTAATTCTTCTTTTCTGATTTGGATTCCTTTATTTCTTTTTCTTCTCTAATTTCTGTGGCTAACAATTCCAAAACTCTGTTGAATAGTAGTGGTGAGAGTGGGCAATCTTGTCTTGCTCCTGATCTTAGTGGAAATGGTTTCAAGTTTTCACCATTGAGGACGATGTTGGCTGTGGGTTTGTCATATATGGCCTTTATTATATTGAGGAAAGTTCCCTCTATGCCTACTTTCTCGAGTGTTTTTATCATAAATGGGTGTTGAATTTTGTTGAAAGCTTTCTCTGCATCTATTGAGATGATCATATGGTTTTTCTCCTTCAATTTATTAATATGGTGTATCATGTTGATTGATCTGCATATATTGAATAATCCTTGCATTCCTGGAATAAACCCCACTTGATCATGGTGTATGATCGTTTTAATGTGCTGTTGGATTCTGTTTGCTAGTATTTTGTTAGGATTTTTGCATCTATGTTCATCAGTGATATTGGCCTGTAGTTTTCTTTGTGACATCCTTGTCTGGTTTTGGTATCAGGGTGATTTGATGGTGGTCTCGTAGAATGAGTTTGGGAGTGTTCCTCTCTCTGCTATATTTTGGAAGAGTTTGAGAAGGATAGGTGTTAGCTCCTCTCTAAATGTTTGATAGAATTCGCCTGTGAAGCCATCTGGTCCTGGGCTTTTGTTTGTTGGAAGATTTTTAATCACAGTTTCAATTTCAGTGCTTGTGATTGGTCTGTTCATATTTTCTATTTCTTCCTGGTTCAGTCTCAGCAGGTTGTGCATGTCTAAGAATTTGTCCATTTCTTCCAGGTTGTCCATTTTATTGGTATAGAGTTGCTTGTAGTAATCTCTCATGATCCTTTGTATTTCTGCAGTGTCAGTTGTTACTTCTTTTGCATTTCTAATTCTTTTGATTTGAGTCTTCTCCCTTTTTTTCTTGATGAGTCTGGCTAATGGTTTATCAATTTTTTTTTTATCTTCTCAAAGAACCAGCTTTTAGTTTTATTGATCTTTGCTATCGTTTCCTTCATTTATTTCTGATCTGATCTTTATGATTTCTTTCCTTCTGCTAACTTTGGGGTTTTTTTGTTCTTCTTTCTCTAATTGCTTTATGTGCAAGGTTAGGTTGTTTATTTGAGATATTTCCTGTTTCTTAAGGTAGGATTGTATTGCTATAAACTTCCCTCTTAGAAATGCTTTTGCTGCATCCTGTAGGTTTTGGGTCATCGTGTTTTCATTGTCATTTGTTTCTAGGTATTTTTTGATTTCTTCTTTGATTTCTTTAGTGATCAGTTCGTTATTAAGTATTGTATTGTTTAGCCTCCATGTGTTTGTATTTTTAACAGATCTTTTCCTGTAATTGATACCTAGTCTCATAGCGTTGTGGTTGGAAAAGATACTTGATACAATTTCAAATTTCTTAAATTTACCAAGACTTGATTTGTGACCCAGGATATGATCTATCCTGGAGAATGTTCCATGAGCACTTGAGAAAAATGTGTATTCTGTTGTTTTTTGATAGAATGTCCTATAAATATCAATTAAGTCCATCTTGTTTAATGTATAATTTACAGCTTGTGTTTCCTTATTTATTTTCATTTTGGATGATCTGTCCATTGGTGAAAGTGGGATGTTAAAGTCCCCTAGTATGATTGTGTTATGGTCGATTTCCCCTTTTATGGCTGTTAGTATTTGCCTTATGTATTGAGGTGCTTCTATGTTGGGTGCATAAACATTTACAATTGTTATATCTTCTTCTTGGATCGATCCCTTGATCATTATGTAGTGTCCTTCTTTGTCTCTTTTAATAGTCTTTATTTTAAAGTCTTTTTTGTCTGATATGAGAATTGCTACTCCAGCTTTCTTTTGATTTCCATTTGCATGGAGTATCTTTTTCCATCCCCTCACTTTCAGTCTGTATGTGTCTCTAGGTCTGAAGTGGGTCTCTTGTAGACAGCATATATACATGTCTTGCTTTTGTATCCATTCAGCCAGTCTGTGTCTTTTGGTGGGAGCACTTATTTCATTTACATTTAAGGTAATTATCAATATGTATGTTCCTATTCCCATTTTCTTAATTGCTTTGGGTTTGTTATTGTAAGTCTTTCCCTTCTCTTGTGTTTCTTGCCTAGAGAAGTTCTTATGGCATTTGTTTTAAATCTGGTTTGATGGTGTTGAACTCTCTCAGCTTTTGCTTGTCTGTAAAGCTTTTAATTTCTCCATGAAATCTGAATGACATCCTTGCTGTGTAGAGTAATCTTGGTTGTAGCTTTTTCTCCTTCATCACTTTAATTATGTCCTGCCACTCCCTTCTGGCTTGCAGAGTTTCTGCTGAAAGATCAGCTGTTAACCTTATGGGGATTTCCTTGTGTGTGATTTGTTGTTTTTCCCTTGCTGCTTTTAATATGTTTTCTATGTATTTAATTTTTGATAGTTTGATTAATATGTGTCTTGTCATGTTTCTCTTTGGATTTATCCTGTATTGGACTATCTGTACTTCCTGGATGTGATTAACTATTTCCTTTCCCATATTAGGGAAGTTTTCAACTATAATCTCTTCAAATATTTTCTCACTCCCTTTTTTTCCTCTTTTTCTTCTGTGACCCCTATAGTTCGAATGTTGATGCTTTTAATGTTGTCCCAGAGGTCTCTGAGACTGTCCTCAGTTCTTTTCATTCCTTTTTCTTTATTCTGCTCTGTGGTAGTTATTTCCACTATTTTATCTTCCAGGTCACTTATCCGTTCTTCTCCCTCAGTTATTCGGCTATTTTTAATTTCGTTTATTGTGTTTTTCATGATTGCTTGTTTCCTCTTTAGTTCTTTTAGGTCCTTGTTAAATATTTCTTGCATTTTCTCTATTCTATTTCCAAGATTTTGGATCATCTTTACTATCATTATTCTGAATTCTTTTTCAGGTAGACTGCCTATTTCCTCTTCATTTGTTAGGTCTGGTGGGTTTTTATCTTGCTCCTTCATCTGCTGTGTGTTTTTCTGTCTTCTCATTTTGCTTATCTTACTGTGTTTGGGGTCTCCTTTTTGGAGGCTGCACGTTCGTAGTTCCCATTGTTTTTGGTGTCTGTTTCCAGTGGTTAAGGTTGGTTCAGTGGGTTGTGTAGGCTTCCTAGTGGAGGGGACTGGTGCCTGTGTTCTGGTGGATGTGGCTGGATCTTGTCTTTCTATTGGGCAGGTCCATGTCTGGTGGTGTGTTTTGGGGTGTCTGTGGCCTTATGATGATTTTAGGCAGCCTCTCTGCTAATGGGTGGAGTTGTGTTCCTGTTTTGCTAGTTGTTTGGCATAGGGTGTCCAGCACTATAGCTTGATGGTTGTTGAGTGAAGCTGGGTCTTGGTGTTGAGATGGAAATCTCTGGGAGATTTTCACCATTTGATATTACGTGTAGCTGGGAGGTCTCTTGTGGACCAGTGTCCTGAAGTTGACTCTCCCACCTCAGAGGCACAGCCCTGACCCCTGGCTGGAGCACTAAGAGCCTTTTATCCACATGGCTCAGAATAAAAGGGAGAAAAAATTAAAAGTAAGAAAGAAACAAAGAGGACAAAATAAAGTAAGATAAAATAAAATAGAGTTATTAAAATAAAAAATAATTTTTATGAAAAAAATTTAAAAAGTAAAAAAAAAAAAAAAGGAAAAAAGAACAGATGGACAGAATACTAAGACAAATGGTGAAAGCAAAGCTATACAGAGAAAATCTCACACAGAAGCATACGCATACACACCCACAAAAAGAGGAAAAAATAATATATCTTGCTCCCAAAGTCCACCTCCTCAATTTGGGATGATTCGTTGTCTATTCAGGTATTCCGCAGATGCAGGGTACATCAAGTTGATTGTGGAGATTTAATCTGCTTCTCCTGAGGCTGCTGGGAGAAATTTCCCTTTCTCTTCTTTGTTCACACAGCTCCTGGGGCTCAGCTTTGATTTGGACCCGCCTCTGCGTGTAGGTCGCCTGAGGGCGTCTGTTCTTTTCTCATACAGGACAGGGTTAAAGGAGCAGCTGATTCAGGGACTCTGGCTCACTCAGGCCGGGGGGAGGGAGGGGTACGGATGCAGGGTGAGCCTGTGGTGGCAGAGGCCGTCGTGACATTGCACCAGCCTGAGGCGCGCCAGGCGTTCTCCCGGGGAAGTTGTCCCTGGATCACGGGACCCTGTCAGTGGCGGTCGCACAGGCTCCCGGGAGGGGAGGTGTGGATAGTGACCTGTGCTTGCACACAGGCTCCTTGGTGGCTGCAGTAGCAGCCTTAGTGTCTCATGCCCATCTCTGGGGTCTGCGCTGATAGCCACGGCTCGTGCACATCTCTGGAGCTCCTTTAAGTGGCGCTCTTAATCCCCTCTCCTCGTGCACCAGGAAGCAAAGAGGCAAGAAAAAGTCTCTTGCCTCTTTGGCAGCTCCAGCCCTTTTCATGGACTCTCTCCCGGCCAGCTGTGGCGCACTAGCCCCCTTCAAGCTGTGTTCACGCCGCCAACCCCAGTCCTCTCCCTGGGATCCGACCGAAGCCCAAGCCTCAGCTTCCAGCTCCCGCCTGCCCTGGTGGGTGAGCAGCCAAGCCTCTCGGGCTGGTGAGTGCTGGTCAGCACCGATCCTCTGTGAGGGAATCTCTCCACTTTGCCCTCCGCATCCCTGTGGCTGCGCTCTCCTCCGCGGCTCCGAAGCTTCCCCCCTCCACCACCCACAGTCTCTGCCTGTGGAGGGGCTTCCTAGTGTGTGGAAACCTTTCCTCCTTCACAGCTCCCTCCCACTGGTGCAGGTCCTGTCGCTATTCTTTTGTCTCTGTTTATTCTTTTTTATTTTGCCCTACCCAGGTACGTGTGGAGTTTCTTGCCTTTTGGGAGGTGTGAGGTCTTCTGCCAGTTTTCAGTGGGTGTTCTATAGGAGCAGTTCCATGTGTAGATGTATTTCTCGTGTATCTGTGGGGGGGAGGGTGATCTCCATGTCTCACTCTTCCGCCATCTTCTCCTGGTTCTCTATTAATTTTAATTTAAACATTTATTTATTTAACCTTACTTCCATTTCCTGGTGTGAAAACTGAGCCTTAGAGAGTGTTACTTGCTAAGTCCCACATTTCTGTAAGCAATAGAGGTGGAATCCACACCCAGGAAAGCTGACCCCATGTCTCCTGCCTTTTCTTCACCACTGGTAACTGATCTCTTCCTTAGTGCATTGTTGATGGGAATGTAAATTGGTGCTGTCACTTGGAAAACAGTATAGAGGAGCCTCAAAAAAAAAAAAAAAAACCCACAGAAAACATAGAATTACCAAAAGATCCAGAAATTCCACTTCTGGATATTTTTTCAAAACAAGAACACTAATTTGAAAAGATGTATGCACACTTTATGTTTATTTCAGCATTATTCACAATAGTCAAGATTTGGAAGCAAAGTTAGTGCCCATCAATAGATAAATAGATAAAGAAGAGGTGATATATATGTACAATGTAACATTTCTCTACCATAAAAATGAAATCTTGCCATTTGAGACAATGTGGATGAAAGTGGAGGGTATTATGCTAAGTGAAATAAGTCAGACAGAGAAAGACAAGTACCACATGATTTCACTTATGTGTGGAATCTAAAAACTGAAACAAATAAATAAACACAACAGAAACAGTCATAGACACAGAGGACAAGCAGGTGGTTGCCAGAGGGAGAAGTGGGAGGATGAGTAAAATAGGTCAGGAAAATTTATGTACAAACTTCCAGTTACAAAATAAATGACTCACAGGAATGAAATATGCAGCATGGGGAATCTAGTTAATAATAATGTAATATTTCCTATGATGACAGACAGTAACTAGATTCATTGGGATAACGATTTTGTAATATATATAAATATTGAATCACAATGTTGTGCATCAGAAAATAATATAGTGTTGTAGGTCAATTTTAGAAAGAAAGAGTGAAGGAAGGAGGGAGGGAGGGAGGAAAGGAGGGAAGAAGGAGGGAAGGGGAAAGGAAAGGAAAGGAAAAAATTTAAAAAGAAGGAAGGAAAAGGAAGAAAGGAGGGAGGGAAGGAGACAGTGGGAGAGGGAGAGAAAAATAAAGAAGAAAAGGTAGGAAGGAAGAAAAGGAAGGGAGGGAGGAAGGAAGGAAGGAAGAAAACAAACATCTGGGGAGGCAGAAAACTAATAGGTCCTATGGAAAAGCGCTATGGTTCAACTATGGACATAAATAAGACAGGGTAAAATACACCTTAATTGTTTTCACTTAAAATATGGCAATTAAAAATTTTTCAATATCCAAAACAGAGCACAATTTAACTACCCAGGTGGGGGAGTAGAGTGGATGTGATTATCAGTCCCCAATCCAGTAACTTCCTGCAGTTTCACTAGTGACTTGGAGAACCGAGTGAATACCAGCACAGCCAGTCATCATCCAGTCAATAGGCAGTGATAGAGATGAAGAAAAGGCTGTTTATACATATACCCACACGTACCCACCCACTCATACACATAACCTCCATCAGCCCCTAGCTCCTAGTCAGCTCTGCCATTGGCCATTTTCAATTAGGGCAATCTTTTTTTTTTTTTTTCTTTTGCGTTACGGGGGCCTCTCACTGTTGTGGCCTCTCCCGTTGCGGAGCACAGGCTCCGTAAGCACAGGCTCAGCGGCCATGGCTCACGGGGGCCCAGCCACTCCACGGCATGTGGGATCTTCCCGGACAGGGGCACGAATCCGTGTCCCCCGCATCAGCAGGCGGACTCTCAACCACTGCGCCACGAGGGAAGCCCCAATTAGGGCAATCTTAAAATTAGAAGTTTCCCTAATTCTGTAAATCATATTACTCTGGACTGATATAATATTTACCTTTTGGCTTATTTCACTGTCAAGCCGTGATCCTATTTATCAGGCTGGATCATCCTGCTCATATATCTATATTAGTAACTTTCGTTTCAATAATAACACACAGAAATGCACCCTTATATAAAATATCTGAAGAACAATAGCAGGACTAATTTTGGCACAAAGCTCAGGAATTAATCCCAAAACCTCCAGTGAAAGCTTCAGTTTGCTCACCTAATTGTATCTACTTCTTTGTTTTTTTTGTGAGGTAAAGAGTAGTAATATGAAGAACAAAGAACAATGCTTGATACATAGGAAAGACCATAGACAGCTGCATTCACTTTTAAGTCCTACAAAATGAAAATGTTGTCTATATAAATACTATAAAAAAGATTAATGGAATTATAATGTAGAGTTTTAAGTGCTTAACAGTATATCTATGGCAATTATATGAAATTTCCTTTAATACTTTAAACAATTTGGAAGCCAGGGAGGGATTTTTTTTTTTTTTTTGTGGGGGGCTAGGAAGGGCAAATGATAGAGTAAATGAACTTTTTGTAGGATGGACTCTTAAGTTACTTCTTACACCACATGCAGTTATAATTAAATAAAATATAAGGTAATAATTTAAGTTTGTCAGTCTTCTTCCATTTTCCTTATTTAGTACCATGTTTGAAAGACATCACATGAGGAGCTACATTGTTTTGATTTATTAAAAACATAGTTCCACTTTCCTGAGGACATTCTGTCCTATACATATTGACATTCTTAAAGTGCTACAGATCAAAAGTATAATTTCTAAGTACTTATTTTGGCTACACACACACACACACACACACACACACACACACACGAAAACCACAAGAAGCATTACTGCAACATTGTTCACAGAAAAAAGAAAAATAAATGAATATCTAAAAAGAAGAGTTTAGTCAAATAAAGTATGGCAATTTTCATACAACATGATATTGTCAATAAAGGAGACTTATGGCTAAAGGAAAATGTTCACAGAGCAATGTTTTAAAAAAGTAGATTACTCTGCATATGTGTGTATGTGTGCCTGTAGAAAGGGGGGGGGTGAGATAGAGAGTGGAAAAAGGACTTATCTCAGTGACAGAAGTGATTTTTATTCTCATTGCTTTCTTTGTATTTTTTAAATGTTTATGATTATTATTTATTACACTTCCCTAAACAATTTTAAAATATATTGTTCTGACTATATGTTATAAATTTAGTATAAATTATAGTCATTTAGTATAAATTATAGTAATATTATCATGAAGAATCAACACCAGCATAAGCTACTGTACCTATATAGCAAACTACTCTTTGTAAAAGAAGAACAAAAGGCTGTGTGTTTTAGGAAGAAGCAGTCTTGGACATTCTGTCACATTGGGCAATTTAAAATAAAGAGAATACTTAGGAGCTATTTTGATGAAGATTTCTCCATTCCCAGTACTGAGAATAAAGGCAACCAGTAGCCAATTTTCTTTAGATTATCTGATTTATCTTTGTTGCAGCCTCACACGACATAACTATGAAATAGAGCTGTTTTCACCAAAGAACAGACCAATTAAAATACTTATTTACAGAAGTATTGTGATTCTATTAAAAGTCAAATGAAGGGGGCTTCCCTGGTGGTACAGTGGTTGAGAGTCTCCCTGCCGATGCAGGGGACACGGATTCGTGCCCTGGTCCGGGAAGGTCCCACATGCCGTGGAGCATCTGGGCCTGTGAGCCATGGCCGCTGGGCCTGCGCGTCCGGAGACTGCTCCGCAACAGGAGAGGCCACAACTGTGAGAGGCCTGCGTACCGGGAAAAAAAAAAAAAAAAAAGGCAAATGAAGTTCAACTTAATGTACTCTGTAATGTACTATTTTATTATGTATTTTCTTTATAATTAACCTTTGTTTTTTAGAGTTAAATTAATTTTTCTTGAATGAAATGACTTCAGGAAAGTCCTTTTATAATGGTTTTCAAATGCCATTTATCCTGGTTTGTCATGTTGTGTGCATTTGTAAGTATGAATGTACTCTTTCTACACATTGGCAAAAGAATAGAAGCAGAAAATAATGACATTAGTTACTAGTACAAGCGAATTGATTAGATTAGAAGTGTCTATAAAATCTTTGTCAGGCCTGCCTGGGTACAATTTTTTTTTTTTAATTTGCAGTGGTTTGTATACATGTTGCCAATAATATTTTGCAACTGGATGACACATGATTTTACTTGAACAGTGAAGGACAAAATCACAATTGCAGAAAACATTTTTATAATCTGTTTTTTCAGAAATCACCCCTAAACCCTGTAATGAGAGTGAAATACAATTGCTAAACTTTTGTTGGTTAATATATAGATACAACTTTTCTGAACTGTACTTTTCTGAACTTCTTCATAGGATTGTAAAGATATTCTAATCAACTTTATACCTTGCATGATATAGTAAACCTTTCCAATATGTGTGTTAAAATATGTTGGGTTTCGATTGAAATACTGACCAGATTTCACATTTGAAAATACTCATCTCTCATTAGAAAGTTAAAAAAAAATTAGTATATATTAAAAACTAGGATGAGATACTTACTTGGCATCATGCATTCCATATATGTATGGTGACCACAGGTTGAGCTTGCAATTACATATTCCTATGTTTAATGAGCACCTGTTATATAAATTAGCTTTAAGTCTGAATGCCTGCTTTCACACACTACTAAAAAAGGGGAGGGTATTATATGGAAAAAGTATATTTAAAATTTAAATGAGGTCTTGTGATTTTTAGTCTTTCTCTTAATCGTACCTCTGATCTCATTGTAGCCACCAGGTGGGTCTCAAAAATATCTTCCATTCTTCACATCTCATAGTTTAGATTTTATACCAATCAAGACTCAGTTATTTCTTAAAACAGCTATTAATTTTTCAAAAATTGAAGATGTATGATAATTATTAGCTGCCCAGAATAACTAGTTATCTGCTACCTATAGTAATTGGAAAGGTGGTGCTTTAAAACCCTAAGCAGTTCAAAAAATATAGTCCAAATTAGACCTTGGTAGTGATAAGTCATTGCTGATTTTAAGTAGTATTGAATCTGCTCAGATTTGCGTTTTTGGATAACTTTTCTGTACTATAGATTGAAAGAGAGAGCAACGCTGGAAGCAGGGAGAATGAGGTTAGAAAATAATTATAACATGCATAATAAATGACTAAAGTCTGAGATAGGGCAATGACATTAGAAATAGAGAAAAAGCATTGAGTTGAAAGATATCTCCAGTTCCATTGAATTTATAGTGTTTCAACATGTATATACTATAAAGGAAATAAAGTTTCAATATTTTTGCAACATCATATATAATATCTAACATATTCTTAGAAATTATATCTATATGGTTGTATCAGTCAACATCCCAGCAGGAAATAGATGAGACTCATTCAAATTATGTAATTTGAGGGCAGATTGATAAATGCATATTATAGAGCTGGTGAATGTATCTGAAGGAGAAGCACATGATATCCTGCACAACATATCATCTTTGATTTTGTAAAAAAGATGCAGTTTATAGTACCTATAGATGAGTTATGTATTACACAAAACAACCAGCTATCCATAAGATATGTCAATTTTTAATAACATTTTTCATTTGCATGCTACCTTTGTGCTAAATTTTACAGTATGAGTTATAGTTTCATAAGTATTATTGAAATAAACAAAAATTGTAGGCAAAATAGTCATCTGTATTTAGTGGAAGCATTTAGAAAGTAAATTTTTGAAAATCTTATTCTTCCTCATCTTCTTAAGAGAAGACTACATCTCTGTTTTAATTGTCATTGAATATACTCCTTTCCTTCCTCCCTTCCTTTAATCCTTCCATTTTCCATCCATTTATTTATTTAACAAATATTTATTGAAGACTTACTCTATATTAGGTCATGTGCTTGTTGCTTGGGATACATATGTGATTAGGAAACTATTGTTCTCAAAGAGCTCATATTATATTAGAGCAGATATAAACATATACACAAATAATTGCAATGAAGTGTGATATATACTAAATACTGGCCATATTTTCAAGCTAAATGGTGGCAGAAAGTGAGACAAATATTCTCTTGTTCTTATAGTATCAGGATTGGCTTCCTGGAAAGCATGTGAATAGGTTTTTGAAGGTTGCACATATCAGTTGCAGAAACATAATCTAGATCAGCGTTTCTAAAAAGTGGCACTATTGACATTTTGAACTGGGTAACTCATGTTGTGGGGTGACTGTCTTGTGCATCGTAAGCTGTTAAGCAGCATCCCTATCCTCCATCCACTAGGTATATATAGGGTGGGCCAAAGAGTGCCTTTGGTGTTTTTAAGAAAAAATAAAAGACACATTTCTAATTTTCACCAAGAACTTTGAACAATGTATTCATCCTTTTGTTCCACTACCTTCTGCCATTTTTTAGGCAACTTCATAATTCCATCTTCCCCAAACTTTTTATCTTTTCAATCAAAGAACTGTTCCAGGTGACTTTTACAGTCTTCCAGGGAATTGAAATTTTTCCCATTACGAGGATTTTGTAAAGACCGAAATAAATGGAAATCCAAAGGTGCAATGTCTGGTGAATATGGCAGGTGAATCAGAACTTCCCAGGCAAGCTGTAACAGTTTTTGCCTGGTCATCAAAGAAACATGCGGTCTTGCGTTATCCTGATGGAAGATTATGTGTTTTCTGTTAGCTAATTCTGGATGCTTTCCGTCAAGTGCCGCTTTCAGTTGGTATAATTGGGAGCAGTACTTGCTGGAATTAATTGTTTGCTTTTCTGAAAGAGGCCTTGTAAAAGAGGACTCCCTTCCAATCCCAGCATATACACAACATCACCTTCTTTGGATGAAGACTGGCCTTTGGTGTGGTTGTTGGTGGTTCATTTCACTTGCCCCACAATATCTTCTGTTCCACATTACTGTACAGTATCCACTTTTCATTGCCCATCACAATTCGTTTTAAAAATGGAACATTTTCATTATGTTTCAGTAGAGAATTGCTTGAGGAAATACGGTCAAGCAGGTTTTTTTCGCTTAACTTATGAGGAACCCAAACATCAAAGCGATTCGTTTAACCAAGCTGGTGCAAATGATTTTCAATGCTTCATTTGGATATTTTGAGTATGTCAGCTATCTCCCTCGTGGTATAATGTTGACTGTTCTCAATTATTTTTTCGATTTGATCCCTATCAACTTCAACTTGTCTACCCGACTGTGGAGCATCGTCCAGCGAGAAATCTCCAGCATGAAACTTCACAAACAACTTTTGACACATTTGATCAGTCACAGCACGTTCTCCATACACTGCACAAATCTTTTTGTGCGTTTCAGTTGCATTTTTACCTTTCTTGAAATAGTAAGGCATAATATGCTGAAAATGTTCCTTTTTTTTTCCTTCCATCTTCACTGTTAAAATGGCTACACAAATATTCACTAATTTTGATGTCTTCTTTTAAATGCATGCTGATCTGACAGCCGGCACATACAATCTAACAAAATTGTTTCGAATAAAGTTAAAGACAACTAAGTGCTACTAGAGCCATTTTATGGAAAAAAACAAATGAACATTTTGGCCCACCCAATATTTATATAGCACCTCTGCCCCCAGTCCTAACAACCAAAAATGTCTCCACACACTGCCCAATTTCTCATTGAGAGAAAAACCTTAGATTTTTAAAGTGGTAACAGTAGAAATTAGAAAAATATTATGTATCTATAGTATTTTTATATTTACCATATATTTACCATTTCTAATGTTTTTCATTTTTTTATGAATTCATGTTTTCATTTGCCAAGACTTTCTTACAGTCCAAAGGATTTCCTTTAGTATTCCTTTTAAGTCAGGTCTGCTAGCAACAGATAATCTTTATTTACCTTGGAATATCTTTATTTCACCTTAAGTTTTGAAGAATAGTTTTGCTGGATATTGAATTCTTGGTTGATAATGTATTTCCTTCAGCAGTTTAAATAATGTAATCTCACTTATACAGTGATGTATGTCAATTATACCACAGTAAAACTGGACACAAAAAAGAAAATCATGAAAACAAATTATGGGGATTGATTTGCATTTGTATCCATAATGTGTTTTATCCCTGCAGATTCAGAAACTGTTTTGGAATTACCATATATAGACTGAGCTATTTGTCAAATAATTATTTTATATTGAAGGTAATTCTTACCTATTATATTAATCCTACAAAAACACTCAAATAAAATTTTGAAATGTGTACCTAAAAAAAAAAAAAATGTAGCTGCAAATAAGATTTGGAGAAATGTCATATATACACTAATATGTATAAAATGACATATATACACTAATATGTATAAAATAGATAACTAATAAGAGCCTGCTGTATAAAAAAATAAAATTCAAAAAAAATTTCAAAATAAACCTACATTAACACATCAAAAAAAAAAGATTTGGAGAAATGTGCATCATGCTAACATGCAGTGGCATTATCGGTGAAATGACCTTGCAGTGTGTGAGAATGATAAATGGCCTTACTAGTCAAAGGTTACAGTGGTGGTAGTGGTATATATATTACTTGGTTGAGGCTATGTGTGTGTGAAGTGGACAATGAGTGGGCCCATGCTAACCATATATTCCAACCAACCCTGAATATGAGAACACGTGGAAAAGAAACAGAAAGGGGTCCAGTGTAAAATAAAAGCCAGAGCAAATTGGTAAAAAATATTTAACTTTGAGTGTACTCTTCTATCCACACAGATTTATTAGCAGTGTATGAAATCTTTAAGGACTCAAGGAGTTTGAGGAAAACCTCTGTTAAACATCGACTGACTACTAAGCTAAACAGATAAAGAAGTGACTCCTGGGACTTCCCTGGTGTCCAGTGGCTAAGATTCTGCACTCCCAATGGAGGGGGCCTGGGTTCGATCCCTTGACAGGGAACTAGACCCTACATGCATGCTGCAACTAAAAGATCCCGCATGCCTCAATTAAAGATCCCTCATGCCACAACTAAAGATCCCGCATACTGCAACTAAGACCCGGTGCAGCCAAATAAATAAATAAATATTGAAAAAAAGAAGTGACCCCCTAAGAAACCAAAGAAAAAGAGAAAATCTTGAAAGCAGAAAGAGTAAATCAACTCAATAGGTATAGTTGTACATTGATGCACTTAATGATTGGCTTCTCATCTGAAATAATGAGGACAAAATGAAGTAAGATGACATTTCTTTCTAGTGACTCTTTCTAAGCAAATAATTTTTATAAATTATTCTAAGTATTGCTTAATCTTTTTTTAAATTGTGGTTAAAAAAAAACACATAAAATGTACCATCTTAACCATTTCTAAGTATACATTTCAGTAGTGTTAAGTATATTTACATTGTTGTGCAGACAATCTCCAGAACATTTTCATCTTGCAAAACTGAAGCTCTCTACCTATTAAACAACTCCCCATTTCCTTTTCCCCCCAAGCACCTGACAACCACCATTATAGTTTCTGTTTCTATGAATTTAACTACTCTAGATATCTAATATAAGTGCAGTCATACAGAGTTTGTTCATCTGTGATTGGTCTATTTAATATAGCATAATCTCCTTGAGATTCATCAATATTTTAGCATGTGACAGGATTTCTTTCCTTTTTAAAGCTGAATAATGTTCCATTCCATGTATGTACCACATTTTGTTTATCCATTCATCCATCAATGGCCATTTAGTTTGTTTCCGTATCTTGGCTACTGTGAATAGTGCTACTGTGAAATGGGTGTGCACATATCTCTTCAAGATCCTGTTTTCAGTTCTTTTGGATATATACCCAGAAGTGGAATTGCTGCATCATATAGTAATTTTATTTTTCTGAGGAACCTTCATGCTGTTTTCCATAGGAGTAGCACCATTTTACATTAGGACCAACAGTGCACAAGGGTTCCAATTTCTCCAAATCCTCACCAGCACTTGCTATTTTCTGTTTATTTGTTTTGTTTTGTTTGTTTTTTAATGGTAGCCATCCTGATGGATGTGAGGTGATATCTCATTGTCGTTTTGATTTTCACTTCCCTCATGACTAGTGATGGTAAGCATCTTTCCATATGCTTCTTGGCCATTTGCATATCATCTTTGAAGAAATGTCTATTCAAGTATTTGCCCATTTTAAAATTGGGTCATATGTTTTTGTTGTTATTTTTAAATAGCTGTTTTGATTTCCTTCTGGGATTCTTTAAGCAGCAGAATGTGGGAGAAGTGTCTTGAGGATCATATATTAGCTAAATCTTCTTCCATTTCTATAAGCCTCATTATAGTGACTATTTTTTATATCATCGAATATCCATGAAAGAACATTAAAACTAAGTGGTTTAGACCAACTTTTATTCCTTAGGGTACTAATATCTTACACATAATGTGAGCAAACTTGAGTCACACTTTTTCAAATTAAAAAAATGGAATAATAAAGTAGTAATTCTCTTAAAACTGACATAAATTCAAGGTCATTTTTTTTCTCTGATATCTCTTTAAAATGCTTTAAAATCTTTTTCTCTGATATGTCTTTAAAATGATATCTCTTTAAAATATATCTTAAAAAGCCATAAGAATAAATGTACAGTAATTGATACATATACATAATATCCCCAAATATAATAATCAGAAGTTGTTCATCATCTGTATTATTTAAGCAACAAGTTGGCTTTGATTACAACCTATATAGTATGGCAAATCATAGAGGACCTCTGCATCCCTCTAACTCAGCAGGCTGAGCTTAGGAGATCTGCACCAGGAGGCGACAGAAAACACTGCAAACAGCTCATCCTGGAATACAGCCATGATTTTTTTGGTCACAATTTTATTGCCTTCCAGTTATTCCAGGCTTGCATAACAACCTGTGCAAAATCCCATCAACATTTCCAGTCAACTCTGGGAATATCATATTCTTTGTTTTTCTTTCTTTTTTTTTTTTAAGTGTATAGAACTACTACTCTGAGCCTAACTTTTTTAGGATAATTTGAAAGCATAAATTTTTCTTTCAAAATTAATATATTTTCATCACATCAATTTACATAGAGAGAAACTTATGTTTTAACAGGTAGAGTCTTTCTATTTTTGCCCCAAAATGAAATTTGATTCTCACATCTTATAATATAAAAATAATTAAACATACATGTTACATGTATATTTTACGACATAAAAACTGAATGAAATACACATGAATTCAGAACCCAACAATTTTTATAACATTGAAGATATAATACACTGATTTCCAATGAGAAATGCTTCACAATTTAATGGAATTTATTATCACATTAAGATTGCTTTATCTTTAATTAATATTTATCATAAACACATATAGGGTTTATTATATGCAATCTACTTTCCTAATTCATTTACATATTTTAAATCATTCAACACAATTTGAAGGAAGAAATATTAATATTCCATGAAGGTTGAGAAAGATGAATCTATTATTGAAAACGTCTCAATATAGGCGTATAAAAATCATGAGAGTACTTAATATTCTGAATAATTCAAATAGAGCTGAACAATTTTGATTCTGTATGATGTGTTTTTATATCACAAAATATACTCATTCAGAATTTTAGAAACTGTTCACCATTTCCAAATGCCAACATATGTGTTCAATCTCAGAGGAAAATATGAAATTATGCAAAAAACCACAATGATAGTACTTTCCTTAAAGTGCAATTAGCATGGACTCTTTATGTTTCATATCCTTGTTGGTGTAGGATCTGATACAAAAGAATTGACTTCACAAATTCAGTTTAATTGAAACTTAGCTCTCATTCTTAACCAAGAAACTAAATCATATTGTATATCATGGCCACACAAATATATGATTTTTTTAATGCCTGTGTGAAAGTAGAAGCTGGTACCTTGATGATAGCATGCTTCATCATCTTTAGATAACCAAAGGATATTAAAAGAAAATGTCATGTTTAATGATTCACAAAAGGGTATTTTTGTAACCTTTAGTGTCAGTGAATCAAATAGGCTGGTAATCCATGAATATTAGAATAGAGACACAATTTGAATAATGTTCCAGGTGTCTAAAAGCAATCGCTACAGAATATGGCTGGGTCATTTGAAAGGAAGAGAACTAGATAACTTCTAGGGAACAAGAGAAGGGCTGATTAACAAGAATAATCAACTTGGGAAAGTTGATTCCTCCAAGTAACTCAGGGTAAACTTAGGCACAAAAGAAGAGGAGTATGTTGTGTTTTAGCGGTTGTGGTTGAATTTGTCACAACAGTGCAACAGACTTGAGAAGAGTTATCCCCCAAATCCTACTTTTCCAGAAAGAACCATAAACTCTTCTGGTAGTGCTCCCAATGTTTGGTTTGGGTGGAGAGTAAATTTTACCAGACTTCCATTGTGAAATATTCAGATTTTCCAAGGAGTCTGCCAGACTGAGAAAGTAAGGGGAGTTGGACACATGATTTTTAGCCATACCAAAGAAAAGGCATTTAGAAAATTAGTTAAAAGTGACTAAGGTAAGCAGTCGATCATTTATCACACAGGATGTATTGATCTTGAATTGTACGTGACTTGGGAAATCTCAGTGTCATTCTAACAGACCCAGCCTGAGCTCTGCACTTGACTGAGGAAAGACTGAGGACCACTGTGTTAGAACACTGGTGGTGAAGAAGATGAAACCTTCATTTACTTGCCAGACACTTGGAGTTACCAAATTCTATACTGTCCTTTATCCAATAAATTAAGAGGTCTTTGGGAATGGGAATATGTATATTGCTCTATTTGAGCATAGTGGGATACTAAAGAATTGCCTTAAAATATTTAAAGGTCTGTCATGTGGATGAGTGGTGGCACTGATTTCCTCTATTTTCTGAAGCCAGTTAGGAAAAGAGAATAAAGATAGGCAGATGAAACATACAGGGAGATAGACTTGGTTGCAAAAAACCCATCTGTAACATCCCCAACCATAGGAATGTTTAACTTCTGACCTCCTCATTTTTAAAGAATCTCATTGTTTCTTAAAGAAGCCAATTTTAGTGCTAAATTTTGGAGGGTGTTTTTCTTTACTTGAAGTCCATTAGAAGTCTAAATAGTTTTGTGATATTAACCCTAGAAGCCCTTAACAACTGCATTGTGGGAGAAAGGGAAGAATCCATGGATGGTAACGCAGCTCTTAGGACAAAGGATTTTGTTTCTTCTTTAGCTTCCATGTTATTAGAGTGATTTTCTCTAATCAGACAACCAAAGTCCTCTTGACTATCTTTACATGGTCCTTACCCTCTTAAGTTTAATCATTTTTGACTGGTCTTCAGCCAGAGTCAAATATACCTGCATTGAATGCCTCTCTGCACTGAAGCTAGAATGACCTTGACTGTGGTGCACTAGACAAGATATTTCTCTTACACTGGGCTTTCATTATGCCATTGGTAATATTTTATGATGCATTTTTTGTAGACTGTATAAGTTGGAGAGCACACAGATAGCCAAGGAATACATTCTAAATTTTCTTTAAGCTCTCAAACAATGGTAGGTCGGTTTTCGACTACATAAGTCTGTCAAATTTTGTAGGAAAATATATAATTAAATTATATTTTTTGTTCCAAATAATTTGTATATTTTAAATATTCTAGTAGCTATGTATTTTCCAAATAATTTACTATACTGCTTAAATAAGAAAAAAACATTAGTTTCCCTTTTCTCTAGTTATCAATGAAATGTGATTATTTAAGATAAAATAATTTAATATAAACAACATGCTATAAGAATGAAATAAAGATGAATAGAAGTGTATTTATGGTATTAATTCAGTAAGGCAATTATTGCTAGTATAATCTAATGTGACTTATTTATTAATTGTATTCGTCATCTATAAAGTTACAAGAAAAATGTCTATACACACTGAGATAATAAACGTACTCCCTTCTAGTTGAAAATCTAAGATTCAGAAGTTAAATAACTTTTTTCTATATTAAGGGAAAATTATAAAATATAAACATTGATAAAAAACCACCCCAAATAACTCTGTCAGCATATTGGCATCATCCAAAATTCTCTTATTGTATTAGTGTGTGTGCATGTGTGTGTGTGTATGTGTGTACTCTTATCTGTGTTTAAGGAGATGCCTGAAAGAAATGACCTTTAGATTCTAATAATGATGTTGTAAGCGGCATGCTTCAAATTGTTGAGGTAACAGATCATGAGATATTTTCCCTCAGAAATGTTGGTTGATGTTGAGGTTGGCAGATTATTTATTTAGGGCTTACAGGCACAATGTCAACTTTGTAAGCATTTGCATTCTGAGCCAAAGGCCATCAAATTAATTGCTCCATATTCTTGATGTTCAGGAAACGTTTCTGTAGTTAGTAAGTGACAAAGTCAGGATTCCAATCCAGGCAGACTGGCTCCAGAGGTTGTACTATTGACCATAATGCTGCGCTGCCTCTCTAACTGCACTAAGGTAAACAGACTAGGAGGGGTATTCTGAAAAATTCCTATGGTCCTGGAACACTGAAGAATAGCAAGAAAAATGGGCATCACAGGGGACTTCATGTATTACAGAAAAACTGGAGAATAAGTAATGGATGGATGAAAAAAATGTTTTTAAATTCAACTGTGGCATTTTTTTGTTAATAAATTAAAACAAGGTATTCTAAATTGTAATCTAAAAATTCAGAAAATTTAACAGCACCTTAAGAATTTGTTCCTTTTTAAAAATATCCTCTAAATACTCCAAAACAAACATTTTGACCTGAGATTCAGAAGATAAGTAGAAAACAATGTCTTGATAATGAAAACTAATCTAGTCACAGTATTGCTATTTCCTTTGGAGTATTAAAAAGCCCATTTTTTTCCATTTGGATTTGTCTGTAGTTTAAAAAAATAAAAATTAAGTTAGATATGCTTTATTTGATACATTTTACTTGAATGCACCAAATAATAATGTAACAAAAAAGTTGTTAAATTGATTCAGTTCAGCTCATAAATCATTTTAACACAATATTAGTTAAGGAGGAACACATAAGTACTAAGTATAGATCAAATCATGTTTTACATTTAATCCTAGGTACCTTTGTGAGTCACATGTAGCGAGGTCATTTAGGAATCTCATATCCTAAAATATGAATCAAATGATTTAAATATGGGTATTTTTTATTTTATTTATTCATTATCAAGTATTTGTTAACTCTCTAACACGCCAAACACTGTAAACTCTAGGGATGCATGGGTTTTACAATCCAGAGTGGAAAGCCACTCATAAAATATTTAAATATAAATGCAATTAATTGTTAGAAAGAAATATTGAGTTTTTACAAAGTGTAGACTGGAGAACCTAATGGAATCTGGGCAGAAACCTTGTCATAGAAAGAGGAAGAGCCAATGGACACATGGGAAGCGGTGGTGGCGGTAGTATTCTGGAAGGCTGAGGCAAAGAGCACTTGATGTAGATGGAGAGGCATGTGAAAGTGCCCTACAGGTGAATGGAATTTGGAATTCTTGAGGGACTGAATAATTCTAGATACGATGCCAGAGAATGACACTAAGCGAATTTGCAAGGGCAGATAGGAGCAAATCATTTGGGAATTTGACACATATTTGGAAATATGTAGGTTTTGTGTAAGAGGAGGTAGAAGGTTTTAAGCTGTTGAAATGGCATGACAAACATTCATTTTTAATATCATTCTAATGAGATAAGAGTCTATATAGGGAGAGTAATTAGAAGTTTCTTGGTGAAAAATGATAGTGGCCTAGACTTGACAGGTTTTAATAGAAGTGGTTTGATAACTGAGATATTTATAAGACATATGAAAGGTATTTAGGGCCTAGAGATTGTTAAATATGGGGAGTGGTGAAGAAGAACGATGTGTGATACACTGAGGCATTAAGGCTTGGTGTGAATACTGAAAATATTACTAGTAAACAGCCTATCACAGTTAATGGCACATAATAGTAAAGAAATAATGCAGGAAAAACCTTTTGGAGGGAATGGATATGTTTATGGCATAGGTGTGGTGATGGTTTCAGGAGTGTATACTTATCTTCAAACTCATTAAGTTATATATGTTAAATATGTACAGGTTTTTATATGTCAGTATTACCTCAGTGAAGTGGTTAAAAATGTAATAAGCCAGAAACTAAAGATAATAAGAAATAAATAGGAGTCAAGGAAAAATCAGGTGGATACAGAGAGAGGCTAAAGATAAATGCACTTTGTGGTAACCACATAATAGATATTTAGGAAAAGAGAAGAAGAATAAAATAATTACATGTACTGTATTTTCTACTGTTTCTTCCCTGAGCTTTTGATCTGTTCTTTAAAACTTGCCATTTGGGGTTTCAGTATCTCCAGGTTTTTTCATTTACAGGAGACCAAAATATCCATAAAGCATAGTAATTATTAATTTTGCAGTCATACAAATATGAAGTTTATATGCCTAAGTGTGAAGGAATAGGCTACTTAGCTGCTAGGTGAACATAGATGGTTACTCTTCTATGCTGATATTTAATTCAAGTGCATATATAGTAAAATTTTGCACAAAATTATGTACTTGGGCAGATATTTCATAAAAGACTTGTTTCAAATACTCAGATTTATTTCAATGACTCAATATATTGTAGAAATTTAAAATATGAAGCATTCACAGGTTTGTCTTTTCATCATACTTTATCAAATTTTATAAGGAAAGTTATAAATTTGGATGACATTTGTAAATTTTGGAATTAATTATGAGAAAATTGACATTCTCCTGAAAATATATAATATATTGGGTTTCCCAAGTTTCTTCCTGAAAACATTAGGATAGAGCACAATATAGCTGGAAGAAATTACTCAGAATATTGCAGTGAATGTTAAAGCAAATATATATTTCATAGGATGTATCTTAAGTGTAATTATTTTTAAATGTTTTAAAAAGTTCTAGCTGTCTGGTGGACTTAGATCACAGTAGTCATGAATGGAAAAATACCTGTTAGATTATCATGTTCATCCTTCTGCTTCAGCAGGATATGCCTCAACCCCAAGAGAGGAGTTAGCACTTCACATTTGCCAAGAAACTATAATACCTTATAGGGTGCATAAGGGAAATCTTTTTAGAGCCAAGTCAATATAGTGTTTGACTTCTATCCAATAAATCCCTCAAAAAAATAAATGTGCTTCTGTCATTCCAACTACACAGATCCTGGCAATCACATTCTGTTCTAGTTGGAGCATTTGCAAAATCTTATCAAGAAAACTATCCAATAAGGATATATTGCCATGCTATTTAAGGAAAGAAAAATGGAAGAAAATATCTTAAAGAGAAAATATCTTAAAGAGAGAATATCTTAAAGAGAATTAGGATGAACACATTCCTGAATCAATATGTTGGAAGTACAAAAAAATGTTAAACTATGATTAATGATAAATATTTCTGAAAAAGATAAACTAGATATTCCATTTACTAGTTAAACAACTAGCACTGCAACTTATGCACAAGGGAGCATAATAAATCCTACATGATGAAGATGAACAGTAGGAGAGGGAAGGCAATGTTGTGAATAATATCAATACAGGCTGTTTAATATTTGAAGCCGTTTCCAAGCACAAGGATCTGTTATCCCACAGCTTATCATCACTTGGTTGTGGATAAGGAAGTCTGTTAACTCTTTAGAATCACTGCATTTGTACTTCTCTGTTTATGCATTCCCAGTCTCCTCTGTTGGTACTGTTTTTTTCTCATTTCATTCCTTAAAATGGGACAGCTCTATGTCGAATCTGGTCCACCATTGTGTGTTGTTTGGTACTCACAATATTTTTAATAATTAGTTGTCAATATTTAAAAATTATATGAACATCCAGAGTTTGAGCGTTCCGTGATATATTTTATAATAAGAAAAATTGGTTAGAGTTAACTACCAGCACTCCCTAAAAGGCATTTGTTCTGAGGCCACTACAGCCTCCATCACTTTCTTTGACCCTTGACCTTGAGTCACAATGTCAGTGGCCATTTATTATCTTTTTATGCTATTATTTTTTATATCTGGACTGTTTTATTAATTTATACCATCCGACTGGCCCCAGAAGAAACTAGAGTTTGAAAATTTCATCTCCTATTTTGGATTCCTTGATGATTCTGTTCAAGAACCTGTCATCTCTCTGGGTGAGATTAATGACTTCTATGTCCCAGTTACCAGCTGTATGTTGAAACTCCATAATATTCTCCGTGTGGAGTTCATTCTTGAGTTCCAGATATTTTATCTATTTTGCTAGCTGGATACTTTTGTTTTATAACGTATAGGAAGGTTAAATTCAATACGCATAATCTTAAGCTCATTTTTCTTCTCTCAATGTGTTGATCCTTATTTATGATCACATAGTATGGCACAGCCAAACACCCAGAATCCCACCCACAGTCTTCAGAGACATCCATGGATCTTCTCTCTTCTCCAGTTTATGCATACATAATGCCTTAAAATTGTATATCCTAAATCTCTTTCAAATCTGTTTACCTATTTCCTCACTCCCTCCCCTATAAACCAAGCCGATATCATATCTTCAGTCTATGCTAATATTTGGTATCCTTTGAATTAAAAAACAGGCTTCAAATTCATATCCTCACCTCAAGCTGTGTTTTTCTTCAGTTAATGCTCAACAGTAGCCTGAGTGCTCTTTCAGATAAACACATCTTTTCATGTAAGTGCCCTATGTAAAATATTTTTCCTGATTCTCTTTGAATAAAATCAAAACTGCTACCCATGTCTTACCCAGGTCCAGATGACGTAGACCTGGCTGATCTCTCCTCAGGCTCATCTTCTTCCCTTAATACCCCTTACTCAATGTATTAATCCTCATTTAAGTTCCTACAATGCACTACAATTTTCACCTCTGGGCATTCATTTCTTCTTCTTCTTTTTTTAAATGATTAATAGTGTTTCTTTTTCTTTTTTAATTTTTATTTTATATTGGAGTATAGTTGATTAACAATGTTGTGTTAGTTTCAGGTGTACAGCAAAGGGATTCCAGTTATACATGCACATGTATCTATTCTTTTTCAAATTCATTTCCCATTTAGGTTGTTACAGAATACTGAGCCGAGTTCCCTGTGCTATACAGTAGGTCCTTATTAGTAATCTATTTTATATATAGTGGTGTGTATATGTCAGGCCCAAAACTCCCAATTTATCCCTTCCTCCCACCATTACCATTTGGTAACTATATGTTTGTTTTCTAAGTCTATGAATCTGTTTCTATTTCGTAAATAAGTTCATTTGTATCAATTTTTTACATTCCACATGTAAATGATATATTTGCCCTTTCTCTGTCTGACGTACTTCACTTAGTATGATAATCCCCAGGTCCATCTATGTTGCTTCAACTGGCATTCTTTTTAACGGCTGAGTAATATTCCATTGTATATATGTGCCACATCTTCTTTACCCATTCATCTGTCAATGGACATTTAGGTCACTTCCATATCTTGGCTATTGTAAATAATGCTGCAATGAACATTGGGGTACATTTATCCTGTCAAACCAGATAGATGCCCAGGAGTGGGATTCCTGGGTCATATGGTAGCTCTATTTTTAGTTTTTTAAGTAACAACCATACTGTTCTCCATAGTGGCTGTACCAATTTACATTCCCACCAACAGGGTAGGAGGATTCCCTTTTCTCCGCATCCTCTCCACAGCATTTATTGTTTGCAGACTTTTTTGATGATGACCATTCTGACCAGTGTGAGGTGATACCTCACTGTGGTTTTGATTTGCATTTCTCTAATTAGCGATGTTGAGCATCTTGTCATGTGCCTCTTGCCCATCTGTAAGGCTTCTTTGGAGAAATGTCTATTTAGGTCTTCCACTCATTTTTTGATTGGGTTGTTTGATTTTTGACATTGACCTGAATGAGCTGTTTGTATATTTTGGCGATTAATCCCTTGTCAGTTGCTTGGTTTGCAAATATATTCTCCCATTCTGTGGGTTGTCTTTTTATTTTGTTTATGGTTTCCTGTGCCATGCAAAAGCTTTTGAGTTTAATTAGGTTCCTTCTTTTTTTTTTTTTAACACCTTTATTGGAGTATAATTGCTTTACAATGGCGTGTTAGTTTCTGCTTTATAACAAAATGAATCAGTTATACATATACATATGTTCCCATATCTCTTCCCTTTTGCATCTGTCTCCCTCCCATCCTCCCTATTCCCACCCCTCTAGGTGGTCACAAACCACCGAGCTGATGTCCCTGTGCTATGTGGCTGCTTCCCACTAGCTATCTATTTTACGTTTGGTAGTGTATATATGTCCATGCCACTCTCTCACTTTGTCACAGTTTACCCTTCCCCCTCCCCATATCCTCATGTCCATGCTCTAGTAGGTCTGTGTCTTTACTCCCATCTTACCCCTAGGTTCTTCATGACCTTTTTTTTTTTTTCTTAGATTCCATATATATGTGTTAGCATACGGTATTTGTTTTTCTCTTTCTGACTTACTGCACTTTGTATGACAGACACTAGGTCCATCCACCTCACTACAAATAACTCAATTTCATTCCTTTTTATGACTAATATTCCATTGTATATGTGTGCCACATCTTCTTTATCCATTCATCTGTTGATGGACACTTAGGTTGCTTCCATATCCTGGCTATTGTGAATAGAGCTACAATGAACATTTTGGTACATGAATCTTTTTGAATTATGGTTTTCTCAGGGTATATGCCCAGTAATGGGATTGCTGGGTCATATGGTAGTTCTATTTGTAGTTTTTTAAGGAACCTCCATACTGTTCTCCATAGTGGCTGTACCAATTCACGTTCCCACCAGCAGTGAAAGAGTGTTCCCTTTTCTCCACACCCTCTCCAGAATTAATATTTCTAGATTTTTTGATGATGGCCATTCTGACTGGTGTGAGATGATATCTCATTGTAGTTTTGATTTGCATTTCTCTAATGATGTTGAGCATTCTTTCATGTGTTTGTTGGCATCTGTATATCTTTGGAGAAATGTCTGTTTAGGTCTTCTGCCCATTTTTGGATTGGGTTGTTTGTTTTTTTGTTATTGAGCTGCCTGGGCTGCTTGTAAATTTTGGAGATTAATCCTTTGTCAGTTGCTTCATTTGCAAATATTTTCTCCCATTCTGAGGGTTGTCTTTTGGTCTTGTTTATGGTTTCCTTTGCTGTACAAAAGCTTTTAAGTTTCATTAGGTCCCATTTGTTTTTGGTTTCATTTCCATTTCTCTAGGAGGTGGGTCAGAAAGGATCTTGCTGTGATTTATGTCATACAGTGTTCTGCCTATGTTTTCCTCTAAGAGTTTGATAGTTTCTGGCCTTACATTTAGGTCTTTAATCCAGTTTGAGTTTATTTTTGTGTATGGTGTTAGGGAGTGTTCTAATTTCATACTTTTACATGTACCTCTCCAGTTTTCCCAGCACCACTTATTGAAGAGGCTGTCTTTTCTCCACTGTATATTCTTGCCTCCTTTATCAAGATAAGGTGACCATATGTGCGTGGGTTTATCTGGTTCCTTCTTGATATGATTTCAATTTTCTTAAATTTACCGAGACTCACTTTGTATCTTGCATGTGATCAATCCTGGAGAATTTTCCATGTGCACTTGAGAAGAATGTGTATTCTGCTGCTTTTGGATGGACTCTATAAATATCAATTAAGTTCATGTGGTTTAGTGTTTTATTTCAGACCTGTGTATCCTTAATGACTTTCTTCTGGATGATATGTCCATTGATGAAAGTGGGGTGTTAACGTCCCCCACTATTATTGTGTTACTGTCGATTTCTCTTTTTATGGCTGTTAGTATTTGCCTTGTATATTGAGGTGCTCCTATGTTAGGTGCCTATATGTTTACAATTGCCATATCTTCTTCTTGGATTGATCCCTTGATCATTATGTAGTGTCCTTCTTTGTCTCTTGTAACAGTCTTTATTTTAAAGTCTATTTTGTCTGATATGAGAATTGCTACTCCAGCTTTCTTCTGATTTCCATTTGCATGGAATAACTTTTTCCATCCTCTCACTTCCAGTCAGTGTGTGTCACTAGATCTGAAGTGGGTCTCTTGTAGACAGCATATATATGGGTCTTGTTTTTGTATCCATTCCGTCAGTCTGTCCCTTTTGGTTGGAGCATTTAATCAGTTTACATTTAAGGTAATTATCAATATTTATGTTCTTATTGCCATTTTGTTAATTGTTTTGGCTTTGTTTTTGTAGGTGTTTTTCTTCCCTTCCTCTTTTGTTCTCTTCTCTTTTGATTTGCTGACTAACTTTAGTGTTGTGTTTGGATTATTTTTCTTTTGTGTGTGTGTATCTATTATAGATTTTCAGTTTGCAATTACCATGAGGATTTGATATAGCAGTCAATATATAAACAAGATTATTTTGAGTTTCTGGGCTTTTTATTTCAAATGTATTTCCAATATCCTGCATTTGTACTCTTCTCATTACTGCTGGTCTTTATATCATATTTGTGTGTGGATGATTTCCTACCTTTACTGTATGTTTGCCCTTTCTGGTGAGCTTTTTCATTTTAATTTTCTGGTTTCTAGTTGTGGCCCTTTCTTTTCCTTCTAGAGAAGTTCCTTTAGCATTTGTTGCAAAGCTGGTCTGATGGTGCTGAATTCTTTTAGCTTTTCTTATCTGTAAATTTTTCGATTTCTTCATCAAATGTGAATTAGAGCCTTGCTGGGTATGGTATTCTCAGTTGTAGGTTCTTCCCTTTCATCACTTTAAATAATCATGCCACTCCCTTCTGACCTGCAGAGTTTCTGCTGAGAAATCAGCAGATAATCTTATGGGAATTCCCTTGTATGGTATTTGTTGCTTTTCCCTTGTTGCTTTTAATATTTTATCTTTGTCTTTAATTTTTGTCAATTTGATTACTATGTGTCTTAGTGTGTTCCTCCTTGGGTTTATCCTCCCTGGGACTCTCTGTCCTTCCTGGACTTGGATGACTATTTCCTTTCCCATGTTAGGGAAGTTTTCAGTTATTATTGCTTCAAATATTTTCTCAGGACTTTTCTTTCTCTCTTCTCCTTCTAGGACCCCTATAATGTGAATGTTGGTGTGTTTAATGTCATCCCAGAGGTGTCTTAGACTATCCTCCTTTCTTTTCATTCTTTTTTTCTTTATTCTGCTCCATGGCAGTGATTTCACCATTCTGTCTTCCAGCTCACTTATGCATTCTTCTCCCTCAGCTGTTCTGCTATTGATTCCTTCTAGTGTATTTTTCATTTCAGTTATTTTATTCTTCATCTCTTTTTGTTTGTTCTTTAGTTCTTCTAGGTCTTGTTAAACATTTCTTTTATCTTCTCAATCTGTGCCTCCATCCTTTTTTCTGAGACCTTGGACCATCTTTACTTTCATTACTCTGAATTCTTTTTTTGGGAATTTTGCCCATCTCCACTTCAGTATGTTGTTCTTCTGGAGTTTTATCTTGTTCCTTCATCTGTTCACTCCTCTGCTGTCTCATTTTGTCTAAATTTCTGTGATTGCTGTTTCCGTTCCACAGGCTGCAGTGTTGTAGTTCTTGCTTCTGCTTTCTGCCCCCTCATGGATGAGGCTGTCTAAGAGGCTTGTTCAAGCATCCTTATGGGAGGGACTTGTTCCTGCCCACTGGTGGGTGGATCTGGGTCTTGTCCCTCTGGTGGGCAGGACCATGTCAAGGTGTGTGTTTAGCAAATAGTTGTGTGTGTGCTTAAGAAGACTTTAAGGACCCTGTCTGCTGATGGGTGGGGCTGTGTTCCCACCCTGTTGGTTGTTTGGCATCAGGTGTCCTAGCACTGGAGCCTACTGGCTGTTAGGTGCAGCCAGGTCTTGGTGAGAAAATGGCGGCCTCCAGGAGGGCTCACACCAATGAGTGCTCCCCAGAAGTACCACTGCCAGTGTCTTTGTCATCACAGTGAACCACAGCTGCCCCCCACCTCTTCAGAGCCTCCAATACCAGCAGGTAGGTCTGGCCCAAGCCCTAATGAGGTCACTGCTTTTTTCCCTGGGTTCTGGTGCACACAAGAACTTGTATATGCCCTTCAACAGTGGAGTTTCTGTTTCCTGTGGAATTCCTGTGATCAAACCATGCTGGCCTTCAAAGCCAGATTCTCTGGGGGCTTCTTCTCCCATTGCCAGA
This sequence comes from Aethalodelphis obliquidens, assembly GCF_003676395.1. Lineage (NCBI taxonomy): Eukaryota > Metazoa > Chordata > Mammalia > Artiodactyla > Delphinidae > Aethalodelphis > Aethalodelphis obliquidens. Next base: position 60,493,999 of record NW_020837950.1, on the reverse strand, counting down.
CTGCAGGCAGGGGAACCCAATGTGATGCTCAGAACTTTCACTCCTGTGGGAGAACTTCTGTGGTATAATTATTTTCCAGTTTATGGGTTGCCCTTCTGGTGGGTATGGGATTTGATTTTATCACAATTGCACCCCTCCTGCCATCCCATTTTGGCTTGTTCTTTGTCTTTGGATGTAGGATATATTTTTTGGTAGGTTACAGTGTTTTTTTTGTTTTTGTTCTTTTTTTTTTTTTTTGCAGTACGTGGGCCTGTCACTGTTGTGGCCTCTCCTGTTGTGGAGCACAGGCTCCGGATGCGCAGGCTCAGTGGCCATGGCTCACAGGCCCAGCCGCTCCATGGCATGTGGGATCTTCCCGGACCAGGGCATGAACCCGTGTCCCCTGCAATCATTGTTCAGCAATCATTGCAATCATTGTCAATCATTGTTCAGCAGTTAGCTGTGATTTTGGTGTTTTTGTAAGAAGAGGTGAACTCACATCCCTCTACTCTGCCATCTTGTGCTCTGGGCATTTATTTCTAATATTCCCGGTTTGAAATTCTGTCCTCTTGTCACATAAATAATTTCTAATTCTCATCATTAAGATCATAAATGTTATTTCCTTAATAGAGTCTTCATTGATTCTTCTAGACTATGGCATAAACACTTGACACCTCTAGACTCTATTCCTTCAGTATAGCACTCTCATATTTGCATTCAAATATCTATAATTCCAATTATATTACATGCACAGGGAATGCAAGAGTAGGCTCTGTTTTATTGATCATTTATCTCTAGCATCTACCACAGATCCTGACATATATTTTTCATTCAGGAAATATTTGTTGTATAAATGAGGTTATGAATAAGGAAATGTTCATGCATTGCAGCAATAAGGTCTCTAGTTAAAACCATATGCACTCATCCATCTTGAGATTTGGTGTTTGCAAAAATAAGCTCTAATTATTTTCATTCTATGACCCCAGTTTTCATTAAAACACGAAAAAAGCAATTGTTTTATTGAGAGATCATAGACAAAATTACTGTATTTTTATATTTACAGCAAGACGTGGGGACTTTTTTCTTAGTAAGAATAATACGAATAATATAACATTGATATAAGAGAATCATGACACTGAATATTAGCTGATTTCTTACTTTCAATTTTTATTCAATGTCAGCAATTTACTTTTCATATTCTATTTACTTCTTTCCCACAAGTCAGGTTGAATGGTGAAGTTGCCTGCTAGTGAGTCCTAAAATCAATCTTCTGCCAAAACATATGAAAAAAACACTGGTTGAATGAGAGAATTTAAACTATAATGTAGAATTGTCTATGACCAGCAGCTATTATAAGAATGCAAGGCTCCTCCAAGATTATCTATCATGAAGTCACAGAACACAAAAGAGATAAAGATTGTAACCATTACTTATATTGTATTGCAATTACAGCCATAATGGTTGCTAAGAACACTGAAGAAATATGAAATCATTAACAGAGCATATCAACAGCCAGGATAAAAAATCCACAACATTAAGAAACATTCAGAGTCTTATTTGGAGTGCTACTAGTCAACAGAGTTGTAGAGAAACTAAGGGTTATGAGAACTACTCCATGTGGTACAGAAGATGGAAAAAAAGAGCCAGTTGTCTGAGACTAAAGCATTAAAGCATTATATTACACAAACGGTCTCATAAAAATTAAGATATCTTTGAATTTGGTAAGAATTAAAAGGCATGCCAATATTCAGTGTCAAGAAAATGATGCTAATGTACTGTACTTTTGAGTAATTAACTACTTTCATTTTTTTCAAAACCATAAAAATAGGCATACTCCAGGCTCCTCAAATTAAAATCTAGGAATTTCTTCACGTGGATGTGTGCAAAGCTTTTCCTATAGAAAATTTGCTATGCCTCTACAATAGCAAGCAAAGCAAAATAAGTCAAAAAGGAACAAACAATATTTACAACCTAATGACCAATATTAGGAATATACTGAGTTTACTAATGTTGTACGCAAGGATAGACAAATGAATAAGTGCATGGGTAGATATAAAAATAGGTATCAAAAAATGTGCAAGATTATACTCTAACAGTGGTTATTTCTGAATGGTGGGTGTTTAGATTTTAATGAATTTTATTTTTATTTTCTAATATCTCTAATTTTATGCTCCACCCCATATTGACAGCACCAAATTGACGTAACACAATCTCAATGTTTTATGAGATAACTTCTTATCTGAAAAATACTGTAATGATCTCCAACTCAGTGTAAATTTAACCAGATGTAAATTTAATTATTTATTAATTGGAAAAAGTTTTGAACCAATTATTATTGTTTTCTCACTTTTGTAATAAAAGTATCATTTTCTGTAATCTCATACATTCATTCAAATAAATCATTATTGAGGACCTGACAAGGCACTATCCTAAATTCAGGATATTTTCATTGATGAATAAGAATGAGAAAATCTTTGCCTTCATGACATTTACGGTCTAAGAAGTCTCTAACACTATAAATAACAACAAGATTTAGGGACAGTTATTACCAACACTGGAAACAAACTAAATGAAAATAAAGGTCCCAACCATACCTGGTTAACATAGCCCTGAAAACTCAAATTCAAAATATTATAATATGCAGAATATAATTCAAAAAACAGTATCTTATTATAGCTTTTATAGTACAAATTGAAACAACTTTATTCCTTTCATGTGCTGAATAAATATTTGTTGAATGACTTAGTGAATGGGAGAAAGGATACAGCAATACATTTTTCTATTTGTGTAGATACAGCGCTTAACCTCAGTCAGTGTGTTTCATCATCTGGAAATTAGTTATAATGCCTATCTCAAATATTTTTCTTAAAAATTACCTGAGATAATGTAAGGATTCTAATAGTTGCCTTCTATAAATATTAATTCCTTTACTTCATAATATACTTCCCTTTTTATGGAAACCAAGGATGAAATGGGAAGGAGATGTTTATATACACCCTATAATGCTTCTGATTGACAACTTTCAAGAGCATTAAATCGTTTCACCTCACCCTGAGAGTTGCTGTTAATCTTCAGGGCATGTTAAAATCTCATTGTGAAACTTGGCTTCAAGTGCATTGATTGCCCTAAAAATAAACTTGATATTACATTTCTGTATATAATTGGCTCTCAGGTTTGGCTGGAGTTTCAAATAGTATAGGAAAAGAGGAGTCTAAACTGCCAATGAGATCATATTCATAGGCTGAGGAAATATTTTACCACTTCCATCTGTGACCTCAGTTTCTATTTCATACTGTAGGTCCTGTGTAGAAAGAAGTAGAAAAGAAGAAACAGAATAATGTTTAGATGCATTGAATATTGCATTTATACCTGAAAAAATCCGTGATCACACGAGAACATTTTATACGTCAGTGAACCTCAGTATATTCTATTCTTAATTAAATTCTATTACTAAACAAACAATATGACTTCCTATATGATTATTATCAATCTACTTCAGAATGATATAGGATATTTCAGCAATGAGATTGTAAGGTGAAAGCAAGAAAAATTTGTTTTATATCTTTAAATAGAAAAGAAATTTACTAGAGAATACTCTAGAAGTTTACAGAAATTTTGAACTTTCTAAAGAGCAGGTTTAAGGGTAAACTTTTCAGGAAACATGCCATAAAACACTACAGATTGAGCCTGAGGAAAATACTGTCCTGCTGTTGCTCAGCAGTCAAGCTCTAGAGGAAGTTGCAGCCATGGCCTCCCCATGAATACCTTCTCTGCAAGGCATGAGGCTTTGCAAACTCTGATGCCCATTAATGCTCTATGCTCCTGCTGCCACTATAACCAGGCAAATGGATTAGGTCCTGTGTTTAATTCCCTCAGTTACTCAAGGACTTAAAGACTCTAACAGGTAAATCTGTTTGTTTTGTGTAGACTTATCTAACTGGGTACTAGCTGTAAAGGACAGGGGTGAATTTCTGTTTTAACAAATGAGATCATGAACTTAAGAATTATTCAAATAAGGGTAGGGTTTTTGAGCATGTTAGGTAACCAGGAAACATGATAATGATTTTCTACAAATATTAATATTTCCAAACAGCATTTATTTTGATAATATGGATTTTAAGCAGAACTTGGTCAATTGAGGTGTGCCTTGTATTTATAGTAGCAATTTACATTTTTGTCATATTTATCAAAAGCTAGGGCAAAAGGCTTCTACAGTTCCTTAATTCAGAGTTCTTTGATGCTTGATATATCAAGAAGGACAATAACTGTGCATATTTTACCACTTAAAATTTGGCACAAAATTAAACTATGCATTCATTAAGATAGCAGATCAAGAAATAAGATAGGGGGCTTCCCTGGTGGCGCAGTGGTTGAGAGTCCGCCTGCCGATGCAGGGGACACGGGTTCGTGCCCCGGTCCGGGAAGATCCCACATGCCGCGGAGCAGCTGGGCCCGTGAGCCATGGCCGCTGGGCCTGCGCATCCGGAGCCTGTGCTCCGCAATGGGAGAGGCCACAACAGTGAGAGGCCCGCATACCGCAATAAAAAAAAAAAAAAAAAAAAAAAGAAGATACTATATAAAAGATAATGAATTGAGAAATCAAATATTTTAAAAATTATTTTGTTGAAGTATAGTTGATTTACAATGTGTGTTTTTTTTGTTTGTTTGTTTTTTTGCGGTACGCAGGCCTCTCACTGTTGTGGCCTAACCCGTTGCAGAGCACAGGCTCCAGATGCGCAGGCTCAGCGGCCATGGCCCACAGGCCCAGCCGCTCCACGGCATGTGGGATCCTCCCGGACAGGGGCACGAACCTGTGTCCCCTGCATCGGCAGGCGGACTCTCAACCACTGTACCACCAGGGAAGCCCACAATGTGTTAATTTATACTGTACAACAAAGTAATTCTGTTATACATATATATACATTCTTTTTCATATTCTTTTCTATTATGGTTTATCACAGGATACTGAAAATAGTTCCCTGTGCTATACGGTAGGATATCGTTGTTTACCCATTCTATATATAATATCAATAGTCTGCATCTACTAATCCCAAACTACCTGTCCATCCCTCCCCCACCCCACTCTTCACCTTGGCAACCACAAGTATATTCTCTGTGTCTGTGAGGTGGTTTCTGTTTCATAGATAGGTTCATTTGTATCGTATTTTAGATTCCATATTTAAGTGATATCATATGGTATTTGTCTTGCTTTTTCTGACTTCACTTAGTATGATAATGTCTAAGTTCATCCATGTTTCTGCAAATGGCATTATTTCATTCTTTTATAAGGCTGAGTAGTATTCCACTGTACGTATGTACCACAACTTCTTTACACATCCATCTGTCAATGGACATTTAGGTTGCTTCCATGTCTTGGCTATTGTAAATAATGCTGCAATTGACATTGGGATGCATGTATCTTTTTATAGTTTTGTCTGAATGTTTGCCCAGGAGTGGAATTGCAGGATCATATGTTAATTCTATTTTTAGTTTTTTGAGGAGCCTCCATATTGTTCCCCACAGGTTGAACCAATTAACATTCCCACCAACAGTGTAGGAGGGCTCCCTTTTCTCCATACTTTCTCCGTCATTTGTTATTTGTAGACATTTTAATTATGGTCATTCTGATTGGTGTACCTCACCACATTGTAGTTTATATTTGTATCTCTCTAATACTTAGTGAAGTTGAGCATCTTATCATGTGCCTTCTGGTCATCTGTACGTCTTCGTAGGAGAAATGTCTATTTAGGTCTTCTGCCCAGTTTTCTATTGGTTTTTTTTTGTTTTTTGTTAGTAAGTTGTATGAGCTGTTTGTATATTTTGGAAATTAACCCCTTGTTGGTCACATTGTTTGCAAATATTTTCTCCTATTCTGTAGGTTGTATTTACTTTTTTAAAAATTGTTTCCTTTGCTGTACAAAAGCTGGCAATTTTGATTTGGTCCTATTTGCTTATTTTTGCTTTTATTTCTATTTCTTTGGGAGACTGACCTAAGAAAATATTGGTATGATTTATGTTAGAGAATGCTTTCTCTATGATCTCTTTCAAGAGTTTTATGGTGTCATGTTCTTATGTTTAAGTCTTTAAGCCATTTTGAGTTCATTTTTGTGTATGGTGAGAGGGTGTGTTCTAATTATGTTGATTTACATGCAACTGTCCAACTTTCCTAGCACCACTTGCTAAAGAGACAGTCTTTCTCCCATTGTATATTCTTGCCTCCTTTGTCAAAGATTAATTGATTGTAGGTGTGTGGGTTTATATCTGGGATCTCTATTCTGTTCCATTGATACATATGTCTGTTTTTGTGCCAATACCATGCTGTTTTTCTTACTGTAGCTTTGTAGTATTGTCTGAAGTCTGGGAGGGTTATGCCTCCTGCTTTGTTCTTTTTCTTCAGGATTACTTTTGGCAATTCTGGGTGTTTTATGGTTCCATATAAATTTTAGGATTATTTATTCTAGTTCTGTGAAGAATGTCATGGGTAATTTGATAGGGATCACATTCAATCTTAGATTCTTTGAATAGTATGGCCATTTTAACAATATTAATTCTTCCAATCCAAGAGCATGAGCTATCTTTCCATTTCTTTGAATCATTTTCAATTTCCTTTATTAATGTTTTATGATCCTCATCGTATAAGTCTTTCACCTCCTTGGTCAGGTTTATTCCTAAGTATTTTTTGATGTGATTTTAAAATGGATTATTATATTTTACATTCACTTTCTGATATTTCATTGTTAGTATAAAGAAATGCAACCAATTTCTGTATGTTAATCCTGTATCCTACTTTGCTGAATCTGTTTATCAGTTCTAGTCATTTTTGTGTGGACTCTTTAGGATTCACTTCCAATTTGGATACCTTTTATTTCTTTTTCTTGTCTGATTGCTGTGACTAGGGACTTCCAATGCTATTTTGAATAGAAGATGTGAGAGGGGTCATCCCCGTCTTGTTCTAGATTTTAGTGGGAAGAAATCAAATATTTTTTTTGAAAAATGGGTAGGATTTATTTATTTACTTATTTATATCTGAGTATAGTTGAATTACAACGTTCTGTTATTTTCAGGTGTCCAGAAAAGTGAATCAGTTATACTTATACATATATCCACTCTTTTTTAGATTCTTTCCCATATAGGCCATTACAGAGTATTGAGTAGAGTTCCCTGTGCTATACACTAGGTCCTTATTAGTTATCTATTTTATATATAGTAGTGTGTATGTCAATCCCAACCTCCCAATTTGTCCCTCCCTCTTATCCCCTGGTAACATAAGTTTGTTTTCTACATCTGTAACTCTATTACTGTTTTGTAGGTAAGAACACTTGTACCCTTATTTTACATTACACATACAAGTGATAGCATATGAAATTTGCTTTTCTCTGTCTGACTTACTTCACTCAGTATGACAATCTCTAGGTCCATCCCTGTTGCTACAAATGGCATTATTTCATTCTATTTTATGGCTGAGTAATTTTCCATTGTATATATGTACTACATCTTCTTAATCCATTCCTCTGTTGATGGACATTTAGGTTGCTTCCATGTCCTGGCTATTGTAAATAGTGCTGCAGTGAACATTGGGGTACATGTATCCTTTCGAATTATGGTTTTATCTGGATATATGCCCAAGAATGGGATTGCTGGATCATATGGTAGCTCTATCTTTAGTTTTTTAAGAAACGTCCATACTGTTCTCCATAGTGGGTCTACCAACTTACATTCCCACCAACAGTGTAGGAGCGTTCCCTTTTCTCCACATCCTCTCCAGCACTTACTATTTGTAGACATTTTGATGATGGCTATTTTGACCAGTGTGAGGTATACCTCCTTGTGGTTTTGATTTGCGTTTTTCTAATAATTAGTGATGCTGAGCATCTTTTCATGTGCTTTTTAGCCATCTGTATGTCTTCTTTGGAGAAATGTCTATTTAGATATTCTGTCCTTTTTTTGATTAGGTTGTTAGTTTTTGTGTGTGTGTGTTTTGTTTTTTGTGGTTTTTTTTGGTATTGAGCTGCATGAGCTGTTTGTGTATTTTGGAGTTTAATCTCTTGTTGGTTGCCTCATTTGCAAATATTTTCTGCCATTCTGATGGTTGTCTTTTCATTTTGTTTATTGTTTCCTTTGCTGTGTAAAAGTTTTTAAGTTTAATTACGTCCCAATTGTTTATTTTTGTTTTTATGTTCATTACTCTAGGAGGTGGATCAAAAAGATCTGGCTGCGATTTATGTCATAGCATGCTCTGCTCATGTTTTCCTCTGAGAGTTTTATGCTATCTGTCCTTAGTTTTAGGTCTTTAATCCAATTTGAGTTTATTTTTGTGTGTGGTGTTAGGGAGTGTTCTAATTTCATTCATTTACATGTAGCTATCCAGTTTTCCCAGCACCACTTATTGAAAAGACTGTCTTTTCTCCATTGTATATTCTTGCCTCTGTTGTTATGCATTAGGTTACCAAAGGTGAGTGGATTTATCTCTGGACTTTCTATCCTATTCCATTGATCTATATTTCTGTTTTTGTGCCAATACCATACTGTTTTTATTACTGTAGCTTTGTAGTATAGTCTTATGTCTGGGAGTCTGATTCCACCAGCTCTATTTTTCTTTGTCAAGATTGCTTTGACTATTTGGGATCTTTTGTGTTTCTATACAAATTTTAAGATTTTTTTGTTCTAGTTCCATGAAAAATGCCATTGGTAATTTGATAGGGATTGCATTGAATCTATAGATTGCTTTGGGTAGTATAGTCATTTTCACAATATTGATTCTGCCAATCCAAGAGCATGGTATATATCTCCAACTGTTTGTGTCATCTTTTATTTCTTTCATCAACATCTTATAGTTCTCTCATTACAGGTCTTTTGCCTCCTTATGTAGGTTTATTCCCAGGTATTTTATTGTTTGATGAGATGGTTAATTGGATTGTTTCCTTGACTTCTATTTCTGATCTTTCCCGGTTAGTTTATAGGAATGCAAGAGATTTCTGTGTATTAACTTTGTAATCTGCAACTTTACCGAATTCATTGATGAGCTCTAGTAGTTTGCTGGTAGCATCTTTAGGATATTTTATGTACAGTATCGTGTCATTTGCAAACAGTGACAGTTTTACTTCTTCAATATGAACTACTTTTGTTTCTTTTTCTCTTCTGATGGCTAGGATTTCCAAAACTATGTTGAATAATAGTGGTGAGAGTGGACATCCTTGTTTTGTTCCTGATCTTAGAGGAAATGCTTTCAGCTTTTCAGCATTGAGTATGATGTTAGCCTTGGTTTGTCATATATACCCTTTATTATGTTGAGGTAGGTATCCTGTATGCCCAGTTTCTGGAGAGTTTCTATTATAAAGAGTGTTGAATTTTGTCAGAAGCTTTTCCTGTATCTATTGAGATGATCATATGGTTTTCATTCTTCAGGTTGTTGGTGTGGTGTATCACACTGATTTGCAGGTGTTGAAAAATCATTGCATCCTTGGATAAATTCCACTTGATCATGGTGTATGATCCTTTTAATGTGTTATTGGATTTGCTTTGCTCATATTTTGTTGAGGATTTTTGCATCTATGTTCCTCAGTGATATTGGCCTGTGCTTTTTTTTTTTTTGTGGTATCTTTGTCAGGTTTTGGTATCAGGGGGATGATGGACTCACAGAGTGCATTTGGGAGTGTTCCTACCTCTGCAGTTTTTTGGAAGAGTTTCAGAAGGGTAGGTGTTAAGTCTTCTTTAAATGTTTGATAGAATTCTCCTGTGAAGCCATCTGGTCCTGGACTTTGGTTTGCTGGAAGATTTTTAATCACAGTTTCAATTTCAATACTTGTGATTGGTCTATTCATGTTTTCCATTTATTCCTGGTTCAGTCTTGAAAGGTTGTATCTTTCTAATAACTTCTCCATTTCTGCTAGGTTGTCCATTATATTGGCGTATAGTTGCTTATAGTAGTCTCTCATGATACTTTGTATTTCTGTGGTGTCAGTTGTAACTTCTCCTTTTTCATTTCTAATTTTATTGATTTGAGTCCTCTCCCTTTTTTTCTTGATGAGTCTGGCTAAAGGTTTATCAATTTTGTTTGTCTTCTCAAAGAACCGGCTTTTAGTTTCATTGATCTTTGCTATTGTTTTCTTCATCTCTATTTCATTTATTTCTGCTCTGATCTTTATGATTTCTTTCCATCTTCTAACTTTGGGTATTGTTTGTTCCTCTTTCTCTAGTTGCTTTAGGTGTAAGTTTAGTTTGTTTGTTTGAGACTGTTCTTGTTTCCTGATGTAAGATTTTATTGCTATAAACTTCCCTCTTAGAACTACTTTTGCTGTGTCCCATAGGTTTTGGATCGTCATGTTTTCATTCTCATTTGTGTCTAGGTATTTTTTTTATTTCCTCTTTGACTTCTTCAGTGATCCATTGGTTATTTAGTAACATATTTCTTAGTCTCCATGTGTATGTGTTTTTTACAGGGTTTTTTTTTTTTTTCCTGTAATCGATTTCTAATCTCATAGTTTTATGGTCAGAAAAGATGCTTGAAATTATTTCAATTTTCATAGGCTTCATTTGTGACTCAAGACGTGATCTATTCTGGAGAATGTTCCATGTGCACTAGAGAAGAAAGTGTATCCTGCCTTTTCAGGTGGAATGTCCTATAAATATTAATTAAGTCTATCCGGTCTAATGTGTCATTTAAGGTGGGTGTTTCCTTATTGATTTTCTATCTGGATGATCTGTCCGTTTGTGTGAGTGGGGTGTTAAAGTCCCCCACTATTGTGTTACTGTTGATGTCCCCTTTTATGGCTGTTACTATTTGCCTTATGTATTGAGGTGCTCCTATGTTGGGGGCATATATATTTACAATTGTTATATCTTCTTCTTGGTTTGATCCCTTGATCATTATGTAGTGTCCTTCCTTGTCTCTTATAACAGTCTTTAGTTTACTAGTCTGTTTTGCCTGATATGAGTGTTGCTACTTCAGCTTTCTTTTGACTTCCATTTGCATGGAATACCATTTTCCATCCTCTCACTTTCAGTCTTTATGTGTCCCTAAGTCTGAAGTGGGTCTCTTGTAGACAGCATATATAAGGGTCTTGTTTTTGTATCCATTCAGCCAGTGTATTTCTTTTGGTTGGAGCATTTAATCTATTTACACTTAAGGTAATTATTGATATGTATGTTCCTAGTGCCATTTTCTTAACTATTTGGGGTTTGTTTTTGTAGGTCTTTTTTTCTTCCCTTCCTCTCTTGTTCTCTTGTGGTTTAATGACTATCATCTTTAGTGTTGTGTTTGTGTTACTTTTTCCTTTTTTGTGTGTGTCTATTGTAGTTTTGGGGTTTGCATTTCCCATTTCCCCTACCTAGAAAAGTTCCTTTAGCATTTGTTGTAAAGCTGGTTTGGTGGTGCTGAATTCTTTTAGCTTTTGCTTATCTGTCAATCTTTTGATTTCTCTGTCAAATGTGAATGAGAGCCTTGCTGGGTGAAGTAGTCTCAGGGTTTTTCCCTTTCATCACTTTAAATAATCATGCTATTCCCTTCAGCACTTCTTTTGAAAAATCTGCTGAATACCTTATGGGGACTCCCTTGTATGTTAGTTGTTGCTTTTCCCTTGTTGCTTTTAATATTTTATCTTTAATTTTTGTCAATTTGATTAATATGTGTCTTGGTGTGTTACTCCTTGAGTTTTTACTGCCTGGGACTCTCTGCACTTCCTAGAATTGTGTGACTATTTCCTTTCCCATGTTAGAAAGTTTTTGTCTATAATCTGTTCAAATATTTTCTCATGCCCTTTCTATTTTTCTTCTTCTTCTGAGACACCTATACTGCAAATGTTGTGTTTAATGTTGTCCCAGAGGTCTCTTAGACTGTCTTAATTTCTTTTCATTCTTCTTTCTTTATTCTGTTCCATGGCAGTGATTTCCACCCCTCTGTCTTCCAGGTCACTTATCCGTTCTTCTGCCTTAGTTATTCTTCTATTGATTCCTTCTAGTGTATTTTTCATTGTCTCATTCATCTCTGTTTGTTTGTTTTTAGTTCTTCTAGGTCTTAAATATTTCTTTTATTGTCTTGATCCATGCTTTCATTCTTTTTCCAAGAAATTGGATCATCTTTACTATCATTACTCTGAATTCTTTTTCAGGTAGATTGCCTTCTCCATTTAGTTGTTCTTGTAGGTTTTTATCTTGCTCCTTTGTCTGCAACACTTTTCTTTCTTGTCTCATTTTGTCAGACTTACTGGTTTGTGGTCTCTTTTTCACAGGCTGCAGGATCATAGTTCTTCTTGCTTCTGGTTTCTGTCTCCTGTTGGGTGACATTGGTCCAGAGACTTGTGCCTTTATCCCCTTGATAAGGGATTTGAATGGTGGTGGTGTGACCAGAGCCTCTCCTGAATATTGAACAGGGCCTCCCCTTTGCGGTTGTCAGTGCCCTGTCAGGAGTGGGGTGTGCTCCCTAGTAGTTGGAGTAGAGGCGCCCAGATCCACTGAGGTCAGGTACCAGGACTGCAGTAGTCATGCACCTGGACCTGCTGTGGGAGCTATGGCAGCAGCTCAGACTCTATCCTGGCCCAACTCGCCTGTGTACATTCCCACAATGCCCACAGCTGCTAAAGCCAGACCCATCTCAGCTGCAGGAGCACTTGTCCTTTCAGATGTTTTGTAGGTGCTGAATTTAGGAAGCCATCAGCAGAGGTGTAACTCCATGGTTCACACAGTCACGAGGAGAGATTTCAGCTCTTCTTCCTTAGTCACACTGCCCCTGGGGCTCAGCTGTAGTTTTAGCCCTACCTCTGCATGTGTTCCTCCTATTTCAGGTTGCTTCAGAGGTTACTGGAGCACACTAGCCCGTCAGGCAGGAAGGAGCTGAGTTGGCAATCTGGGCTAGTAGGCCACCGAGGTGGGATGGTGCTGGGGTAGCTAATGGAATGCACGAGCCTGTCAGGTGGTGATCAGGGCCAGTGGGTTACCCAGGCGGGGGGGGGGGGGGGGGCAGAGGAGGCAATGGCTGGGGCTCATGAGCCGGCTCAGCTGGAAGCCTTCCTTAATGCCCGTGGAGGCAGGGTATGGCACAGGAGGAGAGAGAGGCTGCAAGGTGCCCCAGCCCTTTGTGCATCACTCAACAATGGTGCTTCGCTTCTGTGGCACTGCAGGCTTCCTCCAAGAGCATGGAGCTCCTCACTCCCTTCCCCTCAGGCTGTCTCCTCACAGCCAGCAGCAGTCCCCTCCACAGGTCAGCTCTCCAAAACCCACATTCAAGCACCCAGCTCCCATGCGTGCTGGTGGACACCCATCTCAGGTTGGGGTGTGCATGGCTGTGGCAGGGACCATCTGTTTAGGTCTTACTCTGTCCTGCCTGTCATTGACCAGTTAGTGGGCTCTCCTCTGAGCCCCTGAAGCATCCCTTCTGTCCCAGCTGATGTCCCCACTGGTGAAGGGGGCTTCCCCAGATGTGGGAACCTCTCCTCACCTTCAGCTCCCTGCCAGGGGTGCAGGTTCTGTCCTGCTTCCTGTCCTCTTCCTTTTTCCTTCTTCTTTCTTTTGTCCTACCTGGTTACGTGGGGATCTTGTTTGTCCATTTAGGTGTCCAAGGTCCTCTGCTAGTGTTTAGCAGGTGCTCTGTGAGAACTGTTCCATCTGTAGATGTATTCCTGATGTGTATGTGGGGAGAGATGAACTCCCTGTCCTCCTACTCCTCTGCCATCTTGGAAAGCCCAGAAATCAAATATTTATTATTAATGAGTCATTTAATAAATATTAACAGTGTATTTAGAGAGCAGATCAAGACAATGGACAGTAGGACAGGAAGCTTACATTCTCCCACAAATACATCAAAAATACATCTACGTGAGAGAGAAGCAAGAACTACAATCTGGCAGCCTGCAAAATGGAAAACACAATCACAGAAATTTAGACAAAATGAAACAGCAGAGGAATATATCCCAGATGAAGGAACAAGATAAAACCCGAGAAAAACAACTAAGTGAAGTGGCTATAGGCAACCTTCTGGAAAAAATAATTCAAAATAACAATAGCAAAGATGATCCAGGAATGCAGAAAAAGAATGGAGGCAAGGATTGAGAAGACACAAGAAATGTTTAACAAAAACCTAGAAGAATTAAAGAACAAACAGAGATTAACAATACAATAACTGAAATGAAAAATACACTAGGAAAAAATGATAGCAGAAAAACTGAGGCAGAAGAACGGGTAAGTGACCTGGAAGACAGAATGGTGGAAATCACTGATGTGGAAAGAAAACTTCCCTAACATGGGAAAGGAAACAATCACAGAAGTCCAGGAAGTGCAGAGAGTCCCAGGCAGGATAAACCCAAGGAGGAACACACCAAGACACATAGTAATCAAACTGACAAAGAAAAAGAAAAAAATGTTAAAAGCAACAAAGTAAAAACAACAAATAACATAACAGGGAACTCTCATAAGGTTTTCAGCTGATATCTCACCAGAAACACTGAAGACCAGAAGGGAGTGGCATGCTATATTTCAAGTGATGAAAGGGAAGAACCTACAACCAAGAACACTCCACCCAGCAAGGTTCTCATTCAGATTGGATGGAGAAATCAAAAGATTTACAGGCAAGCAAAAGCTAAGAGAATTGAGCACCACCAGCCCAGCTTTATACCAAATGCTAAACGAACTTCTCTAGGTGGAAAAGAGACCAGAAACTTAAAACAACCTGGTACATATATAGACTGCTATATCAATACCTCATGGGACCCATGAGCAAACTCCAAAACTACAAAAGATACACACACAAAAAAGAAAAAGCAACCCACTAAAGACAGTCATCAAACCACAATAGATGAGCAGATGAGAAGAAGGCAAGGAGAAAGGCCTACAAAAACACACCCAAAACAACTAAGAAAATGGCAATAGGAACATACATATCAGTAATTACCATAACTGTAAATGTATTAAATATCCCCAACCAAAAGACATAGGGTGGCTGAATGGATGCAAAACAAGACCCATATTTATATGCTGTTTACAAGAGAAACACTTCAGACCTAGATACACATACAGAATGAAAGTGAGGGGACGGAAAAAGGTATTCCATGCAAATGGAAATCAAAAAAAGCTGGAGTAGCAACACTCATATGAGACAAAATAGACTTTAAAATAAGACTGTTATAAGAGACAAAGAAGGACACTACATAATTATCAAGGGATCAATCCAAGAAGAAGATATAACAATTGTAAATATATATGCACCAAATATAGGAGCACCTCAATACATAAGGCAAATACTAACAGCCATAAAAGGAGAAATCAACAGTAAACAATAATAGTGGGGGACTTTAAAACCCCACTTTCATCAATGGACAGATCATCCAGACAGAAAATCAATAAGGAAACACAGGCCTTAAATGACACATCAGACCAGATAGACTTAATTGATATTTATAGAGCATTCTATCCAAAAGCAGAAGAATACACATTCTTTTCATGTGCACTTGGAACATTCTCTAGGATTGACTACGTGCTGGGCCACAAAGTGAACCTTGGTAAATTTTTAAAAATTGAAATTATATCAAGCCTCTTTTCCAACCACAGTTAATGAGTTTAAATTACAGAAAAAGAAAAAAACTGTAAAAAACACAAACACATGGGGTCTAAAAAATATGCTATGTAACAACCAATGGATCACTGAAAAAATCAAAGAGAAGGGAAGTTTATAGCAATAGAAACTTACATCAGGAAACAAGAACAATCTCAAACAAGCTAACCTTAAACCCAAAGCAACTAGAGAAAGAAGAACAAAAAAAACCCAAAGTAAGTTGGTAGAAGGAAAAAAATCATAAAAATGAGACAGAAATGATATAGAGATGAAGAAAACAAAAGATGAATGAAACAAAAAGCTAGTTCTTTGAGAAGATAAACAAAATTGATGAACCTTTAGCCAGACTCATCACAAAAAAAGGAAGAGGACTCAAATCAATGAAATTAGAAATGAAAAAGGAGAAGTTACAACTGAAACCACAGAAATACAAAGGATCATAAGAGACTAGTACAAACAATTGTATGCTGTATGTCAATAAAATGGGCAACCTGGAAGAAATGGACAAATTCTTAGAAAGGTACAGTCTCCAAACCTGAACCAGAAAGAAATAGAAAATATGAGCAGAGCAATCACAAGTAGTGAAATTGAAACTGTTTTTAAAAAACTCCCCACAAAGAAATGTCCAGGACCAGATGGCTTCACGGGTGAATTCTATCAAACATTTAGAGAAGAGCTAACACCTTTCCTTCTGAAACTGTTCCAAAAAATTGTAGAGGAATTAAAAGTAGCAAATGCATTCCATGAGGCCACTATCACCCTGATACCAAAACCAGACAAAGATACCAAAAAAGAAGAAAATTACAGGCCAATATTACTGATGAACATAGATGTAAAAATCCTCAACAAAATTTAGCAATCTGTGTCAATCAAAACATTAAAAGGACAGTCACCATGATCAAGTGGGATTTACCTCAGGGATGCAAGGATTTTTCAATATCTACAAATCAATCAGCGTGATACACCACATCAACAAATTGAAGAATAAAAACCATAAGATCATCTCAATAGATGCAGGAAAAGACTTTGACAAAATTCAATACCCATTTATGAAAAAAATTCTCCAGAAAGTTGGCATATAGGGAACCTTCCTCAACATAATAAAGGCCATATATGACAAACATACAGCTAACATCATTTTCAATGGTGAAAAGCTGAAAGCATTTCCTCTAAGGTCAGGAACAAGATAAGGATATCCACTTTCACTACTTTTATTCAACATTGTTTTGGAAGTCCTAGCTATGGCAGTTATAGAAGTAAAGAAGTGAAAGAATCCAAATTGGAGAAGCAGGAAAACTGTCACTGTTTGCAGATGACATGGTACTACAAATAGAAAATCCTAAAGATGCTACCACCAAACTACTAAAGCTCATCAATGAATCTGGTAAAGTTGAAGGTTATAAAATTAATACACAGAAATCTGTTGCATTTCTATACACTAAAAGCAAAAGATCAGAAAGAGAAATTCAAGAAACAATCCCATTTACCATCACAACAAAAAGAATAAAATAACTAGGAATAAACCTACCTAAGGAGACAAAAGACATGTACTCTGAAAATTATAAGATGCTGATAAAAGAAACTGAAGACGACACAAACAGATGGAAAGATATACCATGTTCTTGGATTGGAAGAATCAATATTATCAAATTGACTATACTACCCAAGGCAATGTACAGATTCAATGCAATCCCTATCAAGTTACCAATGGCATTTTTCACAGAACTAGAACAAAAGATATTAAAATTTGTATGGAGACACAAAAGACCCTGAATAGCCAAAGCAATCTTGAGAAAGAAAAACTGAGCTGGAGCAATGAGGCTCCCTGACTTCTGACTATGCTAGAAAGCTATAGTCATCAAGACAGTATGGTACTGGTACAAAAATAGAAATATAGATCAATGGAACAGGATAGAAAGCCCAGAAATAAGTCCACATACCTCTGGTCAATCAATCTATGACAAAGGAGGCAAGAACATACAATGGAGGAAAGACAGTCTCTTTAATAAATGGTTCTAGGCAAACTGGACAGCTACATGTAAAAACTGAAATTAGAACATTCTTTAACACCATACACACAAAAAACTCCAAATTGATTAAAGTTCTAAATGTGAGACCAGACACTATAAAACTTTTAGAGGAAAGCATATGCAGAACACTCTCTGACATAAATATCTTTTTCATTCTGTCTCCCAGAGTAATGGAAATAAAAATTAAAAAATAGGACCTAATTAAGTTCAAAAGCTTTTGCACAGCAAAGGAAACCATAAACAAAATGAAAAGACAACCCACAGAATGGGAGAAGAGATTTGCAAATGATGTGACTGACAAGGGATTAGTCTCCAAAATTTACAAACAACTCATGGGGCATAATATCATCAAAACAAACAACGCAATCAAAAAATAGGCAGAAGACCTAACTAGGCATTTCTCCAAAGAAGAAATAGAGATGGCCAAGAGGCACATGAAAAGATGTTCAACATCATTAATTATTAAAGAATTGCAAATCAAAACTACAGTGAGATATTACCTCACACCAGTATCATCAAAAAATCCACAAACAATATATGCTGGAGAGGGTGTAGAGGGAAGGAACCCTTTTACATTGTTGGTGGGAAGGTAAATTGGTACAGCCACTGTGGAGAACAGTATTGAGGATCCTTAAAAAACTAAAAATAGAGCTACCACACAATATTGAAACCCCATTCCTGAGCATAAATCTGGAGAAAAACATGGTCCAAAAGGATACATGCACCCCAGTGTTCATTGCAGCACTGTTTACAATAGCCATAGCCAAGACATGGAAGCAACCTAAATGTTTATCAACAGAGGAATGGATAAAGAAGATATGGTACATATATACACCTGAAATATTACTCAGCCATTAAAAAGAATGAAATAATGCCATCTGCAGCAACATGGATGGACTTAGATACCATCATACTGAGTGAAGTAAGTCTGACAAAGAAGGAGAAATACGGTATGATATTGCTTATATACAGAATCTAAAAAAATTGATACAAATAACTTATTTACAAAACAGAAGCAGACTCACAGATTTAGAGAATGAACTTATGGTTACCAGTGGGAAGGTGGTGGGGAGGGGTAGTTAGGGAGTTTGGGATTGACATGTACACACTGCTATATTTAAAATGGATAACCAACAAGGACCTACTGTATAGCACAGGGAATTCTGCTTAATGTTATATAACAGACTAAATGGGAAAATAATTTGAAAAAGAATAGATACATGTATACGTATAACTGAATCACTTTGCTGTACACCTGATACTAACACAACTTGTTAATCAACTATACTCCAATATAAAATGAAAAGTTAAAGAAAATACATCTACATGTGGATCGATTCTTACAGAATATGTACTGAACCCTGGCAGAAGACTTCAGGCTGCTAAAAGGGCAAGAAAATCTCTATGTAACCAGGTATGAAAAAAGTAAAAAGAAAAAAAAAAACAAGAAACTAATCGGGACAGGACCTGTGCCCTTAGGAATGAGCTGTGAAAGAGGAAATGTTCCTGCACTCTGGGAAGCCACCTCACTGGCGGGGAGATCAGCCGGGATAGAAGGGAAGCTTCAGAGGAGAGCACAGAAAATGGTTTGTGGCAACCAGAGAGGAGGAAGGACTGCACAAATGGTCAGTGCCACCACCCTGCTCTCCCCAGCCTGAGACGTGTCCACCAGTGCGGACAGGGGCTGGATGCTGGAACATGGGCTTTGGAGATAAGAATGGGGTTGGCTTTGCAGAAACAGCCTGGGAGGGGGGCTGGAATCCAGTGCAACCACAACTGAGGGTGTATGCAGAGGAAGCCTGTGCCACCTTGGAGGCCACTTGCCATTGTTTTAGGGGTGTGTGAGGGGAGGGGCTGGATCTGGCTGTAAGCCTTTTTCCCTGTGTGTGTGCTCCCGGAGGGCAGGACACTGCCCACACAGGCTCCAGGGGCAGTCGCAAGCCTTTTCTGCCTCCCTCCTGGACCTCATGAATAGTTGCAAGCCCCCTCCCACCTAACTCCTGGACTCCTGGACCTCAGGAATTGTCACAAGCAGACGGTGCCTCCCACCTGGACGCCAGGAGTGGTCGCAAGCTGCTGCTGCCACTACCATCCCAGACTCCAGGAGTCATTGTGAGCTGCCTATACTCCCATCACATGCTCCAGGGGTGCACCCAAGCAACCACTGCCACCACCAAGAACCCCAGGACCGGGTACCAGCCACTGCATGTGCACACCCCCTTTCCAGGGGATAACAACCAACACACACTGAGGAAAGAGGCAACAGGCATCCATACTATAGTCAGCCATTGCAGCAAACATATTAAACCCACATGAGCTACACAGGGATGCTCCCACATTATAGCTTTCCAAGACCACAGTACGTAATTGTTTCTCCTAAACTCACAGAGTAAAAGAAATATAAGCAAAATGAAGAAGCAGAGGAACCACTACCAGTTAAAAGACCAAGAGAATTCCCCTGAAAGAACAAACAATGAAACAGATCTCTTGAGTCTAACAGGTACTGATTTCAGAAAGGAGAGAATGAAAATACTGAAAGAATTAAGAAAGGCTATCCACAGAAATGCAGAGTACTGTAAAAAGCAACTAGAAACTATAAAGAGGAGCCAAGAAAAATTAGAAAACTTATTTGCAGAGACGAAAGCTGAGCTAAAGGCAATGAATAGACGTTTCTCCAAAGAAGACATACAGATGGCCAAGAAACATACGAAAAGATGCTCAACATAACTAATTATTAGAGAAATGCATATCAAAACTACAATGAGGTATTGCATCACAGTGGTCAGAATGGCCATCATCAAAAAATCTACAAACAATAAATGCTGGAGAGTCTGTGGAGAAAAGGGAACCCTTTTATACTGTTGGTGGGAATGTAAATTGATATAGCCACTATGGAAAACAGTATGGAGGTTCCTTAGAAAACTAAAATTAGAACTACCATATGACCCAGCAATCCCACTACTGGGCACATACCCAGAGAAAACCATAATTTGAAAAGATACATGTACCCCAATGTTCATAGCAGCACTAGTTACAATAGCCAAGACATGGAAGCAACTTAAATGTCCATCAACAGAGGAATGGATAAAGAAGATGTGGTACATATATACAATGGAATATTACTCAGCCATAAAAAGGAACAAAATTGGGTCATTTGTAGAGATATGGATGGACCTAGAGAGTGTCATACAGAGTGAAGTAAGTCAGAAAGAGAAAAACAAATATCGTGTTAATGCATATATGTGGAATCCAGAAAAATGGTATAGATGACCTTATTTGCCAAGCAGAAATAGAGACACAGATATAGAGAACAAATGTATGGATACCAAGGGGGAAAGGGGTGGGGTGTGAGGATTTGGGAGATAGGGATTGACACATATACACTGTTGATACTATGTATAAAATAGAGAACTGATGGGAACATACTGTATAGCACAGGGAACTCTACTTAATACACTGTGGTGTCCTAAATGGGAGGGAAATACAAAAGGAAGGGGATATATGTATATGTATGGTTGATTCATTTTGCTGTGCAGTAGAAGCTAACACAACATTTTAAAGCAACTATACTCCAATAAAAATTTTAAAATACCAACAACAACAAAAATTAAGGCAATGAATAGCAGAATGAATAATGCAGAAGAATAAGTGACCTGGAAGATAGGATAATGGAAATCACCCAATCAGGACAGCAGACAGAAAGCCAAATTAAAAAAAAAAAAAAGGAAGCAATATAAGTGACCTATTGGATAATATAAAGCCTGTCAATCTACGCAGAATAGGGATTCCAGAAGAGGAAGAAAGAGAAAAGAGTATCAGAAATGTATTTGAGGAAAATTATAGCTGAAAACTGCCCAAGCCTAAAGAAGGAAACAGGTATCCAGCTACAGGAAGCACAGAGGGCCCCAAACAATCTAAACCCAAACAGATCTACACAAAGACATTACAATAAAAATGGCAAAAGTTTAAGAGAGGATTCTAAAGGCAGCAAGAGAAAAACAAATAGTTTAATAGAGGAGAACCCCCATAAGATTATCAGATGATTTCTCTACAGAAATGTTGCAGGCCAAAAGGTAGTGGCAAGATATATTCAAAGTACAGAAAGGGGAAAATCTGCAACCTAGGATGCTCTACCCAGCAAGATTATCATTTAGAATAGAAGGAGGGATAAAGAATTTCTCAGGCAAGCAAAAACTAAAAGAACACAGCAATACTAAACCTATCCTAAAAGAAATGTTGAAAGGTCATCTCTAAATAGCAAAGATGCAAGAAGAAATAGGAAAGAGAAAATCACAGTTGGAAAGTAAATCACTTAAATAAGCCAGTACACAGATCAAAAAAACAAACAAAAAAATTCCTCTGGAAGTGATGATAACCACAATGAACAACAAAAGGTGGAACATAAAGATGTAAAAGAGGACATCAAAATCATAAAATGTGGGAGAAGAGAGTAAGAAAATGTAGATTTTTTTTCCCTAGAATGTGTTTGAGCCTATGTGGCTGTCTGTCTAAGGCAAGTAGTTATAGGAGGGGGTTAACATACTTGAAAAACAGGTTAAAACATATAAGATTCACAAAAACCAAAAAGAAAAAATAAGTATAATATAAAAGAAAACCATCAAATCACAAAAGGAAAAACAAAAGGAAAGGGACAAAGAAGAAATGTAAAATCAATGGGAAAACAAGGTTTAAAATGGCAATAAATACATATCAATAATTACCTTAAATGTCAATGGACTAAATGCTCCAATCAAAAGACAGTGGCAGATTGGATTAAAAAACAAGAGCCTAGGGGCTTCCCTGGTGGTGCAGCGGTTGGGAGTCCACCTACCAATGCAGGGGACACAGGTTCATGCCCCAGTCTGGGAAGATCCCACATGCCACGGAGTGGCTGGGCCCATGAGCCATGGCTGCTGGGCCTGCACGTCCGGAGCCTGTGCTCCACAACAGGAGAGGCCACAACAGTGAGAGGCCTGCGTACTGCAAAAACAACAACAACAAAAAAAAGAAGAGCCTACAATTTGCTGACTACAACAGACCCACTTTAGGGCAAAGGACACACATAGATTGAAAGTGAAGGGATGAAATTAGATATTTCATGCAGACAGAAATGACAAGAGAAAAAGGGTCACAATATTCATATCAGACAAAATAGACTTTAAAACAAAGGCCATAAAGAAAGATAAGGACACTATATAATGATAAAAGGATCAATACAAGAAGAGGATTTTACACTCGTCAACAAATATGCCCTAATATAGGAACACCAAAATACATGAAATAAATAAAGACATAAAGGGAGATAGTGACAGGAATACAATAGTAGTAGACTTTAACACCCCACTCACATCAATGGACAGATCTTCTAGACAGAGAATCAATAAGGCAACAGAGATCTTAAATGATATAACAGAACAGTTTAGACTTAATTGATATTTTCAGGTTATTACATCCAAAAAAAAAAAGCAGAATACACAATCTTTTTAAGTGCACATGGAACATTCTCTAGGATTGACCACATACTAGGGCAAAAAACAAGCCTCAATGAATTTAAGAGGATAGAATTTCTCTTGAGCATCACTTCTGACCACAATGACATGAAACTAGAAACTAACCACAGAAAAAGAAATGAGGAAAAAATGATTACGTGGAGACTAAACAACATGCTACTAAAAAACCAATGGGTCAATGATGAAATCAAAGAGGAAATTAAAAACTACCTTGAGACAAATGACAGTAAAAACACGACCAAACAACATCTCTGGGATGCAGCAAAAGCAGTTCTTAGAGGGAAGTTCATAGTGATACAGGACTTCCACAAAAAACAAACAAATCTCAAAATAACAACCTAACCTACCACTTAAAGAATTAGAAAAATAAGAACAAAACCTAAAGTCAGCAGAAGGAAGGAAATAATAAAGATCAGAGAGAAAATAAATACAATAGAGATTTAAAAAAAAAGTAGAAAAAAATCAATAAAACCATAAGCTGGTTCTTTGAAAGGATAAACAAGATTGACCGACCTCTGGCCAGGCTCACCAAGAAGAAAAGAGATAGAACCCAAATAAAATAAGAAATGAAAAAGGATTCATAACAACTGATATTGCAGAAATACAAAAAGCCATAAGGGAATACTATGATCAATTATATGACAACAAATTTGACAACCTAGAAGAAATAGACAAGTTTCTAGAAATACACAGCTCACTAAAACTGAATCAAGAAGAAACAGATACTTTGAACAAACTTATCACTAGAAGTGAAATAGAATCTGTAATTTAAAAACTCCCTGCAAACAAAAGTCTAGGACCAGATGGCTTCACAGGTGAATTCTACCAAACATACAAAGAAGAACTTACACCAATCCGTCTCAAACTCTTCCAAAAAATTGAAGAGGAGGGAACACTCCCAAAGACATTCTATGAAGCCACCATCACCCTGAGACCAACACCAGACAAAGACACAACCAAAAAAAGATAATTTCAGGCCAATATCTTTGATGAGTATAGATGAAAAATTCTCAAAACAATGTTAGCCAACCAAATCGAACAACACATAAAAAAGATCATACACCATGAGCAAGTGGGATCCATCCCATGTTCACAAGAATAGTTCAACATATGCAAATCAATAATGTGATACACCACATAAACAAAATAAAAAAACAAAAACCACATGATCATCTCAATAGACGCAGAAAAAGCATTTGAAAAATTCAACATCCATTCATGGTAAAAAAAAAAAAAAAACTCTTACCAAAGTAGGTATAGAGGGAACATATCTCAAGATAATAAAAGCTATTTATGATAAACCCACAACCAACATAATACTCAATGGTGAAAAGCTGAAAGCCTTCCCACTAAAATCTGGAACAAGATGATTCCCACTCTCACCTCTTCTATTCAACATAGTATTGGAAGTCTTAGCCACAGCAATCAGACAAGAAAAAGAAATAAAAGGTATCCAAATTGGAAGGGAAGAGGTAAATTTTTCATCATATTCACATGATATGATAGTATATGTAGAAAACCCTAAAGAGTCCACAAAAAAATAACTAGAACTGATAAACAAATTCAGCAAAGTAGGATACAAGATTAACATACAGAATTGGTTGCATTTCTTTATACTAACAATGAAATATCAGAAAGTGAATGTAAAAAAAAATACATTTTAAAATCACATGAAAAAATACTTAGGAATAAACCTGACCAAGGAAGTGAAAGACTTATATGATGAGGACCATAAAACATTAATAAACGAAATTGAAAATGATTCAAAGAAATGGAAAGATATCCCATGCTTTTGGATTGAAAGAATTAATATTGTTAAAATGGGCATACTACCCAAAGCAATCTAAGATGGAGTGTGATCCCTATTGAATTACCCATGACATTTTTCACAGAACAAGAATAAATAATCCTAAAATTTATATGGAACCATAAAATACCCAGAATTGCCAAAAGTAATCCTGAAGAAAAAGAACAAAGCAGGAGGCATAACCCTCCCAGACTTCAGACAATACTACAAAGCTACAGTAAGAAAAACAGCATGGTATTGGCACAAAAACAGACATATGTATCAATGGAACAGAATAGAGATCCCAGATATAAACCCACACACCTACAATCAATTAATCTTCAACAAAGGAGGCAAGAATATACAGTGGGAAAAAGACTGTCTCTTTAGCAAGTGGTGTTGGGAAAGTTGGACAGTTGTATGTAAATCAATGTAATTAGAACACACCCTCTCACCATACACAAAAATGAACCAAAAATGGCTTAAAGACTTAAACATAAGACATGACACCATAAAACTCCTGGAAGAGATCATAGTGAAAGTATTCTCTGACATAAATCATACCAATGTTTTCAGTCTCCCAAGGCAATTGAAATAAAAGTAAAAATAAACAAATGGGACCTTATCAAACTTACAAGCTTTTGTACAGCAAAGGAAACCATAAACAAAATGAAAAGACAGGCTACAGAATGGGAGAAAATATTTGCAAATAATGCAACCAACAAGGGGTTAATTTCCAAAATATACGAACAGCTCTTACAGCTCAGTAACAAAAACAACCAAAAACCCAATAGAAAACTGGGCAGAAGACTTAAATAGACATTTCTCCAAAGAACGCATACAGATGTCCAACAGGCACATGAAAAGATGCTCAATATCACTAATTTTTGGAGAAATGCAAATCAAAACTACAATGAGGTACCACCTCACACCAGTGAGAATGGCCATCATTAAAATGTCTACATATAACAAATGCTGGAGAGGGTGTAGAGAAAAGGGAACTCTCCTACACTCTTGGTGGGAATGTAAATTGATACAGCCACTATGGAGAACAGTATGGAGGTTCCTCAGAAAACTAAAAATAGAATTAACATATCATCCATCAATCCCAATCCTGGGCATATATCCAGACAAAAATATAATTCAAAAAGACACATGCACCCCTATGTTCATAGCGGCACTAATCACAATAGCCAAGACATGGAAAGAACCTAAATGTCCATTGACAGATGAATGGATAAAGATGTGGTACATATATACAATGGAATACTACTACTCAGCCATAAATAATGAAATAATGCCATTTGCAGCAACACAGATGGAACTAGAGATTTTCATACTAAATGAAGTAAATCAGAAAGAGAAAGACAAATACCATATGCTATCACTTATATGTGGAATCTAAAATATAACACAAACGAACCTATCTATGAAGCAGAAACAGACTCACAGATGTAGAGAATCGACTGGTGGTTGCCAAGGTTGTGGGGGCTGGGGAAGGGATGGAGTGGGAGGTTGGCGTTAGCAGATGTAAGATTTTATATACAGAACAGATAAACAACAAGGTCCTACTGTATAGCACAGAGAACTATATTCAATATCCTATGATAAACTATAGTGGAAAAGAATATAAAGAATGTATATGTACGTATAACTGAATCACTTCGCTGTACAGCAGTAATTAACACAACATTGTAAATCAACTATACTTCAATTAACAAAACGATATTTAATTATGGGCTTCCCTGGTGGCGCAGTGGTTGTAAGTCCGCCTGCCGATGCAGGGGACGTGGGTTCGTACCCCGGTCCCGGAAGATCCCACATGCCGTGGAGTGGTTGGGCCCGTGAGCCATGGCCGCTGAGCCTGCGCTTCTGGAGGCTGTGCTCCACAATGGGAGAGGCCACAGCAGTGAGAGGCCCGCGTACCACAAAAAAAAAAAAAAAAAAAAAAGGATATTTAATTAAAATTAGAACAATAAGGTCCAGTTGAAAATTAACTACTTGAGTTTATAAACAAAGTGATATACAATTGACTTTCAACAAGTTGGCCAAAACAGTTCAATGTGGGAAGATTAATCAGTCTTTTCAACAAATGATTCTAGGATAACTGGATATCCACATGCAAAAGAATGAACTGAGTTCTCTTTCTATCAGTGTACACAAAAACTAACTCCAATGATTAACAGAGACACACTACAATGTATAAAATAGATAAAAAAACAAAGAACTACTGTATAACACAGGGAACTATATTCAATATCTTGTAATAACCTATGATGGAAAATAATCTGAAAAAGAATATATATATATATATATATATAAAAAATCTGAATTACTTTGTTGTACATCTGAAACTAACATAATGTTGTTGTAAATCATCTATTCTTCAATAAAAAATTAACTCCAAGTTGATCTTAGACGAACATATAAAAACTGAAATTATGAAACAGTTAAAAGAAAAGCATAGAGTAAATCTCTGTGACCTTGGGTTAGGCAAAGCCTTGTTAGATGTAGCATCTAAAGCATAACCAAGGAAATAAAAATAGGTAAGTTGGAATTCAGCAAAATTAAAAACACTTGTGCTTTAAAGGACAACATGAAAGTGAAGACAATCTACAGAATGTAAGAGAATGTTTGGAAAATATTTATCTGATAAGGGACTTGTACCCATATTATGTAAAGACACTTATAATACAATAATAAAAAGACAAATAACCCAATTTTTAAATGTACGAAAGATAGGAACACACATTTCTCCAAAGAATATATACAAATGTTCAATAAGTACATGAAAGGAAGCACAAATTCATTACTCACTTGGGAAATGCAAATCAAATCCACTATGAGACACTATTTCACACTCACTTGTTTGGCTACAACAAAAAGACAGATAACACCAAGTGTTTGTGAGAATTAGAGAAATTGGAGCTGTTATACATTGCAGATAGGAACATGAAATGGTGAAGCCACTTTGGACAGTATTTTGGAATTCCTCATAATGCTAAACATAGAATCACCATGTGATCCAGCAATTCCATTCCAAGGCATTTACCCAAGAAAATTAAAAAAATATGTCCACACAGAAACTTGTGCATGTATGTTCATAGCAGCATTATTTCTAAAAATCGCCAAAAAGTTATGACCACTCAAATGTCAATCAGCTGAGGAATAGATAAATAAAATGTTGTCAATGCATACAATAAACTATTATTCAGCAGTTAAAATCAATGAAGTACTTATATACTCTGCAATATATAAATGGATACTGAAAACATGTTAAGTCAAAGAATCTTGTCACAAATGACTATGTATTGTATGATTACATTAAATGAAATGTCTAGAATAAATGACAGAAAGGAGAATAGCAATTTCTTAGGGATAGGGACCTTTGAGGGAAATGAGACATGATTGTTAATGGATGTAGAGTTATTTGAGTTATGAAACGTTCTAAAATTGTGGCAATAGTTGCATAATTCTGTGAAAATACTAAAAACTACTGAATTGTATACTTTGAGTGAATTGTATGGTATGTGAATTACATATCAATAAGGCTTTAAAATAAGTGGTATACTTATTTTTTCTTTATAAAAATATAAAAACCTG
The DNA here is from genome assembly GCF_003676395.1 of Aethalodelphis obliquidens. Classification (NCBI taxonomy): domain Eukaryota; kingdom Metazoa; phylum Chordata; class Mammalia; order Artiodactyla; family Delphinidae; genus Aethalodelphis; species Aethalodelphis obliquidens. The sequence goes on along the minus strand of NW_020837950.1, from coordinate 60,465,550 downwards.
GGTACTACTCTGGGTATTTTTCTTAAATATTCTGTTAGTCAAAATATTTGTGGATAAATGCCAGAGAAAATCATGTGTTATTTATTCAGACATTCCTCAAGTGCATAAAATTTCATCAAGTACAAATGTATAGCAACAGTATTACACCAGAACCCATGTTTTAATTTCCAAGGAGTGAACACTAAGGATATTATTGTACTTAACTGCTGCCAACAGACTAAAGTGCTTATAACAGAGAATTTACCAGAAAAGTACCCAAATATAATAAAAGTTTAAAAAGTTATATAAGTGTTGGTGTTCCCTTAAAAAACCTATGGCATCTAAACAAAAGTGGAAAGTTTTAAAAACTTTAAATGTGGTATATATATCTAGTGGAATATTACTCAGGCATAAAAAGAATGAAATCTTTCCACTTGCAACAACATGGGTGAATACTGGATGGATATTATGCTAAGTGAAATAAGTCAGACAGAAAAAGACAAATATTGTATGATTTCACTTATACGTGGAATCTAAAACACAAAACAAATGAACAAACATAACAAAACAGAAACAGAGTTATAGATACAGAGAACAAATGGGGTTGCCAGAGGGGAGGGGAGGAAAGAAGTAGGTGAGGGAGATTAAGAGGTACAAACTTCCAGTTGCAAAATAAATGGGTCATGGATATGAAACGTACAGTGTGGGTAATATAGTCAATAACTATAAAAAAAACAGAAAAAGGAATGTTTTACTGTTAATTTATGCTAGAACCTTGTTTTTAGATATCAAGAAAGCAGTAACACTCAAAGTTTTCCCTCAATAGTTTGATTATCATTTGTGTTACAAGAGAAATAAAATTGTTGACTCCCATAAAAATGTTTCTGTAACTGGAATCAATCCTCCCAAGGACTTAATAAGAATTAAGCACTAGTAGACATTCTTATTAAGCACTAGTGGATCTGTACAAATGCCTTTCCAGGAATCATTACCTTCCAGAAATGTAAGGATTTAAAGAGCTGATATGTATACATTTGTGAGAATTGTTGAAACAACAATGGCATCCCTGATAAGCAATCACCCATTCTAGTTTGGTCCATGAAATACTAAGGCCACTTCGTTACTTTTACCATTCTGCTTCATGAATATAGATAACAGAAATCTACTTGCTGAGTTGCCACTAATAAATCAAGGGCATACGTCATGAGTGAATATACCACGAGCACAACAGTGTGTGCATTTTCCTATGAGGTCTCTGAAGAAAGTATATATTGAATATGTTGCTTAGAATGTCTCATTGTGTTAGAAAGGGTAATGTGTAACGCATTTTATTTTAACACCATGGAAATTATTAGATAAGACAGTTAATTAAATTAAGACAAGGCGTTTTATACACCTATTATTTTCATGGTACAGTGGTAAGGACAGAATACTTTAGAATGTATAAGAATATTACACCATTAGTTTAACAAACATAATCAAGTAATTCATATTATATATAATGGCTTATATACAATGTTTTACATTTTTCTATAAGGGGGATTCTATTGTAGGACAGATTCATATAACACACCCAAAGGGAACTCAACTTATTAGTTAGAAGGAGAAGTCTGTACTGTAAGAACATTATCTACTAGTAACAACTAAAAAATACCATACATTAAACATTCTTCAGAGTAGACTACATACTAAAGGCATACAAAGTACGCTCTTTTACCAAATACCAACATCAGAAAGAAATCTGGGAAATCCCCAAATATCTGGAAATTAAAGAGCATACTACTAAACAACACATGAGTGAAAGAATACCTCTCCAAATTAGCCGCCCAGCGGCATGTGGGATCTTCCCGAACTGGGACACGAACCCGTGTCCCCTGCATCGGCAGGCGGACTCTCAACCACTGAGCCACCAGGGAAGCCCCAAAATGGGCTTTTTGAAAGAGGAACAAAACTGATAAACATTTTGTCTTACTGACCAAGAAAAAATATGTATGATACAAATTACAAAAATCAAGAATGAGTACATCAGTACCCTTTAATATAGTGGAAAAATTTCTAGAAAGATACAAAATACCAAACCTGATTCCAGAAGAACATAAAAATATGAATAGGTCATTAACTAGTAAAGAAATTGTGTTAGTAATTAAAACTATATATATAAGGAAAAGCCAGGCCTAGATAGTTTTACTGGTGAATTCTCTCAAATATTTAAAGAAAAAAATAATACCAATACATCAGAAATTCTTTCAGGGAATAAGAATGAGGGAGCATTTCCAAACTCATTCTATGAGGTCATGCTTATCTATATACCAAAGCCAGATAAAGACATCATGAGGAAAGTAAACTAAAGGCTAATATTCTTCATGAACATCAATGTAAAAATTTTCAAACTGAGTTCAGAAAAATTTACAGCATGACCCCGTTGTGGAATTAACATAGTAAATCAATTAATGTGTCATAATAATAGAAAGAAAAGTTTACAAAAAAGGATTATCTCAATGGATATAGAAAAATGATTTGACAAAACTCAGCAATGTATAAAAACCCTCAATAAACTCTAACTAGAAAAGAACCTCCTCAATGCAAAACCCACACCTACAACCATACGTAATGATGAAAAGGAAAAGGCTGTCAATCCCTTAAGAAATGGAACAAAACAAGGATGTCCATCTTGCCTGTTCTATTGAACATACTACTAGAAGTTCTAGGCAATACAATAAGTTGCATGCACATGCAAGAAGCAGGAGAGGAGGTAAAGAAAGATTAGAATTAGAAAGAAGAGAGTAAGACTACCTTTTTTTTTTTGCAAATCACATCATCCAGTAGGCAGATAATCCAAGAAATGCACACACACACACACACACACACGTGCGCAAATATCTTAGACATATACAAAAATACCTTAGAAATAATATATCAGTCTACCTACCTTGCAGAATATAAAATCAATATTCAAAAATAAACAAATGGGACCTAGTGAAACTTAAAAGCTTTTGCACAGCAAAGGAAACCATAAACAAGACAAAAAGACAACCTTCAGAATGGGAGAAAATATTTGCAAATGAAGCAACTGACAAAGGATTAATCTAAAAAATTTACAAGCAGCTCATGCAGCTCAATATCAAAAAATAACCCAATCCAAAAATGGGCAGAAGACCTAAATAGACATTTTTCCAAAGAAGGCATACAGATAGCCAACAAACACATGAAAGAATGCTCAACATCACTAATCATTAGAGAAATGCAAATCAAAACTACAATGAGGTATCATCTCACACCAGTCAGAATGGCCATCAACAAAAAATCTACAAACAATAAGTGCTGGAGAGGGTGTGGAGAAAAGGGAACACTCTTGCACTGTTGGTGGGAATGTAAATTGATACAGCCACTATGGAGAACAGTATGGAGGTTCCTTAAAGAAACTAAAAATAGAACTACCATATGACCCAGCAATCCCACTACTGGGCATATACCCTGAGAAAACCATAATGCAGAAAGACACATGCACCCCAATGTTCATTCAAACACTATTTACAATAGCCAGGACATAGAAGCAACCTAAGTGTCCAATGACAGATGAATGAATAAAGAAGATATGCCACATATATACAATGGAATATTAGCCTTAAAAAGAAACGAAATTGAGTTGTTTGTAGTGAGGTGGATGGAGATAGAGTCTGTCATACAAAGTAAAGTAAGTCAGAAAGAGAAAAACAAATACTGTCTGCTAACACATATATGTGGAATCTAAAAAAAAAAAAAAGGTTATGAAGAACCTAGGGGCAGGACAGGAATAAAGATGCAGATGAAGAGAATGGACTTGAGGACATGGGGATGGGGAAGGGTAAGCTGGGATGAAGTGAGAGAGTGATATGGACTCATATATACTACCAAATGTAAAATAAATAGTTAGTGGGAAGCAGCCGCATAGCACAGGGAGATCAGCTCAGTGCTTTGTGACCACCTAGAGGGGTGGGATAGGGAGGGTGGGAGGGATATGCAAGAGGGAGGAGATATGGGGATATATGTATATGTATAGCTGATTCACTTTGTTATAAAGCAGAAACTAACGCACCATTGTAAAGCAATTATACTCCAATAAAGATGTTAAAAAAATCTTTTGTAATTCTAAATCCTAGCAAGAAAATATCTGAAAATGAAATTAAGAAAAAATTCCTAGTAGTATCACAGAGGATTAAAATACTTAGGAGTACATTTAACAAAAGAAGTTTAAGATTTTTACACTGAATTCAATAAAACAATTCAGAGAGAAATTAAAGAAGATCTAAATAAATGGAGATACACTCTATTTTATAAATTGTAAGATATATTCAAGATGACAATTCCCTCTAAATCAATCTATTAATTCATTGCAATTCTTTCCAAAATTCTAGCGGCTTATTTTTTAGAAATACATGAGCTGTTCTTCAAATTTGTATGGAAATGAAAGGGCCTACAATAGCCAAAGTTGGAGAACTGACTTATTCTTCAATTTCAAAACTTATTATGAATCCACACTAATAAAAAGCAGTATGCTACTGGCATAAGAATAGAAACAGAAATTATTAAGCAGAATTGAGAGTCCAGAAATAAATCCTTATGTTTATGGCTGATTTCAAAAAAAAAAATGCAAGACAAGTCAATTGGAAAATACTATTTACAACAAATGATGCTGGGAAAATTGGATATCCATTCATAAAAAGAGAATCTAGACCCTTATCCCATAGTATACAGAAAAATTAATATTATGACCTAAATTATGAGTAAAAATATAAATTTACATTAAAACATAGGAGAAAATCTTCATGAAATTTGGCCTGTCAAGTGCTCTTAGATATGGTACCAAAAACAAGATCCTTAAGGGAAAAAATATAAGTGACTTCATCATAATTAAAAACTCTTGCATTTTAAAAGACATAATCAACAAAATTAAAAGACAAGCTATAGACTTGGAAAAATATTTGCAAATTGTACATCTGATGAAGAATTTGAATTCAGAAAATATGAACAATACTTAGCACAATAATGAGACAAATAGTCTTTTTAAAAATATTCAAGTTAAAGATAGATTTTACTAAAGAAGAAATGAGAATAGCTAATAAGCACAAGAAAAATTGTTCAAAATTCTTAGCTATTAGAGAAATAAGATGCTTCTTCACACACACTAGAAAACCTATAATAAACATAAACAGTAGCAAGTGTTGGCAAGGATGTGGAGAAACTGGAACCTTTGTAGCTTGCTGGGGTAATGTGGTACAGCCACTTTAGAAAATAGTTCAGCAGTTTCTTAAAATGTTAAACATGAGTTTTCCATATGACCCAGTAATTTTGCTCCTAGGAGTCTAACCAAGAAAAAAATATGTATTGATATATGTGTCCACAAAAGATTTGTACATAAATGTTCATAGCAGCATTGTTCACAGTAGCTAAACCAGGAAATAATCCAAATAATCATCAGATTCTGCATAGATAAACAAATGTGGTACATCCATACAATAGAACAACTTATCAATAAAAGGAAACAAACTATTTATATATGCCACAACACGAATGAATATCAAAAATCAAACAGAAAACATTTTATCAGTAAAAGAAGCCAGATGCAAAAGACCACAAGTTGCTTGATTCCAATAATGTGAAATATCCAGAAAAGGCAAATTTATTTTATCTAGAAAGCAGATTAGTGGTAATCTAGGGATAACCTAGAGAGAAGGGATTAACTGCACACAAGTCCAAGGTAACTATTTGGGGTGGTGGAAATGTTCTAACAGATGTTAGAACAATTTGATAGTTTTATAAAAAGTCATTGAATTGTACACTTACAGTGCAAAATATGTTTTACAGTACAGAAATTATCGCTCAATTAAACTGGGGGAGGAGGGGAAACAACTGCAGTGTGAAAAACTCTTTGTATTTTACTCCTAGAAATTCGAGGATTGCCTTTCATCAGCTCAATTCTTACACGTCCATTCCTGAAATAATTCCTGTGGTTAAAGGGAAGAAGTAAAAGCCAAAATATTAGTAGCCAGTAATCAGTACCAGAACCAAAGAGAAGTAGAGATGCCATCATTAGGTCTGAAATCTTCACATTGGGTATAGTGAGAAGACTGGGTACCTGGACTTCTCATCATTGCTTACAGGTCTTGGAGCATGGGTCAGTCTGTTCCTAGGTTGGGCATCTGTAGCTCTAGCACAATCCACAGTCCTGGCATGAAAACTATCTCTGGAAAATTTCTTACTTTTTAAGTTAAGGTAAAAAATAGCCTCTAATGTTGAAGGAAGGCAGAGAGAAAATGTAGTTATATTTTATCTTTAATTGTAGTTGAAAATCACTTAACCTTGTTCTCTTTAAGGGTAGCTTAAGTAAATTCCAATACTCTAATATGTGCTTGTCTTACAAATGACTAAAGAACCTCATTAGATGTTTTTTCAGGGCAAAGTTGAAAAATAAGTCAGTGAATTAGAGGAGATCATTTCTAGATTCTGACTCTGCAATGTGCTAACTCTGTTATGGCACTAACATGCCATTTAATGTATCTGAGCTTTAGTCTTCTTATAATAAAGTTATGAATAGTAATAGATTTTCTACCCTCTTTACAAGAAGTAAGAGACTATATGAAACCACTCAGTAAATCACAAAGTTCTTTAGAAATTGAAGTTATATTTTATTAACTTGAACATAAATCAATAAATTTATTCTCCCTAGAAAGCATATGCTAACTTCTAAACATACATTTCAATACCTCTGAAACAGCCTCTAAATATACAGTATAGAAATCCTGCTTTAAAATGCCAAGTATTTTGGTATAGAGTTTAAAAAATTCTTGATTGTCCCATTGATATGTAGATTTTTTTACAATCTGCCTGTCAAAACAGATTTCTTAAAGGTATTTTAGATTACTAAAGTTTTTATTTTAGAAACATTGCAAAAATAGTACAGAGAGTTCCCATATACACCACATGTAGTTTCCTCTATTTTTAGCATCTTATATTAGTATAGTATATTTCCCACAATCAACTAGTATTGGTTCAGTATTGTTAACTAAAGTCCATACTTATTCAGATTTCCTTAGTTTTTACCCAGTATCCCTTTTATGTTCTAAGAACTCATCCAGGATTCATATTACATTTAGTCATCTGGTCTTCTTGTTTTTGATAACTTTGGCAGTAAGGAATACTGATCAGATATTTTGTAGAATGTCTCTCAATTGGGATTTGTCTGTTGTTTTTCTCATGATTTCATTGGGGTATGAGTTTGGAGAAGCAAGACCACAAACTAACATGCCATTTTCATCATATATCAAGTGTACATACTATCAATGTGACTTACCGTTACTGATACTAATCTTGATAAACTGGCAGAGGTAGTATTTGCCAGCTTTCTCTATTGTATAGTTACTTTTCCATACTGCGATCTTTGGAAGTAACTCACTATGTGTAGCTCAAGCTTAAAGAATGAGTAATGGGACTTCCCTGGTGGCGCAGTGGTTGAGAGTCTGCCTGCCAATGCAGGGGACACTGGTTTGAGCCCTGGTCTGGGAAGATTCCACATGCTGCAGAGTGGCTGAGCCCGCGAGCCACAACTACTGAGCCCTCATGCCACAACTACTGGGGCCCGCATGCCTAGAGCCCGTGCTCTGCAACAGGAGAAGCCACCGCAATGAGAAGCCCACTCACCGCAACTAGAGAAAACCTGTGCACAGCAACGAGGACCCAATGCCAGCCAAAAATAAATGAAATAATTTTTTTTTAAAAAAAGCATGAGTAATGACACTCCACCTCCTTGAGGATGAAATAATTCCATAAATTATTTAAAATTTTTTGGCTTGGGAGATTTGTCTCATATCCTCTATGTATTTATTTATTCAATCATTTATATCAGTTGGAATTTAAATATTTATTTTATACTTTGAGCTATAATCCAATAATATTTTACTTATTTTGTTGCACAAACTATTCCATCTTTGGCCATCTGGAAGCTCTTTCAGTGGATCTTGTGTCCCTTTGACATAACTCCACCATTATAGAGTTTGTTTGCTTTGAATGCTTCTTTACTTTCCAGCACTACAAAATGTTTTAGGCACATCTTGTGTATTTCCTGCCCTAGAACTAGAAACAACCATTTCTCCAAGGAGTCCTGGTTCTTTATTGAAGAATGGTATTAAAATCTAGGTGTGCTCTTCGCTGCTTTGAGTTCTTGTTTTAGGGCCTCTCAGTTCTGACAAAGCAAGGAAATACATGTGTGTATACTCACCCATGTATATACATATCTCTATAAATATTTCTGTATGTAACCAGCTATATTTATATAAAGCTGAACATGAGTTCATACTGATGTCTACACCTCTAATTCATTACCACATGAATCATTCCAGCCTCCTTCCTTTGCTGAAATATAACCTCCTATGCCACAGTGAGAAATCTGAATTCCATCATTTGCCATACATTTACTAAGTTGTTCAATCTCAGTGTAAATATAACTATCCTAGGGTCCCCCAACCTCCTAAGTGAATTTTTTAAGTTTGCATTATTAAGTTTTACTCTTTATGATGTTGAGTTCTATGGGTTTTGACAGATTTTTAAAAAATTTTGATAATTAATCTTCTTTTAATCTTGTTTTTAATTCACCTTTATTTTTGTCTTAGCCACTGTCTTTGAAAATTATCTTTTTCAATATTCTTTCTTAAAAATTTTCTATTGAAAAAAATAGTCCCACAGATATAGAAAACAAATTTATGGTTACCAAAGGTGAAAGGGGGTGGGGAGGGATAAATTAGGAGTTTGGGATTAACATATACATACTACTATATATAAAAAAGATACCCAACAAGGAACTACTGTATAGCACAGGGTACTATACTCAATATTTTGTAATAACCTATAAGGGAAAAGAATCTGAAAAATATATATATATATACGTATGTATAACTGAATCACTTTGCTGTACACCTGAAACTAACACAACATTGTCAATCAACAAATTTCAATAAATTTTTTAATTTTCAAAAGTTTCACACACATGATTTCATATTATCCCATAATAACCCTTTTTCCCCCTACCCCTATGTTGTTCCTTCCCCTTCCCTCTCCCCACTGGTATCCACTAGTTTGTTCTCTACATCTGTCTGTTTTTTTCTTTTATTCACTAGTTTGTATTTTTTAGTTTCCACATATAACTGATATCATACATTATTTGTCTTTCTCTGTCTGACTTATTTTAGTTATCATGATGCCCTCTAAGTCCATCCATATTATTGGAAATGGCAACATTTCATTCTTTTTTGTGGCTGAGTAGTATTCCATTGTGTGTGTGTGTGTGTGTGTGTGTGTGTGTGTGTGTGTGTGTGTGTGT